>NC_133206.1:30742623-30880123 GCF_958299795.1 Porites lutea | reverse complement strand
TCACAAAATTACATCTTACACATAAATTTTTCAGAATTTTACCTGTGTTTTCACAATTCTTGTGAAATTTGACACCCATTTTCTCAGGCTCCCATAAGAAATATAGTCTTTGGTGTTATTACAGATGACTAAATACCTCTTAGGCCTTGAAAAATGTAAAAAAGAATGCAATATTCTTGAAATTCTTTTGGTACAAGGTTTTTTTCCACTGAGAATTAAAATGTCTCAATTTCCTAGTGGATTCCGTCTTAAACTCATCAATAAAGATGAGTGTTGGGGGAAGTGCCGGAACATTTCGTGGAGCCAAGAACCAAAGCAGAAAGCAATGCATAACCATGACAACCCTGTGAGTGGCAACCACCTGGGCACCGTCACAGTGCTAACAAGTGGAACCTAGAATACTTTCCTTATTCTTACCAAAGGGAGGGCAGGGAAGGGAGCAAAACAGACATGATGCAACGAGAAGCAACACAAACATAATGCACTGACCTCAGATGAAAAGGTGTAAAATACGAAGGTCCCTGTGGAGCTATTACCGCCCCCTCAAATTCACAAGTGAGTGATTGCTGGCCAGTATTATTGTCTTAAGTTTAACTTAGCCTAAATTTCATTTAGCCAAATTCAAATGACTTGAAAAACTGTTCTTTGAATCTATCCATTCTTCGAATAATCCTTGGTCTTAATTTTAATGCTTTATCTAGTTTTTTAAATTTAATTAGAAGCCCTGGGTTAGTGGATTTCTTCAGATCCAATCAGTTGCTTAATATTAATAATATTATTTTATTACTTGATATAATAATTACAGTCAAATCTGTATTAAGAGGTCACCCTTGGAAAAATATAAGGCCAACTGATTCTTGATACAGGTTGACTTTTAATACAGGTTTATAATCAAGGAAATGGTAACAATGTGAAATATCCACGCACAAAAAGTTGGCCTCAAAAGTGCTTTTACACTGTACCTTTCCATGTGGCAAAAGAAGAAACTAAGGATTAAATAAAAGCCCAGTAAACACCAACCACAGCTCTGTACCTATTGCACTAATATGGTACCCCTGTGCATCATGACTTAGTTACTGTACATTTTGAATAGAGGTAAATATGTTAAAAAGAATCACTTATAAGGACGTCGGACTGTGCTTCTACTGTAAGCAAGTAGAGGTTTTGTGCCCCATTAGTTTGTAAGGAAAAACAGTGCAAGAACCAGAATGTGAAAGTTTAAGAAGAAGGTTTAATACTTTTAATCATTATTCTTGCATAACAAACCCAAACTAAAATCACAGAAAAAGCAAATTCAAACTATTGAATTCCACCCATTTTGTTTCATCCGTTTCCTTTTACAGTAATTAAATCTTGGCTATTTGACATGTTTGAAATATTACAATATTATTGTCTTTTGATAGCACACTTGATATCATAAGAACTTTTAGAAACATTTATCTTTAAAATGACTTTTATTAGTTACTTTAATGTCTTAATAGTTGAAAAGCTATTAGTGTTAGCTCAGTCAGTAGAGCGTGTTGACTGCAGAGCGGGAGGTCGCGGGTTCGATTCCTGAGGCCGGACCAATACTCAGGGTCTTAAAATAACCGAGAAATGAAGGTACTCCCTTTGCACTGCAACAGGCTAGACCTTCGCGTGGCTCGGATGACCACGTAAAATGGCGGTCCCGTCTCCAGTTGGGGACGTAAAACATAGTGTCCCCAATTAGTACTTTCGTGCTAAATACATTGACACTCAAATAAAGTGCTTTTTTTTTTTTTTTTTTTTTTTTTTTTTTTTATTAAAAATAATTATAAAATAAAAATTTGTCTGAACTTAAAATACAACAATCAATGAGGATTAACTCTTCTTGATGAAAAGCTCACAACTTGATGCATGTATTTCCACTTTTTCAAACAACTGTGCATAAAAAGAACAGGATTTCAATCAGAAATGGTCTCTGTTAGCAGAAGTGATACAGTAAAGAATAAAAAGTAAGATTGTTTTTAAGTTGCAAGTTATCCGCTGAAAAGACCCTTAAATGCCAAGAGGCATGTCCTTATTATTCCTCTCTAATCCCCACTAATGATACAGAAGAGAAGGTACACAGTTGCCACATTTTTAATTTTTTTTATGTCTTATTATTTAAGGGAGCAAGTCAAAACTATTGTTTGTGCATTATTCTGTACATACAAATAATTATCCTGTACAGTACATACATATGATTATGCATCGTTTTTGTTTTGTTAAGAAGGTTTCAGATTCTTCTAATTGTTATAGTTGACAGCTAAATTTGTGGGAAATAGCTACTGTATAATTGATTTTGATTCAAGTTAGTGTAAGGTTCGAGCCTTATCTTTAGTCGACTGTATTATTTGTGTCTCATGCATGTGCTGTACTTTGTTTTAACACACTTAAATATATTTTCTGAACTTTGTGGAGTGCAACTTACCTATAACTCATCCTTGTGGAACTAAGTGCATGGCCCCTTGGAAGTCTGCATTAGAAAAAAGATGCTTGTGATGATATATTTTTCCCTAGTTTTGTGTCTAATCGATTTTGATTGTGTGAAAGATCTGTGTGTGTTACATGAAATACATGTACATTACAGGTTGCACAGCTGACCAGAAAACAACGTGTTCATATAAATAAGTAAAGTCATTATTCTTTGTGTTTTTTTTTTTTTATTGCAAATTTTCAACCATTTTGCTAGTACTATTGACTTGTCAACGTTTTGGCAAGGTAACAGGTTCATAGGTTGGTTCAAGGTTTTTATAACTACATGTATTAACAATCCTTAAGACTGGATATGGTGTGAAGCTAAAATATCAGTAGCAGAACTTCAGACATCATGTATGCTATAAATTCTTTATTATTCACATTGTTTTAAAACTGACTTTATTGAACTGACTTTGTGGGAACTATAATGCAATTAAAAAGAGCTTTATGAGGAATCATTTTTGTTCCTACAGTGTACATTAATAATAAATAATTATTAATAAATCACATATCCATGCCTGAGTTGAAACCCTTCCCAATGTAGTCACAGATGAATTTCAGTCAAAGATGGTTTATGTATATACATGTACATACTGGGATGTACAATATTATTGTAGCCGTTTGCATTGTACTTTCAAAAGCAAACTAATTAGAAATCTTCATGTACATATTAGGAGAAGTGTACAAAGAGTGTTAAGAGTTTGAATAATATTGTTTATTGCTACACTGTACTACTACTTAGCAGTTATTGAATGAGGCTGAGTAGGCCTCAGTGGATAACACCCTCCGAGATCTGCAGAATTCTTCATATCCTGCGATTCAATAATTCAATAATTGTTTTATTATTTTAATATTTCCTTCACCATCCACCACATAAATCACTATCCAGCAGATGATTATTGGGAAAACTAATTGCACTATCTAGTGGTAGAGATTTATTTAGTGGGTAGCGCTATCCCGCCTATGAACAACCCAGGCCAGACTGATATGGTTACCTCTAAGGCGAGCGGGATTCCTGCCCACAGATTGGGATTTCTTCTGTTAAGGAAAAACAATAGTCATTACAAACTTGATATTAGGGAAAGGGGAAATTCTAGTAAACTTAATGACAGTTTGAGATTGTAAACTAGAGCTAACATTTATTCTCTTAGAACACACAATTAAAGTTTAACAGCACTAATTTAATAGCATAATAGTTATAATAGGGGAAAATTGGGCAATTGTTAACCCTTAAGCCCCATGATCCACATACAAATTCTCCACACTCATCATTTTTAGCATCTTCCAAACTTGGCCAATGCTCTGTCAAAATTGTCCAGGGGAATAAAGCCAATCAGAAACTGAAAAATATTTTGAATGAAATGTAATAATGTCAGGTGAAATGATCACCGACTGTTCCAAGGTTATAGTGTTGAGGTAGTCAGTTGGTTTTTTGAAAATGTGAACATTTTTTAAAATGCTCTAATAGTAGTAATAATTATATGAAATTTTGTTACCTTGTTCCTCTGTTCCTTGTCCCGTTTCTAGGCACCTATGATAAGGTAGCGAAATAATTAAATATCAGTATACACAGCCTTTGTTTTACTAGTAAATTGGAAAATTAAAGGTATTATTTATATATTTTTTTTTCAAATGAATCTTTTTATCACAGAGGCTATAACCTTGGTTTGATGCTTTATCTGAGTCATTGTATGAACAGACACAGAAAGGATGTGCTTAACTATGATCTTAGGTTGCAACAGCTATAAAAAGCAAGCTTTTACCCACGAATCTCAAGAAAAGGCAAGGATCAAAAACCGAATAGCACCTCAATTAACAGTTTTAATATGTTTGATTGATACAATACTCCATGATAAATGTCGGCAAAATTTTGTGAGAAAACGAAAATACCCTCCTTGTTTCTGGTATTCAGTTCAGTATAGATTCATAAATAAAAGAAATAAAAAAAATATGGACCCATGATACAAGATCAGGCAAATTTATAGCCATATCTGGCCTCACACCTGGTCTAATACCAATTCAGAGAGATATGTACTAGATCTGGCTGGATAGCTCTAGCTATATTGAATCATTTATCTGTTTATATACAAGTATACTGCAGGCCATTGTATTTCCAAAATCTAGCACAAACATGTTCTGGAGCGAGGGTTTAATTTGATTCCACACATGACCCACTTTCATAGAGAAATTCACTTGTTTTCAGTAATTATTATTGCAGGCTATGGCACATAGTGGAAGCTATATTTGACACAAACTGTTGTTATTGAATGCAATATTATGATTTCTTTTGGATACCCCATCAAGGCTGTCCGGTATATATCCCAGCAGCAATACATTTCGTCTGCAATCAGAAGCAGGCAAAACATTGATCACCAATAAGTAAGAACACTGCATACAAACTTAACACATGATGGTTTTACCGCTAGGTATATATAGATTTAGAATGATAACAGAAGATAGCATTACTTGAACTGACGAAATACTGCCTTACCTGTTGTCACGATTTACTTGCATCAGCTGAAAGTGAGATGTAAAGAAACAAACTTCTGTCAGCACAAATCTAAACTAAACGTTTTCAGCAAAGTGTTAACTATCCTTAAATATTTGTTTACTTCAGCGGTTTGGCTATAAGAAAGGGTGCAACGTCGGGTGCTGGAGGTTTGAGGGTACTTAGTTTATTATGAAATTTTATAAGCAAAGCAAGACATTTTTAGAAAGCGAAAAATTTCTCCAAAAGAGCACGACAGAGTGGGTTAATGACCGTAGTTTATCTTTGTCGAATTTCTGTTTTCTGAAGGTACAATTTTTTTCGTTTAATATGTTTCAGTTCAGTGAAAGTAAATTAGTGTGTGACAGAATGTGTCTTTTTGTGAGAGTTGAAATTGCAGTTTGAAGACGGTTCATGCAAATTTACTCATCGTTTAAACTAAGTTAATTTCTCTCGGCAGTGTAAGGGTAGCTGAGTACCGCCCAAGTGGAACTTCACACGTTCTCTGCCAGATTTAGTAATGGAGACATATGATATTAACTTCGATTTTAAATCATGAAGAAAATCGTATTTTGCGATGATCGTTTAAATGAGACTCCTTCAGCAGTGCTTGTAGTGCTGTCCGTATTTCAGGATTTTGCAAAGTTAACGTTGGAAATGTTCTTGAATTTTAGTCGTGCACGCCTTAGGAGTGGAATAATGTACTATTTGTCTCTTCGATAAAATCAATTACTAATATTTCAACAAACCAAAAGTCCACATTTATAGCCATATCTGGCCTCACACCTGGGCTAAAACCAGATCAGAGAGATATGTACTAGATCTGGCTGGATAGCTCTGGCTTTTAGCTCATTTATCTGTTTATATACATGTAATTGCAGGCCAGTGTATTTCCAAAATCTAGCACAAACATGTTCTGGAGCGAGGGTTAATTTGATTCCTGGGTTCCACACACGACTCACTTTCACAGAGAAAGTCACTTGTTTCCAGTCATTATTATTGTAGGCTATGGCACGTAGTAGAAGCTATATTTGACACAAACTGTTGTTATTGAATGCAATATTATGAATTCTTTTAAATACCCCATCAAGGCTGTCCGGTATATATCCCAGCAGCATTACATTTCGTCTGCAATCAGAAGCAGGCAAAACGTTGATCACCAATTAAGTAAGAACACTGCATACAAACTTAACACATGATGGTTTTACCACCAAGTATATGTAGATTTAGAATGATAACAGAAGATAGCATAACTTGAACTGACGAAATACTGCCTTACCTGTTGTCACGATTTACTTGCATCAGCTGAAAGTGAGATGTAAAGAAACAAACTTCTGTCAGCACAAACCTAAACTAAATGTTTTCAGCAAAGTGTTAACTATCCTTAAATATTTTGTTTACATCAGCTGTTCTGCTATAAGAAAGGGTGCAACGTCGGGTGCTGGAGGTTTGAGAGTACCTGGTTTATTATGAAATTTTATAAGCAAAACTAAACATTTTTAGAAAGCGAATGCCTGTTTTCTGAAGGTACATTTTTTTTTCGTTTGATATGTCTCAGTTCAGTGAAAGTAAATTAGAGTGTGACAAAATGCGTCTTTTCAGGGCTGTCGTTTTTCATTTTTGTGAGAGTTGAAATTGCAGTTTGAAGACGGTTCATGCTAATTTACTCATCGTGAAAACCAAGTTAATTTCTCTGGGCAGTGTCAGGGTAGCTGAGTACCGCCCAAGTCGAACTTCACACGTTCGCTCCCAGATTTAGTAATGAAGACATGTGATATCAACTTCGATTTTAAATCATGAACAAAATCGTGTTTTGCGATGATCATTTAAATGAGACCTCTTCATCAGTGCTTGCAGTGCTGTCTCTATTTCAGGATTTTGCGAAGTTAACGTTGGAAGTGTTCTTGAATTTTAGCCCTGCACACCGTAGGAGTGGAATAATGTACTATTTGTACTCTTCGATAAAATCAAATACTAAGATTTCAACAAATCAAAAGTACACTGAAAAAATAATACCCGACAAATTGAAAGTAAATTGTTAGCTTTAGACATTTCTCTTTTTGCGCCTACGACAAAAAGGCAGAAAAGATCATAAAGGCAAAGCAACTGAACAGAAACTGAGGAACTGATCTGAGCTGCTACAAGAAGAAAAGCTTAACCGGCAGAATGTCAAAATGAATGGCAGAATGGCTGCTTGAATTTGCCCGTCCTTGAAAAAAACAATTCGATATCCGTAATCAGTCTATTTCCAGCCTTGTAATTGTGCACTTCATACCAAACAAAATGTTGCAATTTGCTCTGTCTTAATCTGCTTCGGTTTTGTATTCGGTTGTATGTCACTGTAGCTTAGACATTAATATAGTGATTTGACGATAGATGTACCACATTAACCCGTACTAAAATGAAAACTAACAAAGTGAACTTACATTTCCGTCGCGTGCTGAGGACATTTTCAAAATTGCTGAAAAAGATAAGTATTGTTAACAGTGATACTTCAGTTTAAACTGTCTGACTCTATAAATGTATGCAAATTCTTTCGTCGAGACCTTTACCATCAAGGCATTTGGGATAACGGCGTTGCTGATGCACGTTTGGAACACACCATTAAGACACCGAAAGCTGCCTGTATGATAGTATTTTTTTAATGTTTTTTTTTTTAACAAGATCAGTTACTATGAAGCCCTAAATCTACACGCAACCAATTTCCCCATGAGATGCGATGTTTTCATCCGATACGGGTTAACCACCGTTCGGTTCAAGCTTAAGACTTTCCACTCTACAGCGCTACGGAGAACTTGCTAGACAGCAGTCTATTTCGTACTTTTTAGTTTGTATTGGGTTAATGTCATTCAAGTTAGGTATTCTTATAAGCATTTTCGTAGAAGAATTGGGAAACGCCTTGTTCTTTGTGCAAGGACACTGTTCATAAAGTGAATACATACTCGAGTTATTCAGTATACGTACCTGTCAAGTAAATATACCTGACATTTGCCCGGCTTTCCGTTCAATGAAGACCTAAGTGAGCTACATAATTTTTGTCGTCGCGTAAACTTCTTAGATGATTTCAGATTAGATTGTCTGATGTAGCTTACTCCCGAAAATTCAGTTGTGGATGCCATAAGCGGCGTCAGTATCGCATTTACATTGCGTTTGAAACAAAGCTGTTACTTGAGCACACAATTCGAATCCATCCTGCCATAAAAATCGCATTTATTTATAAGGGAGCGATCATCGTTTACTTAATACTTACCTTTTTGTTGAGCTATTTTGAAAAAAATAGCTCATGTCAGTGGCTTTGTGGTCTAGCCTACGTTGCAGCCGGCCCCATTCTCGGAGACCCAGGGGTAGTCAGACGGTCGGGAGAAAAGGCAGGACGAAAGTTGTCAAGTACGGGCGAAAAAGCCCCTGGGTACCGACCCTCACCGAACTATTTCCAAAAATTCAAGCGGATGCCGCCTCCTGATTGGGCACAAAAAATGCTTTGTATCATTATGCCCAATCGGTGAACAGGTTCTCCTGAGTTCTTTTCGTGAGTTTGTACACAACGGCTATTGTCTCGATCTCGGCTTGCCTGGCTCATGCACCAAAGAAGTGCACGCAGTCAGCAAACTTTTAGTTTGTTATAAAATCCCCATCTGATTTCAAAATATTGTCTGCCCGGAAACTAAAGACGCTTTTCCATCGCTACGCGGTTGTCCGATTTTGTTAATCACTGGTATGATTACAGACCCAATTGGACTCCACTCAGTCCTGTTACCATTACTTATTATTATCATCGTTGCCTGTCCTGTATTTCTTGGGTGGTTGCTGTTAGCGTTCTAACTGTTATCTTTGTTGTTGTAATCCCACGTGGAAAAGTTGGGTCACACAATGGATTGCTCCTTTGTCGTAACTCCAGGTGCATATAGGTCAACTTTCACCGCAATGTCTCTGTTTTACTACACAAATAGCTTCTCGTGTAGTGAATCAAGTGAGAAGCACCTTGTCGCGTACTTTCTACACGCCTTACGAATAATGAGTTACCTGAGCGAAATGACTAACTGACGACCAATTGAGCTCCGTTGCTGGTACATCTTTGGCAACTAACTGTACGTCTCCCCGTACACCAGTCTGACTATAAAGTATCTTCAGATTTAAATCAAGAATAAGAGCAAAATTAGGCCAAACACGCGTTTGTTAGTAAATGCAGTTACCGTAATAGTATTTATAATCAGTGGATATTCTACTTTCGCAATATTCAAATAATCTATTTCGTCTTCAGTGAGGGTTTTATCCGCCCTGGTTTTTTCCCTTGAAAATAGATTTGTGCTTCTTAACGCGAAAATGCCTTGCGACAGTGTGACAGTAATGCGGAACGTAAGCTGTACACTCTCCTTATATTTTAAAATAAATGTATATCCTTTACAAGAAAACTCTGTAACAGTGACGGAAGTTTTACATTACTCTTCTAAAGAGTCTTAGTTAAAAAAAAAAAAAACATTCTGTTATAGAAAAAATGCCTTGTGAGGCTATATCCATGGTAACAGTTACAGGGAAGGCAAACTTCACTCTTAATACTTTTACTGAACTCATCTTCATATGAAAACCCTGTCACATACTTCTTACTATTAAAAATTCCTTGTGACAATATGTCAGCAACTGAATTGAACAGTAGTGTTTCAATAGTTATGAACGTCTGTAGGGGAAAAACTCCTGGATTGAATCGCATTTACCTACCACAACATGCCGGATGCACGAAACTTTTGGAAAACCATACTTTGTTTCGCTTTCACCTTTTTGTATTCGACTTTTTCTTTCCAGGCGTCTTTCTTTCTAGCTGTAAATAACACTAATAAAATAATCCCTTTATTTAACTAGGGTAACACTAATTAGTAAAAACCAACTGGTGGTGCATTATCAATGCTGCCTTCTGATTGGTTGAGCTACTACTAGGCCCACTAGTAGCGAAAAGCGTCGGCTTTTTGGCGGCAAAAAAGGATTAAAGTCTAGCTTTAACTAGCTAAAGTTTTTTTTCTCTATATTTTTGACCAACTAGTTGGATTTACTAAAACAATTATTCCTCTCGCCCTCATGGCCTCTGAGTCAAGGCTCAGGGCCCATTCGGACTCGAGGAATAATTGCTAAATAGCCCAAGGGTAATAAACTTGTGGCCCTCAAAACACAATCTTACAACTATATAATATCTATACTAATAAAAACACTAAAAAAACTATTTGCAATGTCTAGGTATAAAAAGATTATAGAATAGATGTTTAAAAAAAAGGAGGGAGACTACTATTTACAGTTAAAAATATATATTAAAATACAACCTAGATATTAAAATGATGCAATAGTTGCTGATCCTAAAAACTCTGCTAATCATGTTGTTCTTAAACAAGGCAGCGAGTCTGCTTTGCGTATATCTAACGGGACACTGTTCCATAGTTTCACCGCAGATACTGAAAAAGTTCGTCCGCCCTCTGTTTCTTTGCGGTACTTGGGACATACAATATTTATATTGGCATAGCGAGTATTGCGCGCATGACGATTGTTATTTATAATAATGTGATCATTTAAGTAAATAGGTAAAGTCCTATTAATACGCTTATAAATAATAAAGCACTTATCAATCCTTGATTGTTCATAAAACGGGATCCAAGAGAGCTTGTTAAAGAGGGCAATAGCAGACGCCTGGTGATCCGCATAAAGAATGACTCTTGCCGTGCGCTTTTGCAATTTAAGGACGCGATAAAGCTGCTCCTTGTTGCATGAAGACCAGATAACGCTAGCATAGCTCATAACGGGACGGATCACCGCATTATAGTATTTAACACGCTGACTAAGCGGTAGGAAGGCTCTTATTTTTCGCAGCACCACAATTCGCGAGGCGAGCTTTTTGTATATTTTGATACCGACGGGATAAATTTCTTCGTCTCGTCAAAAGGAACGGTTGTTTTTATGTACTGCTTCGCACGATTGGCTGATATTTGAGATTGTATAGACAATCATTTCCGTGAAAGTTGAGGTCATTTCCTAGACAAGATCTGTTAGTGGACAAATTAGCATTTTTTTTTCTTCTACAACGTAGTCTTCTTTTTAATTCGTCTTTTACCGTGAGAAAGTTTGTCAAGAATTTACTCTCGACACTACAAATAAGAAGCTCTATTCAAGGAAAAGAAATTATTACTTTTCTTCTTTCTATCAATTTTTAACGAAGGCTGAACTTTATATAATACATTTAAAACAAACAGGAATGAGAGCTGATTTAAAGCTGAACAGCTGTGCTGCCATTTGCATTTATATATGCATAGGAGGGAGTAGGTTATTTCCACCAGCGTTTAAACTTAAGCGTATGAGTTTGTTTTTGTAGAACACGCTTCTGTTAAATGAGCAAACCCTTGTCGGGAATACCTTAGTGTATGATATATTACGTCTGTGAAAATTGGTCTAAAAATTTCTCGAGGTCTCTTCCTAACTGCAGATTTAGTAAAGACGAATATATTACGTGCTCTTTTTCTGCGAATAAGGCCCACTAGTGTACTTCATTTCCCATTTGTCATTTCATACTAATTGATCCATACCTGAAGCAAATATGTACTTTTTAGTACACAATACATGACTCCCCTGGTATGACCAAGTTCCATTCAATTAGTGGTGGATTGCGTGATCATCTTTTTCTTTTGTTTCCTTTAGCGTGCGTTTCTAAACCTTTTTTCCCCCATGTTTTTGTTTCTGGGTAGAATACTGTTGTTTACTGACTCCCTTCATGGTCTTTGTAAACCGGGGAAATTTACGAGCTGCTTTTAGAACTTGGAGAACTGCTTCTTTTCTGGAACGTTTTTCCAACTCCTTGCCCTCTACAACGTTTAGGAACCAAACAGAAAGTTCTACGCAGGATCCGAAGTGAGCTTTTGGTTATCATTAGATCTCATCGACCGTAGCCCGTTCGGGCACCTCATGAAATTTACACAACGTAGTTTTCCCCTTTACTAATTAGGGTTAAGCACTGCCTTTACAGATTGGGGTTAAGCACTGCCTTTCCTGATTAGGGTTAAACACAGTTTCGAAACTGGTTAGGTTCTTTTTTGGGGGTTGGGGTTGATGCTATATGTACTAAAATTGTTCACCACCATCCAGCAAATCCTCAGCGTAGTATACTGGACCATCTGGGTCGTGGGTTCGAATCCTACTATCTTTCTTATTAATTTTTTTTTTTTCAAATTGAAAAGACTTGCTCTTTCATGAACATTTCCAGCTTGAAATATCATCTAAGTGTGATATAAAAGCAGAAAACAGTTGTACCTTGTGTAAATTTCATACTGGGGAGAAAGGGTCTACGGCCAAGGGAATCTAATGCATATGTGACCGAGCCTTTTAGGCATTCGCCACTTCCACATTTCCCATAATGCACCTTATTTGCCCCCCAAAGTTTTGCATAACCTTTGTTTTTGAATTCTTCTGGGTTTTACAGTCTTCTCAAGAAAAATTGAAAACAACGCTTATGCAAAATTTTGGGTGGCAAATAAGGTGCATTATGGGAAAAGTGCAAGGGGCGTATTTCGCTAAATTAGGTATTTTCACGTGATAGTCGTGCATTGACGGAAAAGAAATGTACAAAAAAGTGTGATGCACGCGAGAGTTGTTGTTTTGCTTTTAAGGCTGCGTTCACACGGCAAGGACGAATTTTCGACCGGCTGAAAAATTTGACCGAACACTTTGTTCACACGGAACTGACAAACCAGGTTGAATTTTCATTTTTGACAGTTAACTTTTGACAAACTCAAAATGGCGGCTCCCAGCCGGGTTACCACGCATCGACGCAACCGTGCCTTTGCCCTAAATTTACACGGTAGTGGTATTCACATTGCACCGGTCAAATTTTCGACCGTAATGCTTAAAAATTCGGCCTCGATTTTAGCGTTGAAATTTTCGTACGGTTAGCGTGATTCCGTGTGAAAGTAAAACCTAAACGCACGGATTTTCGACCTGTTGAAAATTCGTGCGGTACCTAACTTATTGTTTTTGTTGTTGCTGTTGTTGTTGTTGTTTTTTACGTTATCGTTGCCGTGGCCGTCATAAACTCCTTTCAGCGGAAGCAGTAGAAATTGAGCGCTTTTTTCACTCGACTTCTGCCATATCCTCTTTGTATCTATAGCTTCCTCCACATGGCACCGGATGAACTTTCGACCGGCTGAAAATTTGTGCCTTCAGGTGTTCTGTTTTCACGGAACTACGTTAAACGTAAGAAAATTTAGACGTCTAGCCGTTCAAAGTTCGTGTGAACAGAGCATATTGAGCACAGAATATATTGAACTATCGTATGAAGGAAGTGGCCGGTCAAATTTTTCAGACGGTTAAAAATTCCTCCAATACCGTGAGAACGTAGCCTTTATTGGGTTTTGCTAGAAAGCTTGTCGTTGTAGTTATTTTTGTCCTTATGGGAGTAATTGTGTGATGCCAGATGGTAAAGTCTTTCTTCCGCTTTATCCATCAGATGCGTCCTTATGCGAAATGTTACAGTTATTGCAAAAAACTCTCACTTTCAAAACGAGTGCAAAACCTTTCTTGTGAAAATGAGTTTCATTTGCATGGGAATAAAAAGTCATTTTCATATCAATAGCTTTGCACGTAGCCTCGCTTTGAAACAGAGGCTTGGTGCAACTCGTAAATGACCCATTTTACTTACCGTGGCTCCAGAGGTCCGTTCTTAAATACCTACCTTAAAAATCCACTCTATTAACAAACACTTCTGTAAGATGAACGTTTCCCTTTAACCGACACTCGTCATAGATGGACTCTGCTGCTCTTTAGTCATTTTATTTGGCTTATGATAAGTCGGTTACCTCTTTGAAAGATACTTTGCGATTCCAAAGGTGTCCCTCTCATAGGGAGAATTGACAAACGTGTAATATCATAAACTGAGTTCACGGTGTGTTTTTTAGAAAGATACTCCGGCTCCCAGGGCATATTTTACTGTGCCTTCTGGTTTGATGCCCTAGGGTTACTGATGTTAGTCCTAAGACTATCAATAAAGCAGGCACCTCTTTCTAAGCTGGACACCTGGTACCATTCCCAGTAGTGCCCGCCTCAGTAAGCTAATTCGGGAATTTGATCTCTGTCGTAAGTGTATTCGTCAATACGTAGTCCGCTAAAGCATGATATAATAAGGTCGTGCTTAATTTTGATTTTTCCACAGACATGAACAATTCACGGTGAAAGGAAAACAAAACTTTAAAAGTCTGCATCACTGGAAAAGCGGAGTGGATGATGGTAGGTTTTGTTACGGAACTGTTTCAGCGGCTTCAGTGTCACTGAACGACACCACAACAAAGGTATCGAAGTCGTTAAGGCTTTAGGGAGCTTAAGCAACTACGACGACAACGAGAACGTCAAAAAATAAGTGGTTTTATGAGCAAAACAACTGCTCTGCACGTGCATCACGCTTTTTAGTACATTTCTATGACGTCCACTGCACGAATACGACGTGAAACCTCCCAATGCGACGTTTTATGGAGAACGTGGACATTGGATGACAAATTTCCCTTTCTCTATTTGAACATGGATAAAGCCCTTAAGAATTCAACTCCAGGAAAAGTTGCCTACATTTGCCAAATTTAAAGGTTCCAAATAGACGCGATAAAGTTTGAAAAAACGCAAATTAATTTTTTTGGTGATGTTTTCACTGCCGTTGTCGTCGTTGTTGGCTAAGCTCCCTCTTTTATTCATAACCAACTACGCTTACACTGTAAAAATAACACTGTAGCGCCGGTTGTTAACTTGCAAATGCAGCCGCCTCACATAGCTCAGTTTTCCTTTTTGTTAGTTCAATAACGACACATCAGTTCAATAAGTACACAACAGATCAATAACCACACCAGTAGTTCAATGACTACACATCAGTTCATTGAGCGTAAACTACATGCAGCTGCGGGAAGAATAGCCACAAATACGGTAGTTATTTTTTAATAAGAATGCATAGCATTAAGTAAGTGGTAAATAAATACTCATTTAGCTATGGTACGAGAACTAAATAGATAAATAGCTATGTTACACTGTTATTAAGTTCTAGTGAGCTCACTAATATAGACGGGAACATAGACTGATGTTATTTTAAAAAATTTTAGTCCGCTCAGAAGGTCTGTCATTCTCATCAGGGGCACAGTGAACAGACCTGGAAAGAGAGTCAGCGCCGAAAGGGTAAAGCCAACTTGGTTCGGAGGAAACTTCAACTAAATAACCCGAACGCGCGCGTTAATAAAGCAGAAAAAAATACAGTTAACCGTGGATGAAATCTTGTTTTTGGACTCTCTTTCCGCACGTTTCAACCGACTGCCGGTTGCTAGCTTGAGAATACAGCCGCCTCACATAGCTCCCTGTCTTTGGGACGTTTCACGAGAGAGGCGTCTCGGCTGTGTCTCTCGCGAAACGTCCTCTTTTAATTTCCGGCAACAAATTCAGATCTAGAATCGGTATCGACACCCCTAGTCTTTTAAATTAAGGCTTTAACAAGCCTAACAAATACGAACTATACCTTGGACAAACTGTCAGCTCAAAAATATAAGCACTAATGGTCAATGGTAGAAGCGTCAGAAGCAGTACATTGGACGTGTATCCCCACGGGCGCTTACGTGCGGTTCAGGGGCGAATGGGTTAAGCCAAAGCCACACATCTGCTTCATGAGCAAATTCATTTGATCTAAATAAGAGTTCAATGTAAGGCTAACCCTTTTTGTTTTCTTTTTAGTTGGCATATCCAGAGCTGTTGTACGAGCTCGTGACAGGATCTAATAGTATCCACCAGAAAGTTGGCAGCAGTTGTTACTGCAGCAGTTCGTAATGTCAGAACTGACAGGTTCTCGCGTCAAGTGCACCCCGCTGCAAGAACCTTCCAAGCTCTACGCATACTCGTAAACGACGAGTTGAACGAACTTCAGTGCGCTTTAAAAACAGCACATAAACTTCTTTGCCCTGGAGGGCGCCTTGTTGTAATTTCCTTTCATGCGCTAGAGGACTCGATTGTCAGACATTTCTTCAAAGAAACGCATTCAGAAGTGAGCTACTTGCGTTCGAGAACGAATGTCACGGGTAAAGCGAAGACAAGTACGTGGCTACCCCTCCATAAAAAAGTCATTTACCCCTCGGATGAAGAGGTTTACCTCAATCCCCGCTCACGTTCAGCCAAGCTACGGGCGGCTGCAAAGGCGGACAATTTGGTTCTGGATTTGACTGAACTTACAAACTTGTTGGACAATAACACTGGACAATCCTTCCATAACGGCACATCACCTTCATGAAAATGTGTTCGAGTCTTAAAATTGCTTTTGTATTTTGTTCTGTGACGTTATGTTGACATAAATTTCTTTCTTAAATCAGTGAAAAGTCAGTAAATATTTATGAAGAGTATAAAGAAAGGCGGACGACTCTTCGCAAATTGAATTTTTTAAAGAAGATCAAATGAAAATGAGGGTTTGTAAATCTCCTTGTTATAATATGAGGAAACCTGAGGGAGGGTTTAAATCAAGGAATTTTAAACAGAAATGACAAAAACAAACTATCTTGTTCAAATTTTTACAGACCAATAAAAATGTTACTTTTTATATTTTGTTTGTCATGTCTTGTATTTCCACACTTTGTGTTTGCTGTAACGCTGCGTACTGTGTTAAGTCAAGCACCTGTAAAATTTTTGCTTCAAGGGTATGCAAAAAGTAATCTGATTACGCCCTCGAGCAAAAACCAGGAGTTTGGTTTTTTTTGGAGACTTTCTGTCCAATCCCCGTTAATTGGGTTGTATGTTCCCCTGACTAGTTCTGCCGCGGTTTCTAATGCACTGGTATCATCATCTACACGTTTTCGAACCTTTTGGTGACATGTGTCAATTAAAATAGTTGACTCATACTATACTTACTTGCTTTTATTTCCGAAATCAGGACGCGATTGATACTGAAAGGTTGACTTATTTAGATCTTAGTTTTGACAAACTTAAACTCCTACCTTCAAATCTCGAGCTTCCCAGAATGGAAATAAAAAATTAATACGAAAAAATTACCTGCGTTAAGTAGCCTCACACCTCTTCAATTAATCCTCGAATTTCATTGGACCTCATATGTCATATTTTGAGCGCTAGTGGATATCGTAAGTAGAAAATTTTAAAAAGTGAAATAAAAAGCGTTGTTTTATACTTGGTACCAATTAAACACAAAGCTTGCACAAACGTAACACAAACTACACTAAACTTTACAAAACAAGAGCAGTTTCATCGAAAACTATGCCAGCGACACAAACTACACCAACCAAAATAACTACTCAAATGTAAAACAAACTAGATGCATAACTGCGTGACCTCGGGCTTCCCTCGAGAAAAATTTCTTGTTCTGAAAAAGTTCAAATGAGTTAAACTTCATCTAAGAAATCACAGTCTTCAAAAGTACATATCGAAACGATGGAAACGATGCTTGCGTAAATACTTCGTTTTGGATAATGCAGTAATCGTATTGTACATGAAGTTCAGTTCGTTTTTTTGTTTCTTCTCAAGTTCTGCAAAGGAACTAAACTTAAATATGGAGGCATGCAGTCCTAAGAAAAGACGCTTGAGTTGATCGGAAACCATGTTCGAATTCCGTTTGTAGCTCCCTGCGAGTTGAAAGGGCTTCTCGATTAGGTTCGCCCGGAAGAGGGTTTTAGTAAATTGGTCTCGATAGGTCAGTGAATTGAACTGAACCGTTCCTACCCCGTGCAGCAAGCGTTTCCGTGCGGTTTCGGAGCAAAGAACAAGGAGCAAGAGTCAAAGACGGCGCGAAAAATGGCTCCCGTTCCATTTCTCGGGCGGCCAAAACCGAAAATCCCGTTCCTCGGTCTTTCTTCGCTCCGAAACCTAAACCGTTCCCCGTACGCTCGCCATCTTTTACTGTAGGTCTACGGATGAACAGCGTGTGCATTTGGAATAAAAACTTCGGGTATATGAAAATGACAGAATTCATTCTTGCGATCACCAAGTTTTATAAACCAAAATTACACAAATGGCTTTGCTCACCTCTGGGAAGTGGCCGTGTTCTGTAGTTTGGTCAGCTGACCTATTTCACGCAGACTCTAATTAGTCTAGTATCTTGCGGACGCGCTGTAAACGAAAGAGGTCGATTTGTGCCAGAACAAAAAACGAGCCCATTTTTAAGCTTGGGCGTTTCCTTTGGAAGCCCGAGCAATAAATCCATAGCTATCTACAGTTAACCAGCAAAAGCTAGCATTCTTGTTAGTGAAGGTTTTACATTCATTTCGCCTGCATTGCTCAAGTTGCTCAAACCATCTTTATCCACTCAGGGACTTATTACTCGAGGTAGCCCTTTTTGCAATTCACGAGAATGTTAATATCCTTTTTCACATCCCCATTTTAATCACGCCCTGCCCTTTTGGCTGTCTTAACCATATCTGGAGACTTAAGTGTTTATGTACGATCGTTCATAGTTTTCTAATCGATCTCAGCTGACGATGAATGACACGGATAGATCGTAAACCCACTTTGCACGCAATGTGTATCGAATATCTGAAAAGTATTTCCTGCTGTCATCATGCAGCATAATCAAAAATTCATGCCAGCGCAGTAAGTAAATGGTGACGACTCAGGAGTTTCCCTAGCCAAGCTAATACTCTACAGTGGAGGGCCTCATTCTGCACTGAACCACTGAACGTAAGTAAATAGTGAATACAATCTCTTTATATTTATAAGCCTCACTACCTATAGGTGTGCGTTAACTAGTTAAGAATTTGAATCCGTGATAGCTCTCTTACGACTGACCCTATCTGTTTCTGAGCTTAAAATATTTGCAGTAGTTTAATTGTCTGTTTTCTTCGTTTTAGCTGCGTGTTAATACGTCAAGGTAAACATGAACCCAGTCAGTATGGAACTTGAGATCACTGATCTCAAGTTCTAGTTAAAAGAACAACAGAGCTATCACTTTAGATGAAGTTTCTTTTTCTAGCGTTATTCGCTATAGTCAGCCATCTCCGTCAGTTTTGCTCTTGTTTGTGTCTGCACGATCAGGAAAAGGCCAAACGGGGCTCTGGAGTCTCTGGAAATACTCTTCTCCCACCCACTGCAAGTGAGGCGTGAGTCATGTGTATGAAACTTTATACACGATCAAGTCGCTAATATTCTGCCGCTAGGGTCATTTTTGGCCCCCAATTACGACATTGTTTCGGTCGTGACGTAGATTGTAAATTAAATGGTATGTAGCTGAATGACACAATATGTAATTTTTAGTATGCGGAAACAGCAGTAATTTCTAGATTTCACGCTTTTTTACCACTACATGGGAAATTTCTGCAATTTGATTGGCTCAGAGCAATGGTATTTCAGTTTAATTTGAAATACCTACAGGGGAAAATAACCGTTTGCGGGTAGTAATATAGACAAATAGTAGCATGATTTTGTACGTGATATTTGGCATAAATACCACTGACCACTCGTGATATTTAAAAACTGCCTCAAATTTCACTCGCATAACAGCTCGTGAAATTACGTATAACAATTTCGAAATATCACTTGTGGTATTTATGTCAAATATCACTACAAATAATGCTATTACCTACACTAAAATTATTTTCGCCCAGAGCCTCAGTAGATCGTATCACATATCTGATCTTGTACAGATATAGAGCCTGTAGGTGTTTCTCCGAAAGGGTAATTAAATACGTTAAAGAGGATTTTCGCGATGAGTAGTTACATGTAGTTCCCCCACTATTCAACATTTGTAGGCTTAATTCCGTTCAAGGGTCTCTCGGAAACTAACACTCCAAGACCTCGAGAAAGCTTTAAGGTCTATTATTATTCGATCGAGAAACAAAGAGTTTTATAGCAGTGCTGTCTACTGTCTACACGTATCTATTTTTATGGTAGCTTTGGCTAGGAAAGAAACGTACTTATAAAAAGTACATTAGATATTTATAAGCAGGATTTTTCGACGACGTTTTTTGATTCATCTGTTATGGCTTTTGTGCGCGACTTCAAATAACTCGCTGATTTCCGACAACTATACTATGAACTGATTACGTTCATGGTTCATTGGACGGCTAACAGTTTTTAAACGCAGTATTTCGAATTCGCATGTAATTCTAAATTTTATTTTCTCAACTTTATTAACAGTTCAAAGTTAATTTTTTTTCTCATCAGCTTGTTTTTACATTTAATTGAATTTTGTAGCATACTCCCTTTATATATTAGACATGATTTTAAAACTAAATTTCCCTTAAGTTGTTGCAAGAGAAGCTTGTTGTTGATCAATTTAAGTGATTTTTTTATTATTACCATTCAATACAAGACAAATAATTTATTAAAGTCGCACATGAGACAAGGTTTCACTTACGTAAGAACCAACTGAAGTGAATAAGATAAATATTATTCAAGAAAAAAGTATATAAAAGGTAGAGTAAATTTCAGAAAATTTAAGCATACTAAATAATACAAGGAAAAGAGCGACATGAGTATTTTCAGCAAACGTCGTCAATGCAGTCATACAGTGAGTTTCAGCTGCCTCGTACCCAGACGTCTCTCTTTTGATGAAAATGTACGCGCAAAGGAAGGCGGGAAAGAGACAACGGGCGAGACTTCGCCTGCCTTCTTTGCCCTTCCCATGGTCCCTTGCGGTTCATCACTAGTCACTTGTTTCGCGCTCGCCATTCGAAAAACGAAGCGCCTGAGGAGGAGGAGGCTGGAGTTTCAGCGAGTCCTTATGAAATACCGTTTATCAAGTAGGTAGTTCCAAATATCATTTGATTTGAAGAACACCAAAAATATAATGCAATCATTGTGCAGGTCTTGGCATGGTTGGGCGACATCAATAGTTCATCCCTGTCGGAAAACTTTGCGTCGCTCAAGAGTTATCTTACTGACACTGATGTTGAACTGTTTGAAAAATGAGAGTAGTTAAAACCGCTGTTATAGGCCTTTTGCAGCTAGCCATTTACGTGGTACAAAAAGGAAAGTCGCACTGGGACAAGACAAAAAGAGAAAATTACCATTTAAAATTATGTATGTCTTTTGTTTGTCTTGTCCCAGTGCGACTTTTGCTCTCCATCATGGCGGTTTTGTACCACGTGAATGGCTAGCTGCGAAGGGACCTTGCACTGAGATAAACCTAGTGGTTAATTAAGCGAACCAATCATGAACTACTCAGTGGTTTTTCTTAAGTCAATGCTTGTGTAACTGACTCGAATGCGGTTTTAAAGAAAAAAGGACAATAGAAAATTGTTAGAGAGTTGTATTGGAAGCGAACGTGATTGCTGTAAAACGAAAACGAAGGGATCGTGATCAACATTGGAAAAACGTGAAATCTATCTAATTGTGACTTTGGTTGGAGAATACTGTTCTTGGAGGCGAACAATTCTTCAAGGTTCCAACGTCGTGGTGTTAAAATCTGAGGTCGTATGAACATGAAGTGGCCCAAATTGAAGGGCAGCCTTGAAGACCTCCGCCAACAACTCGACCACGCAAGCACTTTTGGGGTAGGAAGAACAGAATAGAACGACATTCATTCATTTATGTGCGTGTCAAGGCCTTCTGAATCGATGTTATGGCTTGGTTGGCTGAAACAGAAGCCCGTCGTTTAGTGGACCGTTAAACTCAAGTGGATATGGCAACAAAGAGAATAAAGAAGCCTAAGACAAATCATTTGCAGCTATGGACGTCACCTTCTTAACGTCCAGAGATAAGTTAAATACCAACAGTCGATCATTTTACAGAAAGAGCCAGCATTTATCCAGGGGAAAAGTTAGAGCAGAATGCTTGTTCATGCAGATGAATATCTTTGCATGGGACATCTGGTCTCTGACTCACATCAAATATGCTTCAACTTTTCAGCTCCAAGTATGAATAGTATCCTCCCACGCTACTTAGCTAGGCGTTCGTCACGCAGTCATTCCTCCTTCTTCCTCGTGGGGGAGGAATGATTGAAGTTTTAGGAGACCTTTTTTTAACAATATTCGCAATATCTTGATATTAAAATGTGAAAACACAACCTTCGATAATCGTAGTTAAGCTATCAGAAAAACTCCGAATATTTTAAACGAGTGGAAAGGTTATCCAGAAATATTTAGCTTTCCTCAAGCTTTAGAAATTTCGAGGCAATATTTGCTCCTTCGGACAGTTATTTTATAGATTATAGTCGCTGCGTGCCCTTGTTTCCTTGATGTCGTCGATGCTTTTTGAGCGATCAAAGCCCCAAGTCAATCATTCCTTATGTGGGGCGATGAAAACTGATAGTGGAGTAGCTTTTACAGCTGTGCAGCATCAGTGTCCTTGTATCGATAATTGGCTTTTTCTGTTTTCTATAACTCTTCAGAGGAGAACAAAGGCTCATTTAACTTCGAATGTACTGCATGGCAATGGCCATGTTCTTGCCTAATAATCAGTCGTCAACTAATTGCGGCCCTAATCTTGAAAGCATCTTTACACTGATAATCTTTTTCTTTGTGACCGGGTAGCCGTGGAAAACGACGAATGTGTAAATCAGCCCATTGCAAAGAGACCCGAGGCAAGAGAGAAGGGACTGAAAAAATTACACAGCCATAGTGAAGTGAAACACAGCCAAAGTGAAATCGAGGTTAATCGATTTCTTTACCACTTGCTGTGGGCTGAAGTCTGTGCCCTACTTGATATAACTACACGTCAATTGGTCCTTCGAGGTCATTGAACTGGCTCCAAAAATGTTTGCCATAGCTGAATAAATATCAACCTTGACAGAGTAATGCAAGTCCCGCTCCCTTCATTTTGGTCTTGTACCGCGTCCGCTTCTTACCAACTGTTGGCATTGGAAAGCTCAGGTTTGCTCTTTTCGTTTGTCTTATGCTGCTTTAAGGTCGAAATGAATGATTTATAACATCATGACAAGTAACTAACATTTTGAATAGCTGTTGTAGATAGTTCAAGTCATTCCAATAATTGCACATCATGTAAGTTTGCATTCAGTATACATTCCTTCAGCTCTCACCAACTTTTGCGGTTCAATATACCATAGTTATGTCCTCAGTGCCGTGCAGAATCATAAACGTTTTTGAGCGAAAATAAAAAATCTTCCTTCTGCTGGGATTGTCCTTCGACAAGTTGTACCAAACGATCATTCTTTTCTGCTCATTCATGACAAGTCAAAACCTCTCTTCTGACTTAATTATGGTCTTTCCAATGATACAATTTTCAACTTCTTTTAATATTTGTTGCCAAAAAAAGAGTCCCGCAAGCGATGTTGAAGCTTGAAGATTTCAAAGTTTAACATCCCACACTCACTGCTCAATATTCAACACTGAATTTTATTTTTCCATGGTCAGAGTGCCATGACAAACGGCCGAGAAAGAATTAAGCTCCTTTTACGCGAAGATCTGTGATCGTCAGTGTCAAGTTGACGATTCAACAAAGAGACGCCAGTAACTTCTTACTTATCCAATTCAACTCGTTACAAGTTGGTGAGCGTCTACAACACTCATGTCGCCATACACTACAAGTTTTAGTCCACCACCATCACCGCTACTCACCAATTTTGAGACTGACCTAGATCGACTCTTCTCTTCGTTTTAACTTGTGTTTACTTATTATAATTCCCCAATGATCGCAGTCAATGGACAAGCAGTGTTCAAATTGGGTGTCGGAACTGACAAACTGTATCGCTAGTTTTTACAGCATTCTTGGACGTTAAATTGATTCGTTTTTTAAGAACCCAATGAAGAAAAGAGCTCAGCCCCGTGTGAAACACCACCAAGAAGAATACATACATAGTATCACCCCGGATAATATCAGTACTGATAACATTTGTGTTCGTACTAGAGAGAATATTTATCTCTGCTTAACACTAACTCCTCTGTGTTCACTTGAATCCGCAGGTTCTCCCAGAATGAAACACCAAGACGAAATGCTATCATTGAACTGTTCATTATTCCAATCGGTAATGTTACAATTATGATAAACTTCTGTGTATCTGTTGTCTGGCCATTACTCTAAGCACTGTTACTCGCCCTGATAAGCCTGATAAGCTGCACATTTCATCATGTTTTTTGCACTGAATTAGTTTGTTACTGTTTGCTAGGCTATCTAGAACTTCGGGCAGCTGAGCGTTAATTCATCATCATGTCACTGTTATCCTTTAGAGCTGTTAACCTAATCATCTACATTGTAAATCTGTGATCTTCTCTCTCTACCCATAAATTATCAGGGGCACCCAACGACTGTTGGGTGCCCCTGATAAAATATCTAGCAAATATTGCCTAGAATTTTCGACTACTTGAGGACGGCTAAAAATTTCTAGATGACCGTTCCATTCGTGTTCAATTTTCGAAGCTTTTCCAATAAATCCGCTACGATTTTCTGAAGTTTAATTTTTCACGTTTTACTCCCCAGGTTAGGCTACGTTTCGTAGTAAAAGAGAAACCTAAAATGTTCGGACTCAAAAATGCGACGTTGAGAGGAATTAGATAGATTCTCACATTGTAAAACGTTAAATTGCATCTAAAATTTTCGGCAAAGAAATACTGGAGCCCTAATGATCTAACAGACTCAAGTTGCCCTAGGATGACCGAACAGATACAATTTTATAGCACCGCGTAGAATACATTTCTAGAGATCTAAAAGTACTCTGGATAGCCTAAAAAGTGTTTTCAATGTATGTTGGAGGAAACCGTCGTAGGGTGCCCCTGAATTATGTTGATACGTGTTCAAGGCCTGAGGTAATGAAAGAATTTCTCTTTGTCTTTCAATGATTTTATCACAATTTATTAGAACTTCAAAGCCTGCCGGTCCACAAATCTTATTATTCTAATTCCTAGTTACGTCAATGTTTGTCTTACAGTGATTTTATCTTACATCTAAACACATTGTTGCATTGAACAACGAGAAAGACAATCTCTTCTGTGAAAATCTGGATCATGAGAAAAACGTTGTTGCTTACAGACTAAAAGACCTAGAACCCAGCGTCATTTTAGCAAAAAACCGTAAACTCAAACAGAGCTATGCTTAGCAAGGCAACCGCAGTTAATTCGGCTGATGTCAGATTGAAGTTTCTCGATTACAAGCCACTGTACTAGCAACAACAAACAACATGGCAATTTAGACCAAACTAAAAGCACATAAATAAAGGTGTTTAAGTTTCAATGAATCTGTACTAGTGTTACAACGCTGTGTCGTTGGGCAGAAAAACCGTTAAGTGTTTAAGTTAAGCGTAAGCAACACTGTCCTTGCTGTTCAATAACTGTTGAATATCCTCGTTTCTCCGTTAAAGCGGCACAAAAGACTTGAGGTCCTTGAGAAGGAACGAAAATGCAACTAATAAACTTTGTTACCTACCCTGTGAGCAGAGGCCCTTCGATCTTCCTAGACAAGTCGGGAAGAAGAAGGGACCTCTGCCAGCCGCCTCGACTTTCTTTGATTTTGTCTCTTCCTCTTCCCGACTTATCTAGGAAGATCGAAGGGCCTCTGCTCGCAGGGTATTTGTTACCTTGCTCTCGCACTAGAATCTTTGAGGTGGGTTGACGGTCCAGACTAAGTTAATTTCTTCTTTAATTCTCTCTAACAATTCTACATTCCTCGGTCGCAAACTCTGTATGTTGTCGGCCTTCCTTTCAGCTCCATTTTAATTTCTGTTCATGAGTGCTAGCCTGATCAGAGGAAGAAGGTCTCCAAGGTTAAGAGATTCTTTAATGTGTCGAAATATATTCTCAACTGGAAAACTTTCTAACAACTAACTATAAACTGGGAACATTTATTGCCTTCGCCCGAAGACAAGGCCGGAGCAAGGCAACTATGAGTCTGAATTCTTTCACTGATAACGGCTGCCCATGTAGCCAGCCATGACATTTTCCTGTAAAATTCATTAATCTATTTTTCTGGTAGTTTTATTTAATTTGCTTGAATGTAGTTTTGTGCTTGTGTTTTTTCTGCTCGCTCAGTAATTAGAATGTTGCCGCTATATTGCCTTTTGCTAGTGCTCTCTCAGATTTTTAATAGCTAAACCGACTTGTCTTTGCATCAATTGAATTTCAAAAAGAATGGTCCAATTTTGTTATTTAAGATTCTATTAAGGCATTCAGAAATAATACTCCTAAAAAAGTTGTTCCAGCCTTTTGAAGTCTTAATTTTATGTCTGCATAAAACAATGGTTAGTGCTCTCCCTGATGAAATTTGTTTCCTAACTTCTTCATAACTCCTAATATATAGGAGTATGTTATGTATGGGTATGGCTGTTTAGTTTCTAATTACGCTACCGTCTTCGTCTTTGTTTGGTCGTGAATGAAAAAGGCAAAATAGTTCCTTTCAATGTTGATTACGGAAAGGAAAGCCCAATAAAAAGGGGAAAGGAAGATGCGTTAGATAGAAAGCTCTTTGGCTGACTCGCTGAAGCGAAAGGTACTTCCAGCACTTAGGATGCTTAGGGATTATTTTGTACCTCTTGAATGAAGTGATAAGTCCGCTCCCAATGTTAAACACTAAATTTTTACTGAGCCCCTCTGTTGTTGACGGGAACCAAGGTAACGATTTGATTGTTTTGACGTCGTGAATTACCAGAGCAAGTTTTAAGTTGGTATAGTTTTGAGCCTGAGCATCAACCTACACAACTGATAGTGAAACTATTATGAAGTAAACTCATAGTGCTCCAGGCGTCATTTATTGACGTAGACTAGAAAGGTGTTTGGGAATTTTGATAGAATTAAGCTCCTTTTACGCGAATCATCTGTGATCGTCAGTGTCAAGTTGACGATTCAACATAAAGACGCCAGTAACTTCTTACTTATCCAATTCAAGTCGCTACACTTTGGTGAGCGTTTACAAGTGGTGGGTTGTTTTCTTCTCAGCAATTAAGCTACAGCATTTTTCACAATTCTTGAACAACAAATGTTGATCTGTGTATTATTCAAGTTATGTGCGTTTTATACATACATGTGCACAACTTAACGTTTGCCTCGTCGTGAGAGACCTTTGCTAGCAGCGAACGACGAGACTTTCTATCGGGACCTTTTTCATTTGGTTTCTTTAGACTACTGCTTCCCAGGGTGATTGAAGTTGTGCTTCAAAGCACTTAACTCTGGTGGTGATGTTACCCTTTTGCTTAGTTAATTTAGTTTTTGAGAATATTTCTCTCCTTATTTACCAACCTAACCCGGCACTCGGTGTATGTTTAAACTCTCCAAATATTTTAGCAGTCATGTCAGAATGGCCCGTCGTCACAACACTCATGTCGCCATACACTACAAGTTTTAGTCTATCACCATAACCGCTACTCAACAATTTTGAAACTAACCTAGGTCGACTGTTCTCTTCGTTTTAACTTGTGTTTATACTTATTATAATTCCCCAATTATCGCAGGCAATGAACAAGCAGTGTTCAAATTGGGTGTCGGAACTGGCAAACTGTATGGCTAGTTTTTACAGCATCCTTGGACGTAAAATGGTTGATTAAATTGATTTGTTTGTAAAGAACTCAATGAAGAAAAGAGCTCAGCCCCGTGTGAACACCACCAAGAAGAATACATACATACATAGTATCACCCCGGATAATATACTGATAACTTTCGTGTTCTGTACTAGAGAGAATATTGATCTCTGCTTAACATTTACTCCTTTGTGTTCACTTGAATCCGCAGGTTCTCCCAGAATGAAACACAGATGAAATGCTATCATTGAACTGTTCATTATTCCAATCGCGAGAGCAACATATGGGTAATGTTACAATTATGATAAACTTTTGTGTATCTGTTGTCTGGGCATTACTCTAAACACTGCTATTCGCTCTGCTAAGTCTGATAAGCCGCACATTTCATCATGTGTTTTGCACTGAATTAGTTTGTTACTGTTTGCTAGGCTATCTACAACTTCAGCTAACTGAGTGTTAATTCATCACCTGTCACTGCTACCCTTTAGAGTTTTTAACCTACTAATCATCTACATTGTAAATCTGTTGGGTGCCCCTGACAAAATATCTAGGCAAATATTGCCTAGAATTTTCGATTACTTGAGGACAGCTAAAAATTTCTAGATGACCGGGGGTGTACAATTTTCGAAGCTTTTCCAATAAATCTGCTACGATTTTCTGAAGTTTAATTTCTCACATTTTACTCCCCAGGTTAGGCTACGTTTCGTAGTAAAAGAGAAACCTAAAATGTTCGGACTCAAAAATGCGACGTACAGAGGAATTAGGTAAATTCGCACTTTCGTAAAACGTTAAATTGCATCTAAAATTTTCGGCAAAGAAATACTGGAGCCCTAATGATTTCGAACAGACTCAAGTTGCCCTAGGATGACCGAACAGATACAAATTTTATAGCACCGCTTCGAATACATTTCTAGAGATCTAAAAGTACTCTGAATAGCCTAAAAAGTGTTTTCAATGTATGTCGGAGGAAACCGTCGTAGGGTGCCCCTGAATTATGCTGATACGTGTTCAAGGCCTGAGGAAATGAAAGAATTTCTCTTTGTCTTTCAATGATTTTATCACACTTTATTAGAATTTCAAAGCTACCGGTCCACAAATCTTATTCTTCTAATTCCTAGTTACGTCAATGTTAGTCTTACAGTGATTTTATCTTACATCTAAACACATTGTTGCATTGAACAATGAGAAAGACGATCTCTACTGTGAAAATCTGGATCATGAGAAAAACGTTGTTGCTTACTGACTAAAAGACCTCGAACCCAGCGTCATTTTAGCAAAAAACCACGAACTCAAACAGAGCCATGTTTAGCAAGGCAACGCAGTTAATTCGGCTGATGACAGATTGAAGTTTCTCGATTACAAGCCACTGTACTAGCATGGCAAAATAGACCAAACTAAAGCACATAAATAAAGGTGTTTAAGTTTCAATGAATCTGTATTGCTACAACGCTGTGTCGTTGGGCAGTAAAACCGTTAAGTGTTTAAGTTAAGCGTAAGCAACACTGTCCTTGCTGTTCAATAACTGTTGAATATCCTCGTTTCACTGTTAAAGCGGCACAAAGGACTTGAGGTCGTTGAGAAGGAACGAAAATGCAACTAATAAACTTTGTTACCTACCCTGTGAGCAGAGGCCCTTCGATCTTCCTAGACAAGTCGGGAAGAGGAAGGGACCGCTGCCAGCCTCCTCGACTTTCTTTGATTTCCTCTCTTCCTCTTCCCGACTTATCTAGGAAGATCGAAGGGCCTCTGCTCGCAGGGTATTTGTTACCTTGCTCTCGCACTAGAATCTTTGAGGTGGGTTGACGGTCCAGACTAAGTTAATTTCTTCTTTAATTCTCTCTAACAATTCTACATTCCTCGGTCGCAAACTCTGTATGTTGTCGGCCTTCCTTTCAGCTCCATTTTAATTTCTGTTCATGAGTGCTAGCCTGATCAGAGGAAGAAGGTCTCCAAGGTTAAGAGATTCTTTAATGTGTCGAAATATATTCTCAACTGGAAAACTTTCTAACAACTAACTATAAACTGGGAACATTTATTGCCTTCGCCCGAAGACAAGGCCGGAGCAAGGC
This sequence comes from Porites lutea, assembly GCF_958299795.1. Lineage (NCBI taxonomy): Eukaryota > Metazoa > Cnidaria > Anthozoa > Scleractinia > Poritidae > Porites > Porites lutea. The sequence goes on along the minus strand of NC_133206.1, from coordinate 30,850,707 downwards.
AACTATGAGTCTGAATTCTTTCACTGATAACGGCTGCCCATGTAGCCAGCCATGACATTTTCCTGTAAAATTCATTAATCTATTTTTCTGGTAGTTTTATTTAATTTGCTTGAATGTAGTTTTGTGCTTGTGTTTTTTCTGCTTGCTCAGTAATTAGAATGTTGCCGCTATATTGCCTTTTGCTAGTGCTCTCTCAGATTTTTAATAGCTAAACCGACTTGTCTTTTCAGAGTCTTTGCATCAATTGAATTTCAAAAAGAATGGTCCAATTTTGTTATTTAAGATTCTATTTAGGCATTCAGATATAATACTCTTTAAAAAGTTGTTCCAGCCTTTTGAAGTCTTAATTTTATGTCTGCATAAAGCAATGGTTAGTGCTCTCCCTGATGAAATTTGTTTCCTAACTTCTTCATAACTCCTAATATATAGGAGTATGTTGTGTATGGGTATGGCTGTTTAGTTTCTAATTACGCTACCGTCTTCGTCTTTGTTTGGTCGTGAATGAAAAAGGCAAAATAGTTCCTTTCAATGTTGATTAAGGAAAGGAAAGCCCAATAAAAATGGGAAAGGAAGATGCGTTAGATAGAAAGCTCTTTGGCTGACTCGCTGAAGCGAAAAGGTACTTCCAGCACTTAGGATGCTTAGGGATTATTTTGTACCTCTTGAATGAAGTAATAACTCCGTTCCCAATGTTAAACACTAAATTTTTAGTAGCCCCTCTGTTGTTGACAGGAACCAAGGTAAGGATTTGATTGTTTTCGTGTCGTGAATTACCAGAGCAAGTTTTAAGTTGGTATAGTTTTGAGCCTAAGCATCAACCCACACAACTGATAGTGAAACTATTATGAAGTAAACTCATAGTGCTCTAGGGAAGAGATGCCGTTTTGGGGGGTTAATTCTCATCACTAAGGTCTTCAATGAAACATTTAGTGGAATCACTTTACAGCTTTCTCTAGCTGATTATATATAGTTCAAACGGCAAGCCGTCGCTATCTTCAGTGAAACCATCGGTGAAAATATAGACCGATTTCTATATAACTCCTTCACGCTTAGGGGAATGTAATCAATAAAACGAAATAATCTCATGTCAGAATTATAAAATTCACCTTTAATATTAAGCCCCGTTTGCGCGGGCGCGTAGACAAGTAAAGGGCTACCAGATGGTTGCATTTGAAGTATACTTTCAGAAATCGGTCCGAAACGTAGTCGTGAGTTTGTGAACTCCTTGCGGATCAGTAGCCAGTAGCCCAACTCCACCAACCCGGGATTGCGAGGCAGAAAAGTAGATACGGTCAGCAAGAGGGATGCTCCAAGCTTTAGGTTCAACGAATTCCCCCTAAACATTCCCACCTAAAAATACTTCCCCAAGTTTGACTAACATGGATAATCCGTCTCTCGTAGTTTAAATCAACGCAAGACTGCGAAAACATTCGATTCACTTAGAAATAGTGACCATGCAAAAGCCTATCTTGAGGTCATCGCCCACACCCAGTGATAGCCGTGCCAGATTTCAGTAGAATTAAGAGGTGAAGATAGAAGACCTTTTGTGAAGGCTGGCCTTGAAATTCTGTCTTGCGATTGAAATGGATCAAGGAGCTATCACTTGGCACTTTATTTTTGCGGGAGTTTAAGACTATTTTCACCCTATGGATAGCGTTTGCGCCAGAACGAGAACCTTACCGGAGAGGGCTTCTGTTCGCACATAAGAACAGTGGTTTTGGCAAGATTTCTGTAACGGAGAGGTGTTTATAGAAAACCGGACAGATTTTAGTGTCGGCACGAAAAACTACTATCCGTTATAATGTGAACATTGCCTAATTTTGCTGTTGGGGGACTTTTCTTATATTTTGCGATTGACCGGTCAAGTTTCTTTTCTGTGGGGTTACTCTTTGTGATTCTAAGAAAGTGCATACAAGTTTCCTGCGTTTGCGAGATTTAAAATACAGGCGAAAGAAATTCGAAAATAAAAATACCAAACGCTGTATTTATTCCAAGTAGTAACAGTTTTGTCATTTTAATAATTGATAATTGCTCTTGTGTGGTCAGTTCAGTGCTTTAAGCCAGGGTGTTATTCATGCTAAAGTTCATACGTTGACACTTCTCGTAAATGACGATGTTTGTTAAACTGAACGTATTTCGATACGTATTATAACATTGCAAATCAAATGTTACTGCAGCTTTTTTGGTAGAAATTTTTTTGCGTATCGCAAGGAAAGCGGTAAAAATATTGCCACACGGTATGCGTTCTATTAAGCCGCAGTCCACTTCTTGAGAATGAAAACCAAGAACCTCGGCCCGTGACTTGAAGCATGGAAATTCATGTATTGATCTCTTATGTTTGATACGAAACTGTATTTTGAACCACCTTTTTTTTTACAGTAACGATATACGCGATTTATCGCCCGGTGATTCAAGTCGACAGCTAAGGTTTCAAATTAAGAAATCATAATGATTTAGTTCCATTTGAGAAATCAAACGCGACAAATTTTGGAAATCAAAAGCCGGTGCCGTTTGAGAAATCTAACACGACAGAGTTACATTAACTCGATTTTGAGAAAAAGGCTAGCTGATTTTGGAGAACAAACATTTTTTATACCAAACAAACATTACAGAAAGGACGACAAGAATCAAAATAAATAAAATTTTACTTCTCGAACACGGTAGCATAATGTACTGTTTTGAAAAATTTCACGGAAACACGAATGTTGTTCTAAAATCGATAGAAAGAGTTTGTTGCCCCATATGGTCTACGTTACGCGCGTCCTTTATCGAGATATAATGCCTTAAGTGCGCGAATTATGCGACATTCTACTGGAAAATAAATAATAAAAAACTCCACATGATTTCCTGCTTTAAAAATGCATCTGTAAATTTCTTTTTCAAAGTGGGTGTGGCCGTGGGAAAAGTCGAGCTCTTGACTAGCCTGTTAACTGTTCCAGACGTTCAGATTGTGCCCAGCGAGGGGCTGGGGTAGGAGGCGAGAGCTCTCCCTCTTTCCCTCCTTTGTTTTTTTTTCTCGCTCTCTTACTCCACCACAGTGAAACCTCTCCTTTGGGGCACCTCTGTTCAAGGAACACAAAAAATTTGGTCCCGGAAAAACGCCCACATAATTTTTGTATCTGTTACCTCTATTGAAGGGACACAGCTTTTTCTGGGTTCTGAAATCCAAGCTTAAACTCCATTCAGGGGACGCCTTAGCACTCAAATAGTGGCTGACCACACAGAAGGTTGACATCTTTAAGAGCACGCAAATTGCAATTGTGAAACTTTGCACAAACTGAGCTATGTTATTCAAATCGATGTAATGCACTTGTGTGAATTCAACCTATAATGTCGCAGAGATATGTTAGTGATGATTTTTATGTTGTCTTTGCTGGATAATTATTAATAAACCCCAGTCCAACCTTCTTTTTGGGGGACACCCCACCGGTTCCGAGTGTGTCCATAGGCCAGCTCTCGGCCAGCTCTCGGCCAGCTCTCGGCCAGCTCTCGGCCAGCTCTCGAGACTCTACCCATGATGCATTTCGGTCTGCGTTAATAACCTCTTCAGACTCGTGCATATCATGGCTTTCTTTTCCAGACATGTCATCAAACGACTAAAGCATCCCAGTGTGTCAATAATTGTCTCTCAGGTATTTTAAAGGTCGATGAAATCCTTTGTTCTAGTTTACGTAATGTACCAGCCATTTTAGTTAGCGCTACACACTGCCGCAACTTTGGTTTGGCTATGGTTTTCCACCAGTGCATGTGAGTAAGATTTAACCTGAAGCTTAAATAGGCTCATTTGCAGAGTTTTTTCCTCTTTTTCGTCCTTACTAAATAAATAAATGACAGACAGAACAGGTCTACTTAAGATAACACATGAATTTATTTACTCACCTTAAGCTGGTAGTAATTTTCCTAATGAGATCAAAGGTCAAGTTTTAAACGTGGTCCTGCCGTGTTGTTCAAACAAGTTTCTTTAAAAAAAGGTTACTTGGAAAGGTTTGCTTGATAGTGTAGAGGGAATTCAACTCCTTTGAACTTGTCAAAGACAGAAAATTTTCTAAATGAGGCTTTATTTAAAGCAGTGTACGATGATCTTGTCAAAGTTGACCTTACTGGATCAACCCTTAAGCTACTTTGATACACGTACTATTTACATGAAGCGTAATTTTTCTCACCTCTTCTGTTTGTTTCACCACAAGCATATTTTTCTCTTTGCTATGAATAGTATGTAGTCTGAAATGACAATTTCCTCCTCTGTATTTTTAGTTGATCTCTAATTAATCAATACTTGTTTAACTCATTCTGATTCCCTGATGACATATGTACGTGCTTGCTATATTTTTCACCTTATTTTTCCTTCGTTTTGGGGTATGATAATGTAAGCATTTATGAATTTGAAACAAAGGAGGAACAAAATTATCTGAAATAAGAAAATTAACTGCAACATAAACATTCAAAGTACTGAGTGTTGAGCAGTTTTAGTGCCTGTCTATTTAATAGACCTTTTTACCGATACGGCAGCCATATTGAATTAATTTGATTTAAGGAGTATTATAGGATGCCCAGGGGGCATGATCACATTTCGTTTGTATTTTCGAGCACTTCTCCGGACATGTTTCTTAAATTTTTCTTAGAATAAGATTCTAATGGGAAAAAAGAACCTTGTGCTGTGTTTGGATGTAATAATGATCACCTTTTTCTAGTTTAGTATTAGAAATATGGTCTTTCACGTATATTTCTGGGAAAAAAGGCGATCATTATTATATCAAAACACGACACAAGGATCTTTTTTCCCATTACAATCTTATTCTAAGAAAACTTTAAGAAAAAAATGTCCCGAAAAGCGCTCGAAAATACAAACGAAATGTGCTCATGCCCCCTGGGCATCCTATAATACTCCTTAAATCGAATTAATTCAGTATGGCCGCCGTATCGGTAAAAAGGTCTATTTGTGGTAGCTATAGAGAGAAGTCATAACATAACGTTGCCATGGTAGCAAAACAAACCAAAAATGTCACTTAAAAAGTGAATTCCCACTGTTTCAAACTTCAGCAAACTTACTTAGTTCCATTTAATTTGTTAAATGTTCGCAAAATTCTCTGGGGTTGAATGTGAAAGTACTGTACCTGAGTTTAGAAAAAGAAAATTTTTGTACTGTGTTCACCAACTTCATAGAGTGGGCGCTTGAAATAAGGAAGTTTCATGTCGGAAAAAAAGGAGCGTGATGCATGTGCAAAGGTTTTGTTTTGCTAATATAAACCTATCGCTTTTTTGCCATTCTCATCTTTGTCGCCATTGTCCTTGCTTAAGCTCTCTATTGTTGTGATCCAGAATTTTTGCTACCATGGCAACGTGAGCTCACTCTTCTTCTCTCTATTACCCTATGACAAACAACATTTTTTTGTGCAATTATTATAAGTGGTCTAACTTTAATTAGGAGAAAGAATTGCACATACAGACTGTAAATCAATGTGTTCCTTCGGTGTAAGCACCCCAACTACCAAGTAAGGGGGTATTTACCTGAGTTCAATACTGGGATGACTTTTTGATTTTGTATCATGTTTACATGTTTGCTTGTATTTTGCCATCTTATGACCAACATGACATGGCTATCCTGAATTGACAAAAACTACATGTGCACTACCCGTTCCAGTCCACTGGCAAACCAATTTCACACAGAAATGAATGCTTGTTTTGCGTTTACATGATACTGTCACAAAATTTGAGTGCTCGTTTTGCGTTTGCATGATATGGTTGCAAAATTTGTGCAGAGTGAATTCTCGCTCTGATACAACAACCAGGGTGATCTCATGCTGGTGTGTCTCACACTGATGTGACATTTTGTGGTGGTGTCATGTAAACAAATACGTCCATGTATTATCAAAGGATTTCTCCAGTGTTGTGGTTCTGATTGTGTTGTTTTTGTTTTCAGTCCTGTTGAGCAATCTCTGGAGGCAATATGGTGAAATATAAAGCACTACATCCATTGGTTTGCCAAGGAATGCATTGTTATACATAGTTCCTGTTTTCCTGAACTGCACTTCTTGGAGCAGTCAACAGCAAGTAAGTGGGCCATTGAAATGCTTTCAATGTTCAATTTCACTTAAAAGTTCCCAGTCAAAGTAAGGCATTAAAAATTTAATTATCATAACTTTAGCAGGAAATTGTTGGGAATATAAAACACCTGCTAAATGGGAACTGTGAGTTTATTAAATGGCTTAAAAAAACCTGTCCATTTTTTCAATTATAATTGCTGGGCTCCTTCAGTGATTTTGTTACAAATAATTATGGTGAGTCCTTGGACTCATCTTGTTAAAAATAGTGAGTCCCAATCCATAACAAATGAGTTCCTGAGTAAAAAAAAATGAGTCTGAAATTTAAAATACATGGGTTTTTAAGTAACTTGACAGTTAATCTGAAGACAGACACCAAAACTCTGTATTAAAATTAAAACATATAGTCCTTCTATTTTAAAGCACAACAAAAGCTAAAAGAAATATGCCTCATTAAACAACAGTCATAATAACTGCTACAGAAATTACATGAACAGAATATTTCTACTAATACACATGTTGAGATCGATCAATGGATCTTTGCAAAGCAAGCCATGAATTATTTTGCGTCCTTGAGGATTTCTATGCATCAGGGATGCAGGATGCAGAGGCAGCAAAGTCACTGCTTCTTTATTATTATTATTTTTTTTTTGGAGAAATATAGTCATGCTTGATTGGATCTTAAAAAATAATCATGATAATTATTTTAATTTCTTTGGTGTTTTCATAAATAATTAAAACAACTTTTAGTGCTAATTAAGTCAACCCAGGCCAGTGATAATATCCTTCAGGTGTGTAATGAGCAAGAAGGCATTTTATGGCCCTTGATCTTTTAGTCTGTAGTTTTTAACCACAAAAGCAAAAATAACAACAAAAGTACTCAAAGGCCAAAATGTAAGGCAGGCCATGTTTGCAAATGAAAACTCAGCTTAAAGTCAGTAAAGGTAGTACTGATGAAACTGCTTCTAGTGCTATCCCTATCCTGACAGGCTCCAATGCTATTGTGCTATTCATTTAATACCCCTTTCATCATTTCATCCATTCAGTGAATCCTGATGATAACTTAATACTGTAGTTTACTTTATGTTTTCTATCATAGAAAAATGAAATCAGACACAGTTTAAAATGTACATTTTTGTACTTAGATAAAAACTCCAGTACTAATATTTTAATAACACATTTTACTTTTATCATTTGAAATGTTTACAAATATTTATATTAGTCTAAATGATCACTTTATTAAATTATTTACACTAACTAGAAAAGCTGAATGGTATTAAAAGTTGCCGCAAACTGGCAATTTGTCTCTAGTAACAACCCAACAAGAAAATCCACAATATGGTCAGTTAGAAGCTGAGAGTAATCCCACAGTTTCACTTTGTACAGCTGTTAGTTCCTCCCTGCACAAAAAGAACAAGCTTGTTAATCAAAAACGATCATTAGAGCGTAAGCTATTAAAAAAGGGTGTTTTGGGGTTTGATCTCAGAAAGTACAACATTTATTATTGCTACAATGTAATGTATGTTAGCTGACTGATGAATTGGCTAGTTTACATGTATGTGACCAGTTTACATGTATGTCTGCACTTATACTGCCTACAATTGGGTGTTAAACCTTTTGATACAAACCCTTTAAGCAGGAATTGGGACACACAAGTACAGTAGTGAAAGAAGTAAATGAAGGAAAGATTGATTCTAGGAAGCTAGAGAATGGGTTTATATTTCCTTGCTTGAGGAAAGTATTACCTTTTTAAACTTAATTGCATGGCATTATTGAAGGAGGTGAAAGAAAAAAACATTAAGGATCAAAATTTTTACCACTTGTTTTCTCAACATCTGTTTTTATAATGAAATAAATTTTCATTTTCCCTAGTTAAGTTTGCAGGAATGTGTATTCAAAATGATTCCAGATGCTGTGGAATGTGTTTAAAGTGAACCCTGCAATCAATGTCTGACTTGTATTATTATTGTATTATTATTATGATATCTGCTATTTTGTTATTGTTTTGTGGTAACCATATTTTTAATAGATTTCAACTTACCATCTGATAGTGTTAGCTTTATCACAGCTCCGGAACTGTGTGGCTTCTGAGGATCCTGCAGTTGAAAAAAATATATACATATACATTGAAATTCATGTTGAGATGTTTGAAGAACTTTGAATTATTGCTCTAATTTCTAGACAAGACAAGATGACAAGATGATTTCTTAAACTCAGCTCAGTTTTACATGACATAATGGTTAAATTTCCATAGGCATCTAAACACAGTACAACTAAGGAATAAAAGAAAAATAATTGTTACAACAAAATAGAGAGCGAGTTGGGATCATCCAAATAGCAAAGGCTAATCTAGTGGATGACCCCTGCATTAAAATACAATTGCAGACAGAATTAAGAATATACTTTTTTTATACAGAAAGTATTTCTTCATGCGCTAAGGTAGATAATTAATTAGAATAACAATTGAGGATAGAGTTCTTAGGGGTTTTACGAAATATTCTAAGAGAATACAAGGAGTTCCTAAGGTGACGATCAGTGAATTTTAGGAAGCACATGATAAGCCATATTGGGTGGTATTAACTGAGGCTACACAAAGATTTCTATTATATGATTCAGCCTTGTTGAATAGGAATGAACAGATCAAGTAAACTTGAAATATTCACTGAAACAGGGGGGTAACAGTCTGCGTGACCACTGATAAATGAGAGATTTGAACAGAGACTCAGAATAGGATTTTAGTTCATTAAAAGATATTATTCTGATTGCTTTTTTCTGGATAGTAAATAATTGTTTTCGAAATAAGGGAAAGGTTAAACCCCAGACATGGACACCATGAGTGAGGAAAGGATAGATAAGAGAGTAATAAAGCATGGCAAGAACATGGTTGTCAACAAAATGTCTCACTTTTGACAAGATACCTACTGTTTTTGATAGTTTCAAACAAAGCTCATTAATATGACTTTTCCAAGTTAAGTTGGAATCAAATGTTATGCCTAGGTACTAAGAAGAATCAACTTTTTTAATAATAAATCATTATGTGTCACATCAAGTACAGACAGAGACTGCTGACCAAAACAGGACATGTCATGTTAGAGACTGATCATTGCAAAAGCCTGTTACTTCCGCGAGAGAAATTTACCCTCTGTTGCCAGCAATAAAGTTGTGATTGTTGAGCCTTAGCTAGTGACCTTTCACTGTTTTCCATTTGACTTAGATGTCTAATTTTTAAAATGCACTTGAAATTTCTTAAGCCATGTTTTAGCAAATTCTGTCAGATATATTATATAACCAAACATTAAGTTGAAATCCTCATCGGCTATTAGAGTGCTCAATAGTTGAACTAGAGCAATAGATAAATATGTAGTTGAAGAGCTGGATTATTTGGTCCAAGACCTTTTATTGCTACCCAGAGTTTCATGCTTCATCGGAAGCAATCATCAGGCAACTGCCAGAAAAATGGCCCAGGGGGGGGGGGGGGGGGTACTACTATGTATGGGCTATATAGGTATGTGCCGCTGTGAAGGGTATGGTTTTCAAGCAGTTTACTCTAGGATTGGGTATCTTAATCAGGGCGTTTGGGTCTAGAATAAGGTATCATTTTTCAGGAAACTGATCAGTTGGTTGAAGATTTTATCTAGACTAGGGATTGTGGTATAAGGTTTTGTTTTGGCTAGACTGTGCTAGTGACCTCAGTAGTTTTTGGAAAACAGCTACTCTAGGATTGGGGGATTTGAGGAGTTTACTCTAGTAAAGGGTAGCAAAATTCAGCTGAACTAGCTCTGGTATAGGTTAAGGGTTCCAGGGTCTTAGCGGCACATCCCCACCCAGAAATTCCTAAAGTACCACCCTCCCCGGAAAAACAGTTACAATCAGAGAGATTTGGAGTTGAGAGAAGTAGATCTGAATGTGAAGCCACAGACCTTAGTTGAGACTTTTGACCAAGCCAACCCCAATTCTATCTGTGGCCAGAGTATATGTAGCTCTCGTCAGACTTTGTTGACTTATCCTGTGTCAACATGCACAGCTGAGTGATCGCCTTTACAAAGGACCATGACGGACGAGAGATTGAGCTTTCTGGCAATTTTGCACATACACAAGGACGTAATTGATATTGATGGCATTTAATAATGCCAGAGTTTGCCAGTCTGAAGGGTACACACCTTGCCCATTGCTTGTAACCTCCTTGATAGTGCCACTCTTTTACCCTTTTTTGCCGTTGACACTGTACCTTACTGATAACACCAGAGATGGGGGAGGGAGGGTATTGCCATGGGGGGTACAATTTTCATCTGTAATTATTTGGTGGGGGGGGGGGGGGGGTAAAGTTTTGATACACCACACTTTTCTGAAAACCTCTGCCCCCCCAGCCCCGGACATTATAAAAAATCGGTCCCTTAATAACTGTGTTTTTTAGTAATTTGTGCACTTTTCCCTAAATGTAAGTTTTCATCCAGATTTTTAGTATATCGGACTTTGCACATGTTGGCATTGAAGTAAAAACAATTGGTTATTCCTTGGTCTCTGCAAACATGTTCAATTTTTGTTCAATTTTCATAAATTGTCTGTCGATTAAATAATGCATACTTAAAAATGTAACAGGCTGAATGTGATGTGCACTGTCACTCCCTGCTGTATGTAAGAAATCAGGAATCGTGAGATAATAACTGTACCATATCAATATTATTGCACTTTTTTACCTCCTCTGAAAGTTATGTCCATTTGAATTCAAGTCTTGTGGGACCTATAAAACGGTTAAATTAAAGCTCTAAGTGTCTACATAGTTAGATATCATTGTTCTTACTTTATATACCAGAAATTTCAGTCAAAAATATCAGCAAAAGTTTTTACCAGATGCGATTTTCTTTGAACAGAAAGGTCCACTTAAGTGTTTTTTTCATAAAAAAGTATTTACCAACAGTTAAATAAAACTATGTCATATTTTTGCTGCAGGGCTCAACAAAAGCACTGTCCAATAACCCTGGGCTAGTTTCTGTTTATTGCAGTTTGCCTGATGGGCAAGCAACATTTTCAGTAGCTTAGAATGTCCAAACTAGAACACCGAAGGTCGTGAGTTTGATTCTCACCCAAAGGTAGAAATTTTTTTCTGAGCTTTCTGGTATAAGAATTTTCCTTCTTCCAAAATATATAATCCATCATATTCCTAAACTTTAAAATCTTCTTGTACATACAAGACCCTGATTTAAATAGAGGACAGCTGGCCTGATACCAGATGATGTTAGGCAGGGGTCTGTCAGGCAAGTACAGCTGTACTGAGTTAAACTATTTGCCTTTTCAGTCATCAGATAATAACGTTATGACCTTTATTAAGAAGCAATGGTAGCATACCTTACCAGCTAAACAAGTTCTAGTTGCTGTCTTAAACTATTTGCCATCGTAATCAAGTGATAATTGCAGGCCAGCATCGTGCAAACTGTTGACTTTTAACTACTGGTGTTAATAATATAAAATTACAGTTATAAATTCGTATAATAACTTTTGTAAATACCTCAAGGCTGTCTGGAACACCCTGTAGCATATTGTTTCTGCAATTAAAAAGTAATTACACAGACTTAAACTTCATTGATTCCTTGAGTTCATTTCTGAAGATCGAGCTTGCTGAAGTTGACATTACTTTTGATGATAATTTGTTGTTATTTCTCGTTTATTTTGTGTTAAATTTTGATTACTGTACACAAGACCTTTTGATTGAACTTACAACTTGTGAACAGTTTCTGAATAAATTTTATTATTTAGTTTTGATATTACTTAAAAATGCAGTCGTACACAAGATACACCACTGAGTTAACTCAGTAAGTATTCAAACGTCAGAGCAAACTAATACAAAATTGAATGTACGTTAACAGACGATAGTGTAGCATTGAAAGTCTGACTTACATGTACCGGTGGTTGACTTGAGCAATCTAAAAATTAGATGGAGAGACAATCATGTCAGTATATCAAACGCTGAAACTTTTTCTGGAAAAAATACTGTAGGTCAATGAAACTGTATTGTTCTGTATTTTTGTGACAGTTGAAACTGTTGTCTACAGAATACGTGTATCTGCGCTGATTGTTGAGAATTCTACGGGGCCAGCCCAATTATTGGACTAGAGACACAATTATAGAGACAAGCACTGTGGTCCTTACTTGGATTCCTGAGGGGTGGGTGGGGGGGGGGGGGGGCTCAATCAGTTTTGGAAATCCAGATGGAATGGGGTGGGGGCAAAAATATGCCTTCTGTCGGGGGGGGGGTGGATTTTTTCTGGAATAACCCAATGAGGGTAATATTTGACAGCAATAGAACTGATAAACTAAATTGGCCCTCAAAATAAACTTTACTTGAATTATAATCGACAACAGGCAATGAAAACACAATATAATCTGCAAATAGAAACCCAGAAGTACTGGCCTTTACCATTATTGAATAGTAACGAAGGTAAAAAAGATGATATTAATTAAAAACACCATAACATTGAATTGTGGCAGGGAACACCAGTCTTCTTAAGGACTGTGTTCAGCTCTGGCAGTGTGCAATAATTTTAACCACTATTCTAATTTAAATGCATGAAGATCTGTTGTTGGTTACATGTACCTGTAAGGAATGAGGCATTCCTGCCAGTGGACGATTTTGACTGCTAAGGATAAAGATGATCAGTAAAAAGTGAGGAATTCAACTTAAACTAGACGAAAAGGGAGAGAGGTTCTTGTAAACTTAAAAGGTGAAGTTCATAGTAAACCATGCCAAGTCAAGCGCTAGGACTTCAAATCCGATGGAAAGCAATTTCTCGGTTCCATGCCCAGGGATCATGGGAAACCATCTATATCAGTTTTTTGGTTCCCTGAAAATTCATGGAGCCCACCTCAATTTTTCAAAGTCAAATATTTTTTTTCTTGGCAATGTATCAAATAGGCTGAAATACAAACAATTACTTCGAGCCGTTTTACTCCCTTGGTTGAGAGGAGAAAACAACTCAAGTTTAGACTATGCATCGAAGCCATAGTCCGGTAATGTGCAATGCACTCTGGGAATTATTAGGTTCATATAAAAGCCGACTTATAACTAAAGAATTGCTCCAGTAGTTAAGAATCTGAGTGGGAAAATAGTGAACTTCTGTAAATTGATCCCAGAGGCTGAAAATGTCACTGGGAAACTATCTTTTTGGTTCTGTTATTTTAACACCACAGTAACAAGATGACAACAACACACTGTGAATGCAAAGTTTTAACAGCAGAGAATTATTAATATACCCTTGTAATATTACGGGCAGCAGGGAATTTTTAAGACTGACTTAAGAGGCAATGTTGTAAGTAAATTATCTCTCTTTTGAAAATGAGAACATTCAATTTCCTTAAGTGATAATGTGGATTTTTTGTTACCTTCCTTCAGTTCTCTCCCGAGACACCTACAATAAAGTAGTGAAATATTGTTAATATATAGAGGATATTACACGGTGGCGTGAAGATATGAATTTTATTTTCGAGTGGCAAAACAATATTTTAAGAACGAGCGCAGCAAGTGAGTAAAATATTGTTTTTGCCGCGAGAAAATAAATTCATATCTTCACGCTGCCGTGTAATGTTCTTTTTATTATATAGACAAAAAGACCGATAAAATAATAGAGGGAAATGACCGAAATTACGTCATCGATAAACTCACATGTGATGGAAAATAAACCACTCGGGTCCCGGATGTAGTTTTTATGAATTTTACGATTGTTATATTTTCCAGTAAACACTCCTGTCTATATAATAAAATAATTTATGTAGTGCAATCTGCGTTCTACTGGTGAATTAAAATGCAAACAGCAGTGTTCTAAAATTTTTTACCACTTTCAGACCAGGTAAAAACCAAGGTTAAATCATTTGCTAAGTCACATAATCATACACAAATAGTAAATTCTCATCCCATAATTTAGTCATCTTGCATCACCCATAAACAGTAAGTTTAACTTAAAGTAAAGAAGAAAATATCATTGATGTACAACTCTTCATGCTATTTGTATCGCTATCTTTATGTGTACAGCTTTTAATTTTCATGTTGAACGGGGGTCTTGATAGTACAATTTGAGTGTGCTGGCCAAGGTCATCCATGTACATGAATGATTAAAATCTAAGAGTGAAGTCATTTTTATACAGTAAGCTTAATTAGTTTTGCACAGTTTGATCTAAAAATATATTGACCCATAACCCTAGATGAGATCAAAGAATTCAGATCCCTAAATTGAGCTGTTTGCTATTTGAGTCATCTGATTAGTCTGATTAGTGAAGGCCTATTGATCATGTTTCCAACAATTACTTAGAGCTAGTGTTGGCCTGGGTTTCCTTGAGCTTATGACCAACACAGAAGGAAAAACACTTATGAGAAGCAATTTGCCTTCTCAATCACCTTATCACCTCATCACACTTCAAGAAAATAACATAACTTGTCCCTCATTTAGAATGGAAGACAGCTGGCCTGATACCACATGAGCTGTTAGGCAGTGGTCTGTCAGGCTAGTACAGCTGTACTGTTCTATTTGCCTTTTCAGTCATCAGATAATAACGTTATGACCTTTATTAAGAAGCAATATGGTAGCATACCTTACCAGCTAAACGAGTTCTAGTTGCTGTGTTAAACTATTTGCCATCGTAATCACGTGATAATTGCAGGCCAGCATAGTGCAAACTGTTGACTTTTAACTACTGGTGTTAATAATATAAAATTACAGTTATAAATTCGTATAATAACTTTTGTAAATACCTCAAGGCTGTCTGGAACACCCTGTAGCATATTGTTTCTGCAATTAAAAAGTAATTACACAGACTTAAACTTCATTGATTCCTTGAGTTCATTTCTGAAGATCGAGCTTGCTGAAGTTGACATTACTTTTGATGATAATTCGTTGTTATTTCTCTTTTATTTTGTGTTAAATTTTGATTACTGTACACAAGACCTTTTTATTGAACTTACAACTTGTGAACAGTTTCTGAATAAATTTTATTATTTAGTTTTGATATTACTTAAAAATGCAGTAGTACACAAGATACACCACTGAGTTAACTCAGTAAGTATTCAAACGTCAGAGCAAACTAACACAAAATTGAATGTACGTTAACAGACGATAGTGTAGCATTGAAAGTCTGACTTACATGTACCGGTGGTTGACTTGAGCAATCTAAAAATTAGATGGAGAGAGAGACGATAATGTCAGCATCAAACGCTGAAACTGTTTCTGGAAAAGATACTTCAGTTCAATGAAACTGGATTGTTCTGTATATTTGTGAAAGTTAAAACTGTTAGCTACAGAATATCTGTGCTGACTTTTTAGGGTTCTGGGGCCAGCCCAGGGTGCAAAGAAGATCATTTTTACAGCTTGCCATTCGGGCAAGCTGAAGCTAGCATTTACTAGCCGAGAGGTCATTTCAACAAGCTCCAAAAATGTTTGTTCTTCTGTTATTCAAATTCCTCATAAAACATCACTTATCGTCGGGCAAGTTAAAAACAGAATTCTTGATCACTAGCCCCGGGCTATCGCACATTACTTTCTTTGCACGCTGGGCCAGCCCAACTTTCGCATTAGAGACGCAATTATAGCGAAGTGTACTGTGGTTCATACTTTCGAGTCTTAACCAGTAATCTAGTAATCTGGTTCTGCCTTTTGGGTCTGTGCACAAAATCCAATAATGAAACCATTCAAGTCAAAGCTCTCCAGTAGTACCTTCATACGCTTCTATTTTTGTGTTGGATTTTACCCATTGAAGTTTGGCATTGTTTCAGTTCAATCAAAGGCTAATCGTAAGAGTAGAAGAAAGAAGTTAAAAAAAATTACCGTCAGGCTTTTGTAGTACATACAGTAACCGAAGTAACACGGTTATCAGTTTTACCTTGCGAGCAGAGGTTCCTCACTTGCATAGCTTTTAGCTTTAAACCAACTACGCTACAGGCAAGCCCTTCAAATGACTTCGTAAGCGACGAAAGTCATGCAAGAGAGAAAGGTCTGCTCGCAGGGTATATCAGTTTGAATTTGTCCACTTGTCATAATAGGGAGTGTCGCGACTCGCCACAGTGATTCAATGCGTTGTATCAACTTGTTTATACGCAGTCAAATTTTAAATGAGAAGCTTTACTCACGTTTCCGTTCGCCATTGGAGATCCAAATGTTCTGCGAAAATCAAGAATTATGGTTACAAATTACGTCAGTTAAATCATTGCGTTGTTCAAGTGCAAATCAAACCTATTATCAAGACATGCAAATACACAGTATTAGGTATAAAGCTAACACACTGTCAAGCTTATAGACTGTACAATTCAACACACTAAACCTTAGTTTTTTTTTCCAACGCGTTTTAATTGCCTTGGGGTACAACAAGACCTTATCCTGTTTACTCAGCAAACAGGTTAGGTTAACATTTGCTCAAAGCCTACCGTTTTTTGCGATACGAAAGAAGAAATGCCCACTTGACTTCGGCAGCTCAAACACGTGTACTGATGTAAAACTTTGAGACTTATATGTTGCTATTTACGTCGATAGTGTGCTGTTGTACGATTGGTGGAGTCTTGGCATATTCTGATACAGTCTGGTAGTCAGTAGCGATAGCATTTTGTAATCTCCGTCATGATCTCTTTTGCAGATTCATCTCATTGAAACCATACTTTGTGCTTTTTTATTGAAAACCGTATTGCTTCGCTTTTGAAGTTAGCTGTTACGTCTGACTCTAAGGTTTGTGCGACAAGCTCAGAACTCTCTGAAGAGAGTCTCAGTGCTACTGTTCACAGTGCGAGCGTCAATTTACATTTGAAGTAAATTTTGCGATCGATGGATGGACGTTGGTCCGGAATCTCCGCTTCCCCGGGCGTTTCTGAGCGGGGAAGATCGACCCAAAGTGGAAAGCTAGGCGTAGATTATATTGAGGGAGCGAGCATATGGTATGCTCCTAACTGAATAAGTTGCGTGAGACAATGTCACAGTTAGACCACTAGTTTCCTCTATGCAGAGTGGTAAATAGCATCAATGGAAAATGTTTATTGCCCGATAGAACTGTTGCTTTAAACTGTATCACTGTTGGTTTTTGACCACCCACCGTTTTATTTTATTCAGAGCTACATGCACATGAACAGTAGCGGCTGGTTATTTAAAGGGAATTTAGCCAATGTCTAACAAAACCGTTTTCAAAGCCATTTTCAGTTTGCTAAACGCTATCCTCTGAACACCATTTATCATGACATTGACACTTTGATGAAAAAGCATATACAGTAGAGAAGAAAAAACATTTATCTTTTTGAAATATCCCATCAGTTGTCCCACGATTATAGAAAGCGGTGTCGACTGACTTCCAGTGATCTCTTAAAACGGCGTTTAGCCCTTATTTGAATTACCGACCCTAAGTGATGTAAATGTTTGATGTCTTTGCTATATTTGTGGATAGGTCGATCAAAGCATTCCCTGGGTAAATTTAACAAAATGAAGCATAAATAAAATATAAAATAACACTCACATTGTAGAGTTTTGAAAGTTTCGTCGTCGTCATCATTGCTGTTCTCTAAGGTGCTGTTTTATCCCACGTGGAACAGACTGGGTCACGCAATGTACCGGTCGCTTAAACTGAAATCATAATCCAAAATGCACTCTCTAAACGTAGAGGCGGGTGTCCCCTCTCGCTTACACATGTATACTCTAATCTATTGGCTGTGTAGGATGCACGCGACGCAACTTCAACCGCAATTTCTTGGTCTTAGAGCGCAGTGGAGTGAATTGAAACGCCATCTGACTTACAGCTGTAGTCACGCGTCATCTGAATACGCACTATCGCAGAAGGGTTTGGCGATCAATTTGGCGAGCTGCGGCCTTAGTGTCCGACAATCTCAGTTCGGTTGTTCCTTATCATTATTGGCGACCAATTTGGCCAGAGAAAGTTCCTGATCAAGGACTTAGCCTACGTCTCAGGCACGTGTGGAAAACATGGGAAGCTGGGACCGCATTTTGTTTCCATGGTTCCCGGAAACAAGGTTACGTTGCCCTCGAGAAAGGAGGATACTTGCGTCCCCTTCCTCGCGCGTAGTTTTTTTTCGCGGCGACATTGCCCCTGGCGTGATCACTATACCCTTGCTACATGGATTTTGACGCAAAATGTCAGAAATTATCGTCATTTTTGACCTTTTTTTACCATGTGTACCCTCAGTAGCCGCTGTTTTTCCTAAGGGCCTAGCAGTGTCTTTAGATGTAATAAAACTAGTGGAGAAGCAAATTGACGTCAGAAATTGATTGTTGATAAACGCAATAATTAGATAATTTCCCCACGCTTGCTTTAAAATTGCATCATACGTCATGGCTTGTTTGCCGAAAGTTTGATTTCAACGTTTCTCTTTCGACGTGCAATCCTTGACAACACCCCAAAGGAAAAAAAAAAGTGAAATAGATGTCAAAGAGTCCTCCCTAGGATTTAAGATCATGCAGTGGATTTTTTTTAACTTTCAATCATGATATTCAAATAATCGATTTTCTGCTGTTAGGGTTTTTCTTTACACGAAAACCTCCTGTGCGACATTCTGACAGTAACGCGGAACGTGAACTTTACACTCTCCTCATATATTGAAATTAATAGTATATCATTTCTAAGAAACTATTATAACAGCGACGGATGTGAATTTTTCTCTCCTGTGACAGTAACGCGGGAAGTAAACTTTCCTCTCTTTTTATCCATACTGAGATATCGTTTGTACGAAAACCCTGTGTGTGCTTTTGACACTATGTCGTAGTGTCTATGTGCTGTTCTAAAAGTCATGGACTTCTGTGTGGGAAAAAAACTCCTGGATTTAATCGCCTTTACCTACCACAATATGCCGAATGTACGAAACTTGCATCCCCATACTTTGTTTTGTGTTCGACCTAAAGGAAATGAGGTCTTTCTCTCTAGGTCATCTTAGCATGGCGATAAAATAACAGAGATAGGAAGTTTTGAAATTTGATATTGAAGAAACAAATTTCTACATCTTTTTATACGGAACGGGTGTCTTTCTGTACTGTTTCGCATGATCGGCTGATATTGGAGTTTCCCATGACAATTGCCACGGAAAGTGTTTGAATTTAATGGTCCTTTCCTAGAAAAGACTCAGTTGTGAGGGGAAAAATTAGCATTTTTTTTTTTTTAATTTCTGTTTTACGTTCAAGACTTTTGACAGAAAATTACTTTCGTCATTACGAATCCCTGCCAAATTTAGAGGGAAAATGTTTTTAAAAAATAGGAAACTAACAATCTTCTTTCTTTCTCGAAATTTTCGACGAACTGAACTTTGTGTAATTCATATAAAACGAAAACCAGTTACAGCTGGTAGAAAGCGAAACAGCTGGGTTTTTTTATTGGCAAGCAAGACGTATAATTTCGCTATATTGACCTACAAAAAAAATTGTTTCATACTTAGCCTCCCTCCAGAGATCCGTTCTCAAAATAGCTACAATCAACTCCGTCTCTCTTAACAGTCATCTCTGTAAGATGAATCGTATACTTTCCCCTCTGGGGACATTGTTTGTAGATAGTCTCTGCTGCTTTTCAGTCCTTTTCTTTACCTTTCGATAAGGGAGACACCTCTGTAGGGCGGATACGTAGTGACGATCCAAAAGCTAACCGTATTAGAGAGAACTGACTACAGCATTATATACATACTATATTAAAAAAAAAAAAAAACATTCTTTTTGGCTTATTACCTCAGGGTTAATGGTTTCAGGTTACCACGACTGTCGATCAGGCAGGCACCTCTCTCTAAGCCGAATAGAAGGTACGGTTTGCCAATAGACCATTTCCGAGTTTCAAACACTCTCACTTTCACACTTTCAAAACGAGGCTAAATGAAAAACCTTTCTTGTGAGATTGAGTTAAATTTGCTTGAGAATAAAATCTCATTTTCATATCAATGGCTTTGCACTTAGCCTCGCTTTGATACAGAGGCTTGGTGCAACTTGGAAGTGGCCCATTGTGCCCGTTTTGGTGAACGAACCTAGGTTAACTCAGTAGCATAGTCATTGTACATGTTGCAGGGGAAATCTTTGTCAGGTTAAATCAATATTCAACTCAGGTTGATTCCGGCCGAATTTCCTTTGTTTCCTAGCCCTAATTATTCATAGGAGACAAAGGAAATTCTGGTTTAACCTGAGAACAGATTTTACCTCCGACATACTTGTCAATACGTATTCAGCTTCAGCATGATATAACAAGGGCGTGTTCAATTCTTTTCTGACAGAAGTGAACAACTCACTGAATATCAAGTATTTTGCCGTGGAAGGATGAAAAAAACGTGACTTGGATGAAGCGGATGGATGATGACAGGTACTGTTCCAGAGCTCTTTCAGTAGCTTCAGTCTTACTAAACAACACCACAACAAAGATATCGTAGTCAATAAGGCTTTTATTTATAGACTGTAAAAAATAGCACTTGAGTGATTGTTAACAAAAATAGTGGTAACACTCTAGCTTGCGAATACAGCCACCTCACATAGCTCCCTGTCTTTGGGACGTTTCACGAGTGAGGTTTCTGCTGTCTCTCTCGGAAAACGTCCCCTTTTAATTCCCGGCTCCAAGCCTTTTAAATTAACACGCCTTTAAAACAAATACTAACTATACCTTGGGAAGACACGCATTATTTACAAACCTACATGTCATCTAAACTGTCAGTACAAAAATATAAACACTAATTTTCATTAGTGGCTTGATGACACATTTTTCATTAACAAAATGAAAAACAAAAACATAAAAAATCCAACAGGGGAAGTCGTGTCGGCGTTAGGCTGAAAAAAAAAAGGAACCTCGGTTACAGCCTATAACCAAACTAAATTAAGAAAGCAGGAACAATTTGAAAGACAGGTCAAGTGTATTGATATGTAGCGGTTAAAAATTGCCATCCTTTAGAAGAGTGTCGCCTTTTGGTTTTACCAACGTTGTTTTGTTTACTTCATTAGTCAGTAAAATAGCAGATTTCTTATTCACCTCTGGTTGCAAACTTGATGAGACATTTCTTATTAACAATAATAAAAAGAAGCCAAACATGAATCTGACATATGCTGAAAAAAAGGAACCTGGTGGGAGCCTACGGCCGAAAAAATTAAGAAAATAGCCAAAAATGACTTGAAAGAAGATCAAGGTCGTGTGCTCATTGACTTTGTTAAAAAAGAAATATATAACTTAATATCGATAGGAAACTTTACTCTTGGGGTATCTTAATAGATAATTTTAAAGAAGGTATTTGGCACAATTGATCATTCAATCTTACAGGGACAGCTTGTTCATTATGGCATTACAGAAGTAGTTAATAGGTGGTTTTCATCCTGTCTGACCAATCGCTACCAAAGTACACAAATAGGTTCTTGTATTTCTAAAAAGGCAAAAACTCTTTGCGACGTCTCTCAAGGATCATTCATAGGTCCTCTAGTATTTTTTATTCTACATCAGTGATACTGTATTTATAATTCAGCATATTATTTTACTCGCACTTAAAAATGACGTCGGAGAGGTCGAAAAGGTGTTGAGTGTCGTCGTTAACGTTAACTTTTGTCACAAAAAGAAAAATTAGGCGTCCATCTATTTGCTGATGATAATATTCTCTGTATGCTGATTAAAACATAAGATCTCTCGAGGATACCGTTAATGTGGCTAATGGCTAACAAAATTGCCTTAAATTAAACAAACCAAACTTCATAAAATTTTGTCCCTTTCAAAAAAGAGTCCATTACACAGTTGATCTAAAGATTTATGATTTCAGCCTTAATTTGTATGCTTCCCTAAAACATTAAGACCGGGTAGACCTTGCTTTGTGGCTAGATTTAAACCAGGTCTAACTTGGAAATATCAGTGATATTGGTACATGACATCACAGCAAAAATCAGCAAATCACTTTGCAACTTGGCGAGGTTAAGGCACCTCGTTCTTTCCTGCACTATGGCCGAGCGCTTTGGGGGCCAAGCTGCTTAATCTAATCTTAGTAAGAACCGGGTCTCACAAAAACGTGCCCTACGCTTAATAAGTTTTGCACCGCTTTAAGGTTGCTTTGTTAACTGCATCAATACGCAAAGTAAGAGATTCCATATGTACCTCTGGTATTGTTCTCCTTGAAGCTACGGTCAAATTTGCTGACCTGAGAGAGATGTAAAACCGTGGGTGAGCAGAGCGCAACGATTTGTTTCTAAGTTCAAGTGTTAACTAGAATACTACAACTTCATAGGACTTTTTTTTGGCGCAAACTAAGCGTTATTAGAGAGCTTTAGATTCTTAGACGAGGACGACTACGAAAACGAGATTTTCTCTATACCAAGTAGTGCGCGCGTGCGAACCAATGTCATCTTGGCGGGAAAATGTGATAATCGTCGTCATTCTGTTACGAGTTTTAGCGAGAATGTCGTAGTGTCGTAGTTATCAAATGTTAGAAGTTTTATCTTTTTGCGATCGGTAGAGGGCTTAACCTCCTTTAACAAAGATAACAGTGCTGCTTTAAAAAACAACTAAGTCAATTCTCGTACTCGTAGTCGCTCTCGTCCTCGAATCTAAAGCTCTCCACTGACGTACTATTTTCCGCCATTGTAAACAGGTGGGATTGGTCTCGCTTCTCCCAGTAACCATATTACCTTGCAGCATTTCTCATGATATTCCTTGTCAGCGGTTTACTGTTACCTCACGTGGAGTCTCGGTCTCACGGTCGAACGCGCCTCCGTAATCTTTAATTGGTTGTGACGAGTTACTTAAACGGGGTACTGTAGGAGTGCGTACAGGTTAGCATGTACTTAGAAGAAATGGTGCGTTGTCTGTTGTAGGGCTTATAGAAGGCTCGATTGTTAAATTTTTCAGCGATTTTTATGTTTCTTACCTGATTGAGCTCGCGTGAACATACATGTAAGCCGTTCGGTTCTCGTTGGTCCTCTAGTAAGGTAGAAAAATCAGTATTATGTTACTGTGATATACGCTGGAAGGAGTTCCAAGGGGAAACTAAATTGATATGTGATAGAAGGAGCACTTTCATAATATGATATACCGTATTTACATCTCATGGAAGTAACAAACAGTCAAAAGATTGTAAAATTCAGTCCGTCAACCAGAAATTCAGTCTAGTTTGTGACTTTGGGTGATTGGCGTTGTAATGTAGCGTTGGTCTTATTTAAATTTGGTTTTTTAATTGCCGTACGGGTGGTCCCTTTCAAGTTTTAACTCTCTTGCTCTGCTTACAAAAACATTAAAACATGCACGACTGATAATAATGATAATAATTGCTCAGTGCAGTTTAAAGTACATGTACGTCTACAAAAATAAAAAATAATATTATATAGTCACTGATAAAAACCACACATGATGTCCAACTGCGATTTAGATTTTTGATTTCACATGGGCAAATTCTTTGGCCATTGTCCTATGCCCAACTGTTATTTGCAGTCTAAAAATCAACTGCAATGTAATAATGCATGCATGTACTGGAACATTTGTTGGATGGTACAGTTGAAACTATTGAGGTGGCTCTGTCATTAATGTAGGCGCTTTAGAGCAAAATGATGAAAGAACCTTTCATCATAACTTTTTTTATACTTGGGGAAGAACTGCAGATTACAGTCAGTAATAATATGACACAATTCTATTTTACTGGTGGTAAATATTTTGTACGAAATTAGCACTCAAGTGGGCCCTTCTGTTCAAAGAAAATGGCGTCTAGTAAAAACTTTGCAGATATTTTTTACTGAAATTTATGGTATCAGCTTTTATTGATATAAGAAGTTCATGTACATGTATGCCATATATAATCCATCATACATTCTTTTTTAGCATTATTTTTTAGGATATTCCTAAACTTTGAAATCTAATTGTACATGAAAGTAAAAGTGTACAATTAGCTCTACAGTATGAAATACATGTAGTTCATTGTTTTACAGCCTATGCTGTACTGTATACATAATGTTGTGGACCCAATATGAGTATATTTGGAAGTGCTATACAAGACACCACCCATCTTGAGAGCTGGGAGGGCAAAACACCTGTGAACAATTTGTGACAAAAGACAATGAAGCTTGTACTGTCAGACAAACCGCACGCACAGGAACATTTAAATTTCATACTTTTTTAATATCTACTCATAGAGAGGAAGTATATCAATTTTTAAAACATCTTTTTAGTAAGAACTTATTTTTGTAATGAGGGTAACATTTGACAGTAATAAAACTGATAAACTAACTTGGCCCTCAAAATAAAACGTAGTTAAATAATATTATTATAATAAAAACACAATATAGTCTGCAAATAAAAACCCAGAAGTGCCTTTACCATTATTGCATAATAAGAAAGGTAAAAAAGATGATCTTAATAATAAATAAAAATACCATATACATCTCGAATATAAAACTAAAATTGATTTATAGTGGGGAACATCAGTCTTAAAGAGTGTTCAGCTCTGTCTGTGTTCAAAAATTTTTACCACTATTTTAATTTAAATGTATGTACATCTATTGTTGCTAACAACAGTTGGCGATGGTCACTCCTTCAAGATAAAAATAATCATTAGAAAGTGAGGAGCTTAACTCAAAATAGGTGATAAGGGAGAGAGGTTCTTTTTAAATCCCATAGAAAACAATTTTTCGGTTCTGTACCCAATGATCATGGGAAACCATCAATTTCAATTTTTTGGGTCCACGAAAATTCATGGAACCCACCTCAATTTTTTCGAAGTCTTTTTTTTTTTCTTGGCACTGGATAGAAGATGTAAACCAGTAATGTGCAGTGCACTTTGGGAACTATTCAAGATGGTGGACAATAGAAAACTGATAGATGCTAAACATCCTTTTAGTTTCATTAATAAGCCAAGTCATAACTAAAGAATTGTTCTACTACTTAAGAATCTGAGTGGAAAAATAGCGAACTATTGATCCCTAAGGCTGAAAATGTCACTGGGAAACTACAACAACAACAACAAAGCCTGGGGAGAGGATGCTGGGAAAGAAAGTGGCTGAAAAAACCTCATGGACTGAAAAAACCCAGCAAGAAAAAAAAGTGAGCACACCAATGAATCACATGATCGATGTAGCGAGCTACTGGGCATGCGTATGCCAAAAGACCGCTGACCTCAGGCACTTAAGGCGGTCAGCATTAGATCCCATCGGCCGTAGCCCCTTTCTCCCCTTATGAAATTTACAAAAGGTAGAACTGTTTTCTGCTTTTATATCACACTTAG
Organism: Porites lutea; assembly: GCF_958299795.1. NCBI lineage: Eukaryota > Metazoa > Cnidaria > Anthozoa > Scleractinia > Poritidae > Porites > Porites lutea. The sequence goes on along the minus strand of NC_133206.1, from coordinate 30,825,495 downwards.
ATGATATTTCAAGCTGGAAAAGTTCATGAAAGTGCAAGTCTCTTCAATTTGAAAGGAAAAAAATGGATATGAAGAGAGCGGTAGGATTTGAACCCACGATCTAGAAAACCTACCAGGCTAACCACTAGACCACTGCGGATTTGATGGCTGAAGGGGAAGTAATTTAAGTACAATCCGCATCAACCCCAACCCTAAAAAAGAACCCAACCAGTTTCGAAACAGTGTTTAACCCTAATCAGTAAAAGCAGTGCTTAACCCTTATACATGAGGAGGAAAACTACGCTGTGTAAATTTCATGAAGTGTCCGAAGGGGCTACGGTCGGTGGGATCTTATGATAACCACTTAAGGTACTCTTAGTTGTTAACTCCTTTAAATTGCAATTAAATGCAAAATAAGAGGTTGTTAAAATTACCACAACACACACACTCACTGTGAATGCATGGTAATATTATGGGGGGAAGGGAATTTTTAAGACTGACTTGAGTGGCAATAGTGTAAGTAAATTATCTCTCTTTTGAAAATGAGAACATTTAATTTCCTTAAGTGATAATGTGGATTTTTTGTTACCTTCCTTTATTTCTTTCCCCAGACACCTACAATAAAGTAGTGAAATTGATATAATAATTTATGTAGTGCAATCTGTGTCCTACTGGTGAATTAAAATGCAAACAGCAGTGGGCTCAATTTTGGTTTCTGGGAAACTGCCCACCTACCCCTCCCCTAACCCAATATTTTGCCCCAAGTGAGAAGCAAATGTTATGCACATTTTGATCTAAGAATATATGGACCCATAACCCTAGATAAGATCAAAGAGTTCAGATCCCTAAATTGAGCTGTTTGCCATTTGGGTTATCTGATTAGTCTGATTAGTGAAGGCCTACTGATCTATCTTATTTTCAACAATTTCCTAGAGCTAGTGTTGGAGTGGGTGTCCTTGAGCCCATTGCCAACACAGAAGGAAAGACACTTATCTCTTAACAAAGCAGCAACTTGCCTTCTCAATCACCTTTTTAGTTAGGTCATACATGTACATGAATGAATAAAAGCTAAGAGTGAAGTCATTTTTATACAGTAAGCTTAATTAGTTTTGCACAGTTTGATCTAAGAATATATGGACCCTTAACCCTAGATGAGATCAAAGAGTTCAGATCCCTAAATTGAGCTGTTTGCCATTTGAGTCATCTGATTAGTGTAGGCCTATCGATCATCTTTTAATCAATATTACCTAGAGCTATCGTTGGACTGGGTTTCCTTGGGCTCATTACCGACACAGAAGGAAGGACACTTATCTCTTAACAGAGAAACAATTTGCCTTCTCAATCACCTTTTAGTTATCAAAGTCATCACACTTCAAGAAACTGACATAATTTACCCTCATCTAGAGTGTAAGACAACTGGCCTGATACCAGATGAGGTGTTAGGCAGGGGTCTTACAGGATTGTACAGCTGTAGTTTAAACTAGTTGCCATTTCAGTCATCAGATAATTACAGTAACTTTATAACCTTCATTAACAAGTAATGGTAGCATACCTTACAGCTAAAAGAGTTAAAGTTGCTGTGTTAACTATTTGAAATCATCTCAATCATAGTACATACTATTGACTTTTAACTACTCAGTGGTGTTAATAATATAATATTAATATTAGTCGTATAATAACTATTGTAAGTACCTCTAGACTGTCTGGAACACTGTTTCTGTAATTAAAAAGTATGCAAAGAATATGGTCAGAACACAAACTTCAAATTTCATTGATTCCTAAAGTTCCTTTCGTAAGAGCTTGCTGAAGCTGTTACTTTTGATGATAATTTATTCGTTGTCATTTCTCTGTCATTGTGTTAAATTTTGATTTACACTAGAACTTCTGACTGAACCTACAACTCTTTAACAGTTGCCGGAAAAATTCTTATTTAGAGTTTGCATAAAAATGCAAGTAGTGTACACTTAAACACTACTGAATTACTGCAGTGGGTATTGAAACGTCAGAGCAAATTAATGCAAAATTAGACGCGTGTTAACAGGTGGTGCTTTGCAGCATTGAAACTCAGACTTACCCATTGTCCAGTAAAAGCTGAAAGACCTATAGAAACAATCATGTCATTATTAAATGTCGAAACTGTTTCAGGAAAATATACATCAGTTCAATGAAACAGGATTGGTATGTAGAAAAAGTCTAGGACTCTCTTGATTTTCATTTTTGTGACAGTTGAAATTGTTAACAACAGAATAGCTAGTTTGGTGATTAAATTACAATTTGTTTAGCTATAAAGTTCTAACTTTGGAGGTTGTGCACGAAATCTAGTTATGTCACCAGTTAAATCAACCTCTTCAGCAGGTCTTTCACATAGTACTATTTATTTAGTTGTGAAGTCCTAACTTTTGAATCTGTGGACATAATCTAGTCATGTCACCATTCAGATCAAATCTCTTCGGCAGTACTTTCTTACGATTCTGATTTGTAGTATTTTACCCACTGAAGCTTGGAATGTTCTTAAGTTTTCCCCCTGGCTAATCATCAGAGTGGAAGAGTTAACGTCTTGGCTATTGTGCCGAACTAACTCGGTTCTAGGGTGCGAATTTACAAGCATGAGAATTCGATTTGTCGGAGTTATCAGTTTAGGATTTGTTCAAATATCCTATGAAAGCAAACCTGAATGGGGGTGGCGCAACAAGACATCGTTAAATATGATGTATCTGATGTGTTTGGACAGTCTAATTTGAATTGACAAACTTCACTTACGTTCATGCTCTGTCCTGAGGCCATATCCCAATTTCCTACGAAAATCAAGAAATGTGATTACAAATTACTTAAGTAAAATCATTGCATTGTGTGTGCAGCATCAAGGCTTCTCTGTTATCAAATAGAGCTAGTACTACTTTACATAGCAACACAATGAACTTTAATTTAAAGCATTGCCTTTGTCATGATGGTTTTTAGAAACGCGATTTCTCATTACGAAGCCTTTTCGCTAGTAGTGACAAATACACTTAGGGAAAGTATTCGATGCAGGCTGAGTTGTTTTGAAATGTACTTGATCGCAAGCACAAAGTATTTTTGCGGTCTGGTTTAACTTTTACCTTTTGGCCTCACATTCCCCTCTATCTTGCCTGACTTTTAACTCTGTTGGGCTTTTTGATGCTCTCTAAATGTTATTTGATTTAACTTAGGTATATTTGAAATCATCTACATACAATAATTCGGAAATGCCTCGCCCACTTTCCGCCTTCACTATACTTATAGCGCCGGAATAAGGACTCGTTTTTAGTGTTTGATTTCGAAGCAACTGTTGAATAATCACGCAATCGCTCCCCGTTAAAATTGGGAAGATTTTAGTGAGCTGCATTTCCAGTATTATCGTCTAAACTGTTCGGATGGTTTCAGATTTGTGATATGACTGACTCAGTCGCAAAGATTTGCGGAATGTTGCATTTCCATTACTTGAAACAAACTGGTACTTTGGTGTACATAATAAGACCCTTACCTGTCGTAGAATCCGATTGTTTCGAAGGAACCCACCTTTTTTGCTATCTGACGGGAAAATAACTTAAATCTCCGTCGACTTGACCAGCTCGAAACACGTGGTGCAAGACGTCTCAACTTGATTTGGGAACATTTATGCTATTGCGTTGATGTCATGTCTGATTTGTTTCGTGATTGGTGGTTCGTGATTCGTGATTCGTGATTGATTAAAAAGATTTACCTTATTGGTCTAAAGAGATAATTGGGTAGTATTTTCTAATTCAGTCCTAATGAGCAACGATCAGCCTTTTGCAATCTCTTTCGACACTTCCCTTGCAGATTCACGTTATCGAAGCCATAGTTTCTATTGAGGGAGTGAGCATAGTCCCAACTAAATACGTTACGTGAGGCCACTAGCTTCCTCTATGGAGAGTAGCAAATAGCATCAATGGAAAATGTATACTGCTCGGTAGAGTTGTTTTGTTTAACTGTATCGATGTAGGTTTTTGACTACGAATTTATAGTCAGAGCTACGACAAGATATCTGCAATCTTTCCTTATTACGTTTTCGGCAATATTTTAATCCAGCGGCTCGTATTTGGGGCAAAACAACTACGTATTCTACCACTCGATCTGTCACTAAAATATGAGCCCGTCACGCAAGTATGAGCAACATAAAATCAGCGGTTAAGATCATTACCAAACGGCCTGGATATAAGACGCACAGAATGCGATGTCCGGATTTCCTAGCGATGAGACCTTAACATACACCGTTTCCGTGTACGGGAAGGGTAAATTAGCCGTACGCGTAGCCATAGATACGGGTAAATTGCCTCTTACCAGGGAGAAACGCGTAGGCTACCGTGTAGAATGGTTACATGGCCAGAATTTAATTTCACGCACGCGCGGTAGCAGTGAACACAATGAAAATTTTATAAAGAAATGTGGGATAAGTAAAATAATTTGCGATACAGCGTGTCGTGCGATATACTTGAACACTAGGACGCGATTGATACTGAAAGGTTGACTTATTTAGATCTTAGTTTTGACAAACTTAAACTCCTACCTTTAAATCTCGAGCTTCCCAGAATGGAAATAAAAATACGAAAAAATTACAAGCGTCTTCCATATGATTCTATTGCAAATAGAGCACTGCCACCTTGATTAACCTCTTTTCTTCAGTAATTAATGACAATTCCGCTGGAAAACTCTCAGAGGATGCGATTAAATCTTCAAGCACAAAGTCTTGTGTTTCTATCGTGAGTTTTTTTGTCCACTGAAAAAGCATATTCTTCCTTCCCACGTGTAAAGAATTTGGAGTTAATTCTATTTAAAAATACGCTTCTACTACACGCCTTAAATCCAAGACCTTCGCTCTACAATATCTCGGCCAAAAATCATCTAAATTGTCTCAAAAGCCTCTTGTTCGAAAGCCTATTTCTTTGAGTTTTCGTCGCCATTTTAGGTTGTGGCAGTATTTTTGATCAGCGGCTTTTATTGGACTATAAACAACTGTGTATTTGACCACTCGAACTTTCAGAACATTATGAGCCCGGGAATCACAGTAAAACCAGCGGTTAAAACCATTGCGAAACAGGCTGAATGTAAGTCGAGCGAAATTTGACGTGCGAGGTTTCTGGACATGATGCCATTATCACGTCTGGGAAGTAATGGTTACCTTTTACAAAACTACGAGGTAAACATGTTCGCTTACCTGTACCCGTTGGCTTAATTGAATTATACTTTCTAATCGTATGGTGTGCGCATTGCACCAGTCAAATTTTCGACCTTACCGCTTCAAAATTTTCGGTTTTCGATTTTAGCGTTGAAATTTTCGTACAATTAGCGTGATTCCGTGTGAACGGAACACCTAAACGCACGAATTTTCGACCGGTCGAAAATTTGTCCGGTACCTAACTTGTTGTTTTTGTTGTTATTTTTTGATGGTATCGTTGTCGTGGCCGTCATAAACAGCAGCAGCAGTAGAAATTGAGCGCTTTTTTCACTCGACTTCTGCCATGATGGCATCGGACGAACTTTCGACTAGCTGAAAATTCGTGCGTTCAGGTGTTCTGTTTACTCGGAAACACGTTAAAAGTACGAAAATTTAGACGTCTAGCCGTTCAAAGTTCGTGTGATCAGAGCATATTGAGCACAGAATATATTGAACCATCGTGTGAAGGAAGTGGCCGGTCAAATTTCTTAGCCGGTCAAAAATTCGCCCGATACCGTGAGAACGTAGCCTATGTTGGGTTTGGCCAGAAAGCTTGTCATTGCATTTTTTTGTCCTGATGGGAGTAATAGTGTGATACCAGACGGTGAAGTCTTTTTTCCGCTTTATCCATCAGATGTGTTGCAATGTGAGATGTGACAGTTATTGCGATCTGGGAAGCATCAGTTTTATAGGCCACTTCCGAGTTCCAAAAACTCTCACTTTCAAAACGAGTGCACTTTCTTGTCAAAATGAGTTTTATTTGCAAGGGAATAACAAATCATTTTCATATCAATAGCTTCGCACTAGCCTCGCTTTGAAACAGAGGCTTGGTGCAACTCGTAAATGACCTATTTTACTTACCATGGCTCCAGAGGTCCGTTCTTAAATGTCTACCTAAAATCCACTCTATTAACAAACACTTCTGTAAGATGAACGTTTCCCTTTAACGGACACTCGTCATAGATGGACTCTGCTGCCCTTTATTCATTTTATTTGGCTTATGATGAGTCTGTTACCTCTCTAAAAAGATACGTTGCGATTCCAAAGGTGTCCTTCTCATAGGGAGAATTGACAAACGTGTAATATCATAAACTGAGTTCATGGTGTGTTTTTTAAAAAGATACTCCGGCTCCCAGGGCATATTTTACTGTGCCTTCTGGTTTGATGCCCTAGGGTTACTGATGTTAATCCTCAGACTATCAATAAAGCAGGCACCCCTTTCTAACCTGGACACCTGTACCATTCGCAGTAGTGCCCACCTCAGTAAGCTAATCCGGGAATTTGATCTCTGTCGTAAGTGTACTCGTCACTACGTAGTCAGCTAAAGCATGATATAATAAGGTCGTGCTTAATTTTGATTTTTCCACAGACATGAACAATTCACCGAATGTCAAGTTTGTTTGGTGGAAGGAAAATAAAACTTTAAAAGTCTGCATCAGTGGAAAAGCGGAGTGGATGATGCCAGGTTTTGTTACGGAACTGTTTCAGCGGCTTCATTCTCACTGAACGACACCACAACAAAGGTATCGTAGTCTATAAGGCTTTGGGGAGCTTAAGCAACTACGACGACAACGAGAACGTCAAAAAACAATTGGTTTTATGAGCAAAACGACTGCTCTACGCGTGCATCATGCTTTTTGGTACATTTCTATGACGTCCACTGCACTACTACGACGTGAAACCTCCCAATGCGACGTTTTATGGAGAACGTGGACATACGACAACAAATTTTCCTTTCTCTATTTGAACATGGATAAAGCCCTTAAGAATTCAACTCCTGGAAAAGTTGTCCACATATGACGAATTGAACGGTTCCAAATAGACGCGATAAAGTTTGAAAGGACGCAAAATAATTTTTTTAGTGATATTTTCACCGCTGTCGTGGTCGTTGTTGCCTAAGCTCCCTTTTTATTCATAACCAACAACGCTTACACTGTAAAAATAACAATGTAGCGCCGACTGCCGGTTGCTAGCTTGAGGATACAGCCGCTTCGCATAGCTCCTTGTCTTTGATACGTTTCACGAGAGAGGCGTCTCGGCTGTGTCTCTCGCCAAACGTCCTCTTTTAATTTCCGGCAACAAATTCAGATCTAGAATCGGTATCGACACCCCTAGTCTTTTAAGTTAAGGCTTTAACAAGCCTAACAAATCCGAACTATACCTTGGACAAACTGTCAGCTCAAAAATATAAGAACTAATGGTCAATGGTAGAAGCGTCAGAAGCGGTACAATGGACGTGTATCCCCACGGGCGCTTACGTGCGGTTCAGGGGCGAATGGGTTAAGCCAAAGCCACACATCTGCTTCATGAGCAAATTCATTTGATCTAAATAAGAGTTCAATGTAAGGCTAACCCTTTTTGTTTTCTTTTTAGTTGGCATATCCAGAGCTGTTGTACGAGCTCGTGACAGGATCTAATAGTATCCACCAGAAAGTTGGCAGCAGTTGTTACTGCAGCAGTTCGTAATGTCAGAACTGACAGGTTCTCGCGTCAAGTGCACCCCGCTGCAAGAACCTTCCAAGCTCTACGCATACTCGTAAACGACGAGTTGAACGAACTTCAGTGCGCTTTAAAGCAGCACATAAACTTCTTCTTAACTCTTCTTTCTTGTGATTTCCTTTCATGCGCTAGAGGACTCGATTGTCAGACATCTCTTCAAAGAAACGCATTCAGAAAAGAGCTACTTGCGTTCGAGAACAAATGTTACGGGTAAAGTCAAGACAAGTACATGACTACCCCTCCATAAAAAGGTCATTTACCCCTTGGATGAAGAGGTTTACCTTAATCCCCGCTCACGTTCAGCCAAGCTACGGGCGGCTGCAAAAGCGGCCAATTTGGTTCTGGATTTGACTGAACTTACAAACTTGTTGGACAATAACACTGGACAAACCTTCCATAATGGCATATCACCTTTATGAAAATGTGTTCGAGTCTTAAATTTGCTTTTGTATTTTTTTCTGTGACGTTATTTTGACCCATATTTTTTCTGGAATTACCCGGTGAAAAGTCAGTGAATATTTTTGAAGAGTATAAAGAAACTGAGGACGACTCTTTGCAAATTGTATTTTTTTGAAGAAGAACAAATGAAATAGAGGGTTTGTAAGTCTTCTTGTTATAATTTGAGGAAACCTGTGGAAGGTTTGAAACAAAGAAATTTGAAATAGAAATGAAAAATACTATCTTGTTCAAATTTTTACAGACTGATAAACAGTTCGCTTCTTATATTATTTTTATTGTTTGTCATGTCTTGTATTTTTAAGTCTAAAACGTAAAATGCTTTGCTTCATGGGTATGCCAGGGCACCCCAGAGCAAAAACCCGAGATTCTTTTTTTAAATACTTTATGTCCAATCCTCACTAACTGGGTAAAAGAATATGTTCCACGAGTTCTGCAGCGTCCTCTAATGTACTGTATCATCATCTACACGTTTTCGACAAACCAATTAACGTTTTCGAAGCTTTTATCGATAACTCAATTGAAATAATTAATTGACTCATACTCTGCTTAATTACCTGTATTCCTGTAATGAAGCCACATAACTCTTCAAACTCTCCAATTTCATTGGACCCCTTCATCTCACATCTCGCATCGTAAGTAGATAAAAATAAAGTGAAATACGCTTTTATTGGCACTAAGTAAATGCTATTGAGACCACACTTCCTACGTGAACGTGAATAAAAATCTAAACATTGTGCCACTATCCTTCGACGAAGTTTGACGCACTTCGATGTAGTTAAGGTGTAGTTTAGAGGTGTTCACGTTGTAGCTTTGCAACAACAACCGCAAAGAAGAACAAAAGAGTGTGCTGCACGTGCAAAGTTGTTTCTTTGCTTATACCTTATTATTATTATTTTGCCGTTCTTGTTGTCGTCGCCGTTTAGCATTACCCTTTTTTTTTTGTTTTAGTATATTATAAGTATACTTAACATTAACGATAGCTTCGCTTTTAGCCCTGGCTAAATCTATACATTAAAATATCCTTTTTCGCATCTCCATTTCATCACACCCTGCCCACCCGCTCGTGAACAATCTATAATGTTTCGGGAATTGTGCCGGTAGCATTTTTGACTGCCCGTATTTGGTAGTGTGCTTCACAGCCGTTCTTTGTGTCGTCAAGCAACGGAGGAGCATTGCGTGAATACACAAAGAACAGCTGTGAAGCAGACGGAATTGTTTTAGTCTGGTTCATAGTCCTCTAATCGAACTGTAAGATAAATGACACGGATATATCAGGCACCAGGCACGCAAAGTATATCAAATGTCTGAAGACTCGTGCTCTGTTGCTCGAGTATCTTTGTACCGTAAAAGTCAGGTACCACTTTCGTATACCATTTACCTTTCGTATACCATTTATTGACAAATGATCACCCCTTTTTACATACCTAGTTTAGAAGTTTGCATCCCCCAGTTTCACGTCCTGTAAATTCACTTTCCTTTAAATATGAATAATTACAAACCTGAACTTTTTGTCGACTAAATGCATCGGTTAACTCTTTAGGGCCTTCATACAGACCAAAATGACATGAAAACATTAATTCTAGTCTCAAAGTCTAAAATTTTAGTCTTGTAGCTTTCGACTGTATCGCACAGTCTTCATCAGCAATAAATACTCAGTGTTTCCACGAAAGGTACAAGACTAAAATTTCAAACTTCGAGAGAAGAATTTATTTTTTGAAGTTTTATTACCAAGGTGAAGAATGAACATTAAGGAATTACCAAAATAACAGAAATCCAACCCTTTCATATACCTGAAGCCTGAAAAAGGTACCCATTATATAGGCCATTATAAGAAGTACCCCCCGGAGAAAGAGTTCCTCTTCGAAGCACCCTACCGTAAACGGCGAGCAAAAATCGTTCAAAGTCGCTCAAAATATCACGTCTATGGCAAAAGAATGAGATTAGGGAGAATACGGAAAGACAGTTTTGAGCGACGCACGTCAACCTCTTGCCTTTTAATTTGACTTGACGCTACCGATTTTGTATTGCTACGTGTCTGTTCTCTTTTTGAGACAATTTCGATTTGCCCAAAAATGTGGGCAAAACTAGTGCCCCTCCCAAAAATAAAAAAAAGTGCACTTCGCTCAAAAACATTTTTGCTTTCTCTAAAAAAACGCAGGTGAGGTTGTGCAACGTTTTCATTTAGTATTGATCCGTGTATATATTTAGCGATCCGATACATATATTAGCGTTTGAAATTACAAACGTTTACACAATAGATCGACTGTGTGGGCACCCTTTGTGTCACCAAAAATTTCACACTTACATGAGTATAAGAGAGTTAAACCGCGCGACACGGAATCTATTTACATTGATTAATTCATGTCAAAAAATGCTCGATTTTTGTACCACAGCGATGATGCAAAGTTCTAAACTAGGTATGTCAAAGGGGTATCATTTGGTAATAGAAGGTTTACGAAATGGGGAACTTTTCTGTCAATCTGTCAAAACGGTATATTGAAGGCGTGAGATCGAAGGGCACTTGACCTACCTCCCCCCCCCCCCCCCCCCCCTGCTACACGCATGAGCGATGGACTCCTAAATGCAAAAGCAAACACGACCGCCTGATTGTAGCAGCAGGCAATTCAAGTCGTTCGTATTGGCGAAAACTGGGCTCAAGAACTTCGTTTACCATTAGGAGGACCGTTGTGACAGTTCACAGCCTTTGTAGGAGCTAAAAAGTCATTCAGGTTTGATCTCTTCTTGTATTAAATGGGGCTTAGATGGAGAGATAATAACAAGGCCTATATATCAACTATATATAATACAGTTAACTAGTTGGGAGTACATACTAAGTCAGTTATTCGAGGGTGTAATGCTTTTGCCTCACGGGCCATTCAAATTTGGGTTGATAATCAAAACGTTCGAAGGGGCTTATCTGTCCTTACAACCAGAGGGGACAAAAAACCTTATATGTCCGTTTGATACTAAAGCGGAACGAACTCCGGACAATAGAAAAGAAAGATCTACTTATATTAACTGTATGCTGCCGACTACAGTTGGTCGAAATCACTGAGACTTTTCTCTCTCGCAAAACAATCTTAAAGAACTTCCCTGTACCTGATTTCACTTTGCGTTACATATAAATTTGATCATTCCAACTTTTATTTTGTTACTCTCAATGACAAGATTCCCAGATTATTGACGACAATGCATAGAATAAGGACTGCATTTGGAACATTCATATTACGAAACAAATATGCAATATTGAAACTAATTTACCAAACCAGTGGCTCCTTCTGAATCTTCTTTTTATCTATAAATTGTCTTAATATAGTATCCTGTTCGAATTGCTTAGACATGTCATCTCTTAGGTGAGAGCCTAAGGACGCGCCACCGAACACAATTTTGCAATCCTTGATCGACTGTTTGAGAAAACGCAAAATTCGGTGATAGAGACAGAACGGTATTGCTCCAGGCTATTACGCTCTTTCATTGATTTTCAGGACTCTAAACTTCTGCGAAACTGACCTTTTCTTTCATCATGTTTTGCCATGAATGTCATTGTAATTTTTAAAGGAAAGCGTCACCGCAAACCACGAGAAAGAACCACGCAACTGCTTCGATTCCACGAAACTGTTTTCAGTGACTCTTGAAGGCATTTGATTATTTACTCTTAGTCTCCTAGGACGCTCACAGTCAGTTCAAAACATATTTATCGATACATAAACTACAGTGAGATATCATGAGCATTTTTTAACTATTCTCATGCAGTACCCTTCGAAAAAGTTGATCCTACAATGGCCGGAAAACAAAGGCACAGAAGAGTGAGAAGATTCATTTAAACTGTGTTTTCCAGCTAGATTGCCACAAACAGATGTAAAAAAACTAGTCTGGTTATTATTCAATTGTTGTAGTAAAGGTCACGACTGATTGTGTTTGATTTTGTTGACGTCTTTCACACAGACCTAATCGTAGATGAAGTAGCACTCTCTTGTACGTGGGCAAGAGAATGCATACATAGGTTTATTGAAGACTACTTTTAAACTTCAAGAAACGAAAATACACCAATACCATCAATACTATTTCATGATTGCACTTTGGTTGCCTCAAGCTCAATACAAGATCGAAACTGAGATAACTATAAATATATTATCCTCCTTTACGAACAGACGTTTTTTGCTCTGTCAACATGAAGCCCAAATTGATACTGTCATTTGTGTTTGCTCTGTGCGGCCTGTTTACTACTTCTCCATTCTCCAATTGCGGTGCAAACGTTGAATTTCATGTTATATTTCTCCGCTGTTCTTTAGATCTTTCGGAATTCATGGCTGAAATATTTCACTTCATCCGACACTACAAGTAATGAAAAGTAGTACACTTAGCTAGATTACTTTACCGCGTTCGGTTGTTAAGTCAGTGATCAGTTCACGTATTTAACGAAAGGAAACCTGCACGTCTACCCTGAAGTTAATAATAGTTAACCAAAAAGCTTAATTTTGCTTAGTACTTTCCCGGTTTGTTTGCTCTGCTTGATCGCATCATTAGTCTCACCGCTTTCACAATGGAGGCTCGTGAACAGTGTCAACGCTTTCTCTTACAAGCTATCTATACCTAGTAAAACTCGGTTAAGTTCTTTTGGTGTCTCAATATGCATGTTTCACCAACAAAGTAGTTCATTTATGCTTAGGTAAATTAAATGTCCTAACCAGCTGCATTTAGCAGAATGCAGGGCAAGTGCAAAAAATTGCAATTGTGTTCCACGAAAGAAGATTCTACATTAGTCAAGCATACAAAGTATGATCTCAAGAAACAATTAAAATCATCTCCGATCCGAGATCGAAAAGAAAAGCAATCTTTGATCTCCAGGAGTTCTATTTGATAAGTCTATCGATTTTTTTAGTCATATCGTTCAAATCCCGCGCTGCACAAACATTCTTTCTTCCGATTCCCTTGTGTTTTTTCCAGCACTGATTCTTTATACTTTCTAAACGTTTACGATGAGGCTTGTCTTCTGCGAAACTATCTATGGTTTCAGTCTGATGTTATTGCCAAGGTAATACTTAAGTGTGCAGTGCACGACAGTGCTAACTTTCTGGCAGAATCGAGGGTTGCAGATACAGTTTATAAGGATGTAAACTTTAGTCGAAAGTATATGTACAAAACAGTACATTGTTTCTGGACAAGATTACTGTCGACTTCAAAACGCTGTTGTTTTCTCTGTTATTTCGACTGACTATCCAGTAATTTTCGTCTCAGAATCATAACCTCTGTAGGAAAGGAGCATTCTCGGCAGTAGTAGTATAGCAGGAATGTTTAACTCCTTTTTGCGGGGGAATCTCCTTAACTTGCCGTTGAATACATTAACGCCGATGACGTCAAAGCCTTTTGTCTCTATATAATCTTGCATAATATGTGGTGGAATCTCAATCTAGGTGGTTCAACTGCAGTTTGACGGGTTTTCTAGTTTATAGAATGACGTAACTTGTAGGAGTCATGGCATCGACGTTAATACGTTCCCCAGCAAGTCAATAGGGCCATTTATACGAGGAAAAATAAGACGCGTCTTAAATAAGACGCGAACTTTCCGTATAAACGGCACATTTCGTCTAAAACAAGACGCGGCTTAGCTAAGACGCGTCTTATTTTTCCTCGTATAAATGTCCCTAATGACTAAATGAGATTCCCCCGCAGAAAAGGAGTAAAATATCCCTACTATACTACTGACAGTGGAAAACAATTAACGTTTTTTCAGACAGGATTACTAGTGCATAAATGAGAAACGCACAATAAATTGGTAACTTTGATGCTCTCATACCTAACGTACTACCTTTCGTCACACTAGATGTTTTTACAAGTTCTGCTCTACAATATACTAACCATTAATATCTAAGCCGTACTTGCTGATTCTAGCTAGTTCACAGAACCCCCACAAGGAGCCATTAAATTTGTTACTATTGCTACTTTTATTGATGGGTGTAACTCTGCAAGTAATATTGTGGGTACACCTCGCGTACACCTCAACTGATTGCGTGAAATAGAATCCTAGGCCTTATTGGAATTCTGTGACCTTAAATCATTAAAATTAATCTATGGACAACCATATCTTGAGTGATTATTTGTCGGAAACCTGTTGACGACAACCTAGAATATAGAGAATTATTGTACTGCATGAGAACGATATGTTAACCAGAACAGACAGCGAAACGATTTTGAAAGAAAACAACCCACTATAATGCCCATCAAGATAAACGGGCCTTATTCATCATGATGGGAATATTCTATAATAGGTTACTTTCACTAAGAGGTCACGGGACCAATGCTTCCTTTGAACAATGAGTTGGAATCTTGCTGATTCCAAAAATTGATAGAGCACATAAAAATTATCTTACACCCGAAATTTGAGAGGAAAGGCATTTATGGGAGATATCTTATGGCACTTTGATTTTTCAACAAAGTAGTATGATCTGTATTGGCCGCCATGTTGGAGGGCATACTCTTGCCCTCCAACATGGCGGCCAAAACTACTTTTTGCTTATATCTTGTTCAACGTTTGATAGGTACGCTCAGATGTCCTGTAAACGTTAGCACATTATCTTTTCAACATTTTCCTTGAAGTTTAAGTGCAAAATTTGTGTTCAGAAAGAATTATTCATAATTTTTAAAAAATCACATTTTGGTCACGTGACCAGCTACAAACTTACTCATTTTAAGAAAATGGTGCGGGTTTGAAAAACCAAATCACTATTATTTTGTTTAAGATATGACCCTCTAATCGCTTTTCGAAGGTCGACACGAACACGCATTGTGCCACAAGATAAAAAGATTTATATCAACAGTCATTCCGTTTAATTTGTTATCTTTCTTCAACCTATAAAAAAAGAATTAGTTCGTTTGCAATTTGCAACCTCGAAAGCTATAACGATTACTCACAGGTTTTTTCCATGGAGTGCTTTAAAAAGATATAAACAGATCGGTGGATCGGTCGGTAACTGTTTTTTACCGTAATTTGAGTCAGGGTCAACGTGCTGATGACACGAACTCAAATTGTTTTTTGTTCAAGACATTCGTCTCGAAGCTCAAAAATTGAAAACCCTTGCTACTTGTACCTTATAAACTTTTATAGTGTTTCTTTCAGTAAAATACAGTCGAAAAGAGTCGGACCGTAAGGGCGAAATCTTTTAGGCAACCTAGAATGGAGAGGTATATTTATTCTAAAAAACATAATGAAAGTAAAGTTTGTTTTCCCCTGCTAATTACTGGCACTTTTATTGACAAAATCATTAGCTATTCTGTGATAGTTCATTTACAAATTTGTGGTTAAAAAATTTTACTTGAGTACGTGACTTCTTGTAGCCCTTGTACAGAGCGGAAAAATGTCTCTAAAACTTCTGACGAACGAAACCTTTTGAGTTTAAAATAGCCTGCGTAGCAAGCGTTTCGTGCGGTTTAGGAGCAAAGAACGAGGAACGAGAACCGACGACAGCGCTAAAAATGGCGCAAGTAAAAGAGCGGGGAGGGGGTGGGGAAGAAAGGAAGGAAACGCTTGCAGACAAACCCCGGGATTTTGAAAACCACCCACTTGGCCTGTCATGCCTGAGTTCGCGCACCAACATTTGATGCTGTCATCAGTTGTCATAATTGACCAGTAAGATGTTTGCCCTTCCGTTGAGCGGAAATGAACTTTAGAGGCCGCGTTTGTGAAACCAAAATAATTTTTTTTGTACCTTGGAACGCGTGGAGGGCGTTGATGGTGAAATCTCAATAAATCCGAACGATCAATGCAGGCTTTGTACCTTTGTCTTTTTAATCCGTCTAAAAAGAAGGACCGCAAGAGTGATGTTTTGAAGTTTTATCTCCTTCTTTCTCCTCTCCCTCCCCCTTTTCATTTTTTGGCTCTCGTTTCATTTCTCGCGCGGTCAAAACCGAAAGTCCCCGTCCTTGGTCTTTCTTTGCTTCGAAACCAAACGGAAACGCTTGCTACGCAGGCTAAAGTTTAAAACTACTTAAACTGAAAGCTGGAAATATGAGTCTTTCTCTCAGGGGGTAACGGTTAATATTGTAGTTAGCCTGAGTATCAGGCGTTTCTGGGGGAAAGGGGAAAGATGGAAGCGAAAAAGGAGAGAGCTGAAGGAGAGAAACCTTCCTTTCTCTTCTCCCCCTCCCCCCTCCCCCATCTAAAATCTCCTCTCCCCTAGCCCCTTAGGAAGGCCTGATACTCAGGCTATATTGTAGTTAAAGATCGAAACACAGCAACAGATGTGTAGAGACGCTGTGGACAATAATGACAGCCAAAGAATAAATTCCTTTTTGACCTTTTTGTCCATTTTTACAATGTAATTAACTGTCTAGTAAGACCATGTGTTAGTTAAGTGGTCGCTTGCACCTGCACCTGCACCTATCCCGTAGTGAATGACCGTTGGGGCGCCAAAGACGTTGCAACCCTCTCGCTCCATTTTATTTTGTTTTCAGCTTCTAGTACGGCGTCGAAAAACTTCAACCCTGTCCATTCAGCGATATTGTTCTCCCAACGCTTATTTTGTCGGCCCCTTCTTCTCCCTCTGTATGATGTTGGTTTTTCCTTTTTTTGTGCTATAGTTAGAGTTTTAACTAGCTGATATGCTTTCTTGCTATCATTCTTCCTGATGTTATCTTCAATATCTTGTCACTGTACATCAATCCAAAACTCTTTTGCCTTTTTTATGCTCTTCTTAATTTCTTGGTTAATTGCTTTGTACTTTCTTGCCCCTTCTGCTGTCTCGAAGCGAGCTGCGAACTTTGAAAGTTCATCGAAACTCGCTAATGATAACATTAATCCTGCTTGTTGAATTGGCGGAGACACAAAAATCCCCTATTTTTCGTGAGATCGTTTAGACTACCGCGTCTTACCGTCACGGTATCTTGATTTTCAAATGTACCGAGGGGGTGGGCGTCGGGGATTATAGATCTGGGGGGGGGAGGGGCGAGAAAAATAGAGGGACTGTAATAACATCACTACAGCTCGGGTTCAAGGAGCGCGTTGAACCAGCAACGCAGGCGTTTGATTGGTCATTAGACAATAGATGTTAATTTGCGTTGACAACAGGTTTAATCTAAGTTGCCAACATTGACAAGTCGTTGACAAGTCGACGTTTCCCTAAGACGTACGCTTTCCCGGGACGCTTTCATGCAATAAGGCACATCTTGCGCAAACACATGAAGGATTTTTGGTATTTTGATTAGGAAAATGTTTTCTTGTACATGTTTGCCGATTTTATTTCGAGGAATGGCCCAGAAACATTATAAAATCACTGTTTCGCAACGAGATATTTGTAAACACGCGTAATCGATGCTCTATTTTTCTATCCCCCCCCCCGAGCTATAATCCCCGACGCCCGCCCCCTCGGTACATTTGAAAATCAAGGTAAGACGCGGTATATCTAAACGATCTCATGCAAAAATAGGGGACTGTGAACAGTCTAGAAGATCATTCGATCGATCGAGACCACTGCAGCTCAATACTTAATAGCATTAAATATGTCTCCTAGCCCTAATGCATCAGTCAATTCCACCTGCGCCCAGCCCCCCCCCCCCCCCCGGCCCCCTGTGCTACTGCGGAGCATATGCCAACCCCAGGCCATTCCCGAGCTTTTGACACGCACGCGGTTTCCTATCAGAATATAACAACACAGAAGGTTTTGCTGGAAAAAACGCAGATTGGCTCATCTGTCAAGGACAGAAATAATTTGTAGAGGGTTGTAAAGGCATGTTCTCGATTTTACATATATGTATGCATTTTTTCATTGCTTATCAAGCCAGACGTGGCGAAATTGGAGCTATCGATGCGAATCAACGTTTTTTGGTTATTGAATCAAATTTCTGTTGATATTATTTGAAGAACATCCTTTCATATTTAATATATAGATTTAGCCAGGGCTAAAAGCGAAGCTCTGGTTAATAATACGTGTAAACTAAAAAAAATTAAATCTTGTTATGCTAAACGGGGGACGACAATGAAAATGGCTTCAAGACTAATAGATCTAATTAGCAAAAAAACAAATTGCACGTGCAGCACACTTTTTCTTCTAATTACCAAAAAACAAATTTGCACGTGCAGCACGCTTTTTTGTCTTTCCCTTGCCGTCGTTTTGCACGACTACAACGCTGTTTTGTACGACTAAAACGTCAAACTTCCTAGTTACACACTATTTTTATGGAGAAATTGTCGTATGTGCTTACCCAATATTTTGTTTCCAGTGTTCATGTACGCTTTTATTTTTCACTGCCGCTCATTTTCACCTTGCTGGCCGCTAGCATTTCTCATTTTCTCACCGCCGCTTTGAATTTCCATGTTTTCCTTCCTACGAATTTTCAATAACTCGCTCTAGCTCTTTCTCTGTTATCCACGTTAGTGTACACATAAAAAATAACGCCGAAAAAGACACGACTTTTTTCTTTCTAAAAGTCCGGGCGGCCATGTGATTTCCTTCCAAATAAATCCTTGAGTTGCATTTGGCTTCCCATACCTGTTGATTGAGTTATTTTACATTGGTATGCCTGTGGTGCGGACGGTCGCTCGCTCGCTCGATCGCTCGCTCGCTCGGTGTACGGTCACGTGATTACCAAATTTTCTGGGATGGGTAGATTACCACATTTCCTTAGCTATGGGGCTCCGCCCACGCGCGCGCTTCGCGCGCGGGTGGAGCTCCGCTATAAAGCTATTCATAACATATAACTTTACAGCGCTCAATTAATTCTAATGTCGATAATTTTATATCAATACTAACACCATAAACTGGTGCATGTTGTCGTGGCGTGAAGTCTTAATTAGAATCCTCGCGCTATTACATAGGAAGACGTTAATTGAAACAAAAAATCGCAGATTAAAATGCTTAAAATGGCACTACGGTAATTGACTGTGCGATCAATGAAAAATAGCAGTGTTGACGGAGGACGGGGCAGTTGCCCTCTTTTTTCGTCCCCACCCTAGGGGATTTGACAGCTCAAGAGTCCCCACCCTCGGGAATTCACCATCCAAGGCAAAAAAACATGCTAAGGGACGGACCAGTAGAAAACTTATGTGGGGGAGGGGGGGGGGCTGGCGAAGTACAAAAAATATATTCGCGCAAGGGAAAATTAAATGAAAAAAATTCATGCACGCCAGTTAATCCTAAAAAGTATTCATGCTAAAGCCTAAAAAAATTCATACAAGGAATTTGATAACGAAAAAAAATTCCTGCGGCTCGAAAATTCCCCTCCCCCCCCCATAACTTTTCTAATGGTCCGTCCCTAATGTCCGGGGTTCAGCCATGGGGGGGGGGGGGGGGGACTGGGCGCAGGTAGAATTGACTGATGCATTTATCTCTTAACAAAACAGTGCTATCTCATGGGCTCTCCATGCCTCCGCTCATGTGGTAGAATACTCTATTAGATCGAGAAATCTGTGTGGTTTGGTAATTTATCGATGGAACATTAACAGTGACCCGTACTCTTGACTTTGTGGAATATGACCAGTCAGTTTACAGCCGCCCCCGCCCCCCACCCGGGCCATACCCACAATGCATTTTTTATCTGCATTTTTGCATGTAAAGGTGGCCATGATACGCAGTGAGTTGAACGTTTTGCAGTATTCTCATGGATTATGGGAGGCTCTTTGTTTGTACTTGTTTATTCTTACCCCAGCACTGCTACGAAGTATTCGAACTATTCGCAATGATGATTGATGACGAGTAAGTTCAACTTAGCTTACGCAGCATTAAGCTTAAATAGTCTTACTTTCATCTCGAGCAGTTAACTTTTAGAAGAGGTCTAGTAAGTATGTGCATTTTGTTACTTTAAACGGTAACTCTGCTGGCTTTTATTTGTCGATAACATCAAAGGTCATGTTTTATAAGCTTTCTGTTGCGTCCGTCTTGATCCACCCAGTTTAACCTCCTTGACCCTGTAATTAAGCTTACTTCTTAAGTATCAAAATCCTTACTCAGTGTTATGTTTCTTTTTAGTATTCAATTGCTACAAGCTTCAAAACAGGCAACAACGTGTTAAACTATTTCTCGCTTTTTTGCCATGTATGATCATGTCAGGTAGTCTTTAGCGAATCCTGTGTTATGATTGACTAACCGGTCAGTGTAAAACGCAGACTGCTGACTATAGTTTACACCATGCAAATGAGAACCTGATAATAATAGTCACATTCTTTTCGAACCCTAAAAACAATAGTCTGCAGTCAGTTTGCAGTCTGCATTTTACACTGCCCCATTGACTAACTGAGTGGGTGCAATGGGCCAATCTTTTACACTGAGAATTTCCTGCTCTATCTAACAAGATTTGATTTTGTCAAGAGAGGATAAAGCTCAGAGAATTAATCCCCTACATAGGGCTCCTTCCCATGTAATCCCTCTAAAATTATTTTTGGAAGGTATCGGGCTTTGCATGGAAACTTTGTGGGTGAAAGTGCAAAAGCATTTTGGGAGTGTGGGGGTTGCGATGAATGCAAAACAAGAGAGGAATGGGAAATGAGAATCGTTTTTGAGAGTTTTTTGTTTTAATTTGAGCATTTATCAATTGGTATTGGTGTCGAGAAACAGAAAATCGTCAGAAGATTCACAAAGGAAATTAAGTATAAAACAAAGTTTTGACAGGCTAAACACGACTCATAAATAGTAAGCTAACTTGTCTAGATCATTAGAAAGAAAGTGCATGCGATGTATTTTCTGCTTGTCTCTTATAGAATTTAATAAGGTATCTGTTATCCAGGGTTTGTGAATCTTTTGCTTTAGACGGCTGCGGGGAATATGATTAATTGGCGCATGTTTATTGGCTATGCCTTTGAGTTTTTGGACAAAGCTGCTGGCTTTAGTGTGGATGTCATGCCAGTTGGGTCTTTTAGGATGCTACTCCAGTCAGCTGACTTTATGTCATTCAGCTAAGTCTCAGAGTCAAACTTTGAATAGTCCCTGAAAAATCTTTTTGGTTTTAGCCTTGCTATATGTCTTCTAATGAAACAATGCTTTAAGCCACTGAAGAACATTCTTCAGGCACTGATCTCCATTTTGTTTTTCTTGATATAAGTGAGTCTATGTGACTGTAGTTTTTATTTTATAAGTCTTAGACTTACTTCACTCACTTCCTATAAGTCGCATTCGTCCACAAAACGTATACATTCGACTTGTTTCCTATGGCTGCAGCTTTCAACCTAACCTGTGTCTTCCGACAGCTTAACAATTTGATTTGTGAACATCATGAAGCAATGTGTGGGACTTTGCCCACCTGTCAACAGTGGTAAAATTAAGGACATACAATCAGGGCTGTCAAAAAGTTTTCAAGTAGCAGGCTGATAATGAATACACCTTTTGCTGTTCATTATGAGAAAATACGCAATCATTTGCGTGAAACGGCGACCAATAGTGCAAAGATACATTCATTAGCGTGAAAATACGAACATTTGTGCATAAATCAGATTCAATTACAATTTTTGCATTTTAATCAACATTCAATAACACTTTTGAGCATTCATATGGATCATTGAGCATACAAAAAATATATATATACTATATACTAAATATAATATAAAATATAAAATATATAAAATATACTTTCACTAACGCCAACATCAAAGTTATTAACACCATCTTGAAAGTCAATAGGGACAACTGACATACATTAAAGTGCAAACACTATTCATTAACATTTTATGACACTGTTTGCACTTCAATAGCATTCCTGGACAACCTTAGGATGGATAAGACAAACATTAATGCACTCGTACAATCAATTGAGTGTTCTTTACATTTAATATACAAAAAACGATTTTCAATATTATTAAACAATAGAAATTCAAACAAATTTGGCCCAAATTTCACTCCGTTAGATGTATATCCCTCAAAAACCTCGCTATTTAAACATTTTGAGAGGAAGGTTTCCATGAAATGGTACCCCTTAGCACATTAAGCTGCGGTCCCAATGTCATGTTTCTGAGCAGAGCTTCTAGCACTGCAGTTTTTGTTTCTGAACTCCACTAGTGAGATTGCTAGGGCTTTGCCCTCATTTTTGTTATACATCTTTAAATTTCTGGACTCGAGATGTCGGCCTTTGGTTTCGCTCTCAGACAACTTAAATCCTTTTTCGACGATGTCGAGTGGGAAAGCATGAGCTGTGTACTTATGGGGCGGGAATGGCCAAATCTAGGTGGGCTGGCACCCTGTTATATGCAAAGACCACCGACTTATCAGGATCCATTTTTTCCTTGCTCGTGCCAGAAAAAAACCCGACACATTATTCATTACTCCAGCAGCTGCCAAGGAAAACATTTGATAGGTGATATTGCCATGGTCATAGTCAAGTTTCGGTACGCCCTGCACTCCCTGTCGCACCCCACCATGACTTCTGGCCATCTAGGGTAAATGTATAGCCACAGCCATCGACGAACACGCAGTGGTGAAGTACGGCGTGATTCTTTAAACAAGTTCAGGCCAATTTTGAGGGGGAATTGGTAATGTTTAAATTTGGCTAAATGTAATTTAGGCAAAGTTAACCTCGAAGCAATGCTGGTCAGCTGTTTCTGAAAAGGCCCTGGCTCTAGCTCGAGCAATTTGCGTGGAAATTCAGTTAGCGCGGAGCTACAAGCAGCTTCTGGGGGTGTTCCTGCCCCATTGCCCAGCTTGTCGCAGCAAACGGCAACCTTTTTAGCTTCTGGAGGCACCTTTCTGGAGCAACAGGCGATATCTTCACCTTCAGCCACGCAAGCTCATCCAGTTCTCCTTCCTGTACCAGCAGTTAGTCCCCTTAAGGTGGAGGAGTTCTCAAAGGACTTGGCCAGTCACCCCAACCAGCAACAACTTTCCTATGTCCTCCAGGGTCTCCAGGGCTTCCAATTAGGTTTTTACTCAGCTCACAGGCTTAAGCCAGCTAAAAGAAACAAGCCCTCTGCTCTTCACCATGCCCACATTGTCAATACATATCTGGCTAATGAAGTCTCTCTGGGCAGGGTTGCAGGCCCCTTCTCCTCCTCCCCTTTTCCTCGTTTGTGTATTAGCAGTTTTGGGGTCATTCCTAAGAAGGGCCAGCCAAGCAAATGGCGCTTGATAGTCCATTTGTGTTCCCCGGGGGGTGCTAGTGTTAACGACAGCATTGATCCTCAGGATTTTTCTCTCCAGTATATTAAGGTTGATCAAGTTATTCCCATGGTCTCCTGTTATGGCCCAGGTGCCCTTATGGCAAAATTTGATGTGGAATCCGCTTATCGGAACATCCCGGTTCATCCAGATGACCGCTTCTTACTTGGCATGAGGTGGCGTCGTCAGTCCTACATTGACCTCTCGCTCCCTTTCGGTCTCCGTTCTGCACCATTTATTTTCAATTCCGTAGCTGATTTGGTTGAATGGATCCTTCTCCATAAGCATCGCCTTTCCGATCTGTTACATTATTTGGATGACTTTATTACCGCAGGTCCTCCACAGTCATTCCAGTGTGCTTATAATCTTAACACAGCAATCTCTGTTTGCCATCGGCTGGGGTTGCCTCTTCATGCTAACAAATGTGTGGGTCCAGCCACTTTTATGACTATCTTAGGAATTGAATTGGACTTTTTCAACCAAGTGGCCTGTCTTCCTGAGGACAAATTGCTTGCACTAAGAGAACTCATTCATTTGTGCATGCCCCGTCGCTGGTGCAGAAAGCGGGAATTGGAGTCCCTTATTGGCCATTTACACCATGCTGCTAAGGTAGTTTGGCCAGGGAGAGCCTTTCTTCGTCGGTTTATTGATTTACTGTACTGCTTCCGTAACAAGGACCATCCCAATTGGATTAACCAGGAATTTCGTCTTGACCTTCAGTGGTGGCAGCAGTTTCTAGCTTCTTGGCATGGAGTTGGGTTCTGGTTGTACCCTCGCATGTCTGCTGCAAAAGATTTGGAGGTCACTTCGGATGCAGCAGGTGTGATTGGTTTTGGCGCCTATTCTCAAGGCCAGTGGTTTTATGGTGCCTGGTCAATGGTGCAGGCCAGGCAATCTATCGCATACCAAGAACTCTTTCCTGTGGTGATTGCTGCTCACCTTTGACAATCTTTGTGGGCCAGGCAGCATGTCCTTTTTCGCTCAGATAACGAGGCTGTCATCGCGATTCTCAATACCAGGACTTCGAAGGTTCCAGCTTTAATGCACCTTCTCCGTGATCTTCTGCTATCGGCAGCGCCTTGGGGTTTTACTTTCACTGCTGCTCATGTTCCTGGAGTTGAGAACAAAATTGCTGATGCTATCTCTCGTTTCCGTTGGCAGGAGTTCAAGCAGCTGGCTCCGGAGGCTCATTCGTCCCCTTGTCCGATTCCTCAGCTCCTGCTGGACAGCTTAACACCTCCTCCTAGGATAACGGTGCTTGTATTTCTTGGCCCAGGGTCTGGCTCCTTCCACCCGGAAAGCTTATGCGTCAGGTCAACGCAAGTTCATCGAATTTTGCCGCCAAGCTGGAAAGCTCCCCTCCAATGGCTCGCCTTGTCCTGCAGACGAGTGGACTTTATGTTTGTTTGTTTCATTTCTTGCAGATTCGATTCAGCATTCTTCAATTAAAGTTTATTTAGAGCAAGGTTTCCTGATCCTTTGCTCAATTGCCTGCGGCTTCAACGAGTGTTAAGAGGGGTCAAGCGTTCCCAGGGTTCCCCGGCTGCTCAGCGCCTTTCGATTACCGACAGCCTTCTCTTGGTTATTCATGGGGCGTTGAACCTCAAGATTTTAGATCATTGCGCCTTTTGGGGAGCTTGCATGATGGGTTATTTTGGTTTTCTCTGTGCTGCTGAATTTACAGTCCCCAATTTAGCTAGCTTTTCTCCAGCTATTCATCTTTCAGTGGCTGACATCGCAGTGGATTCTCTCCAGTCGCCAACCTGCCTCCGCGTTAGGATAAAAGCATAAAAAACGGATCGGTTCCGTCAAGGTTGCCACATCCATATTAGTCTGGGAAGGGTACCCCTCTGTGTAGTTCACGCATTGCTAGCTTACCTCTCCGTATGAGGAAATGTCCCTGGCCCCTTGTTCCTTCTTGCAAATGGTCAACCTCTGTCTTGCTCAATCTTGACTAGTTGGCTGCGGCAAATTTTCTCTACCGCGTGGATTGAAGGCAATTTTTCCAGCCACAGCTTCCGCATTGGGGCAGCTACGGTAGCAGCTCACAATGGTATTCCTAACCACCTGATTCAGGCTCTTGGACGTTAGACTAGCAATGCATACCAGCTTTATATCCGCACACCCTCGGAAGCTCTTGCGGGCATCTCTGGTCAGCTGGCTTGACATCGTGTGTCCTTGCCATTGGTTATCCACAGCTCCTTCGACATTGCGGTTGAGT
The DNA here is from genome assembly GCF_958299795.1 of Porites lutea. Taxonomy (NCBI): domain Eukaryota; kingdom Metazoa; phylum Cnidaria; class Anthozoa; order Scleractinia; family Poritidae; genus Porites; species Porites lutea. The sequence goes on along the minus strand of NC_133206.1, from coordinate 30,800,072 downwards.
TTAGCACCAAATTGCTCGGAGCTTGCACTGCAGTTTTTGGTGTTGCTCTCACTGTCAGCTGCATTTATTTGATAAGTGTGTGTCTGTTTTTCGATGCAACTGCTGCGCTTGGTGCCTGGGGTTGTTGGAGTCGGAGGTTCCATTTCACCCCTGTTCGCTGGCCCCTCCTTTTGCAAGCACCAAGGAGATTCTGGTTGGGTGGGGGCGGCTCGCAGGGTTGCCATGGATACCTCCTCCTCATGCTAGAGCATATTGCCCGGCTCCACCAACTTTGTAGGCACCACACCCAATATCATCGATTGGCGAAGAGTTTAATTGAAAATAGATTTTGTGTATATGAAATGTAAAGAACGCTCAATTGATTGTACGAGCACATTAATGTTTGTCTTATCCATTCTAAAGCTGTCCAGGAATGCTGTTGAATTGCAAACAGTGTCATAAAAATGTTAATGAATAGCATTTGCTCTTAAAATGTTTGTCTATTGTCCCGAATGATTTTCAAGATAATGTTAATGACTCGTATGTTGGCGTTAATGAAAGGGTATTTTTCTCTTTTGTATGTCGAATGATGCAAATGAATGCCCAAAAATGTCATTGAATGTTGATTAAAATGCAACAATCGCTATTGAATCTGATTTATGCGCAAATGTTTGCTTTTTTGCGCTAATGAATGTATCTTTGCACTGTTGGTCACCGTTTCATGCAAATGAATATGTATTTTCTCGTAATGAACAGGAAAAGGTGTAGTAGGTGGCTTTGGAACTAGCACCAAAGGCACAAGTTTCTTAGGGCTGAGGCATCTAGCAACATTTTGAAATTTAGAGTCTCAGAAATGCCATTTCCAGGGGTTTTCAAGAGGCATTTCCACTGTGGACGCCTTGTTGTTTTGTCAGAATACATCAAGAATAGACGCAAGACTGGGAACAATGCTGTGGAAATGTCCCAGGCATTCCATGACATCACACGGTTCGAATGTTTCATAGATCTAAACCTGTTTAAATACAGTGAAACCTCTATTAAGCTGACCCCCAATTAGGCATGCGCAGAAAGCAAAATTTTCGCTTTCTCTCCTCCCTTCTTTTTTTGCTTTTCTTGCCTCATTTTTTTTTTGTCTTGCTGGGCATTTAGTAGGCTTGATTTTGGTGGGAAGAGTTTTTAGGAAAGCTTTTAGGATCTTAGGATTAGGCGAAAGGAAAGGTAGGTGGGTAATGGAACAAGATTTTCATGGAGATTTTCAGGTCAATGTCACGTGGTTTTTTGCTTGTTTCTCCCGTGTCCTTGACTGAATTGTGCTCATTCTGGTATGGTTTGAAAGATCTCTTCACTCTGCACAAGTTAGTGAAGAAAGTGGTCCTTGACTGTTAAAACTGATGACGTCACAATGGGTAGAAAGGACGTGGATCCGCACGGGCGGTTACGGGCGGTTCAGGGGCGAATGGGTTAAAAGGACACTAAGCCGGGTTCCGAAATTTATGTCTTATATTTCCCCTTATAACGAACCCCTATTCAGTGGACACCTCTATTAAGTGGACGTGGACACTAAAATAAATTGTTTGTGGCTAATTTCTATTGTTAACAACCTCTATTAAGCAGACACCAGACTGAATTGACAATAGTAGTATTGGATTACGTCCTCGCAATACGTTCTTTAGTCGACTAATAAAGATAAATCAATACACTTGGCTGTCAATAAACTGTAGATGAGACTGAAAGTCTCTCACAAAGTACAGCACAGCTTCCTTAGCTTCGATTCCTTAACAACATGGACCTTTATCAAAATACAGAGTAACCATTGAAAGTTACTCGTTAACAAACATTGCTCAATTTTTACAACCTCTATTAAGTGGATACCCTCTATTAAGCAGACTCTTGGGAAGGTCTGAAGGTGTCTGCTTAATAGAGGTTTCACTGTATGCGTTCACTGTCATTCAAAACTGGCAAATGGATGCTTTACAATTTTATTTGATGGTGCTTATTTTATGTTAGCAGTTATGGTAGAAGGAGATGAAAGTAGCCAGCTAAGGGTGGCTAACTAGCCGGTGGTTTTGGCAGGCTACCGGCTCTTATTGACAGCCCTGACAACAATCACTCAACTCTCTTGGGAAGAACAGATCTCACAGAAGATCTAAAAATATGTTTAGAGGGATTATGATGCGTATAGGGCCTGTATGGGGGATAAATTCTCTGAGCTTTATCCCCTCTTGCTTTCGTTTAAGTTATAAAGTAAATCCTTTACTAACCAAGGTTGCTCTGTCCAGATGGCTGGATAATGGCCCCGAGGGGGAGTACTCCCTCATTCAGTGCTCCTAACTTACAGCACTTACCTCTAACACATGCCTTCGAAGAGTTTTTTTTGTCTGTTGAAACCTGTGTATTTTTGTTGACGTCAATCAACTGTTTCCATGGTTTTCTCATGCGCTCTGACAGAGAAGGTTCTCTTGTCACTGAATGAAAGGCGAAGACTCAAAGATTTTAAGGATTACATTGTTAAAACAAGGAGGTTTCTCTGAGCTGAGTGAAATAGCCGAAACAATCTCTTTAGTTTACGTAAAGGTTTTCATGTTGTTTATTTATTTGATTGTATGAAAACACAGGAGCAGTGGACAATTTGCCAAGGAGCAGAAATTCAAAGGAACAAAAGATATCACACCGACAAGGGGAAAAAGTTTAATGGAGGCTGTTTTCGAAAATGAATTTCTACTTATCATTCTTCATGCTATCGAATAGAATCCAGAACTACCAAGAATTCAGATGAGTTGTGAGCATGTATTAAGAAAGCTTAAGTGGTTGTAACTTACAGTGTGTAAATATGTCGATACTTTGAGTTTCCTCCGACAAGCACTCAACAAATTCATACTTCTCGTAATCTTGACATGAAGTGGTGTCAGATCCTGCAGCGAAATATTGCAAAAATGGCGTAAACGCCGGCATGTTCTTCCAAGTGCTCAGGAAACGGTGAAAGAATCTTGTCTTGGCCAAGGCGTGAAAACCATGTTAACTAACAGTTGATTGACGTCCACCAACCCGCAGGTTTGAACCGGAGAAAAAAACTTTTCAGGGCATGTGTTAGTGGTAACTGCTGTAACTTTTTTCAAAGTTGCCTTTTGGCAATCTAAAACTATAAAATGACCAGCAGACATAAAATATAGGTTGCCAAAAAGATGGGACACTTTGTGCAACAATACATGAATGTTTGAAAGAGTGAGAATGGCTGCCCAACCATCACAATTGAATTTGGAGGTGTATGCGACATCACAAGGCCTAATACCCAGAGAACTAGGGTGAAATCTAGACAAATTATGAAGAAAACAGAGCATCTCACTTTAACTTAAAAGACCATAAACACTAACTACTAGAAGTCCTAGAAATTTTGTGGAAATAGCTTGGCACATGATCGCTGAAAACAGGTGGCCAAATTGGTGACTTTCACTGCAATTTTATTCACCAAAATTTTTTTCTACTCTCTATGGTGACCAAAATGGTCGCAGCTTGGTGCACTGTATAAGCTGTATAAGTATGTGCCGTCCCAAATAGTGGGGTTTTTGTGCTGGCTTTGGTCTGAAAACAGGTGTAGATTTTGCCCATTTTGCTCTGAAATCGGGTATGGTTTTAGAGTGAACTACGGGTCGGGTATGTATTTAAACGTATTAAGTAATTTTAATTCCAAATGAATCAGAAAGAAAGTAATTAATATGCAAATTCGAAATGGATGTTAAGAAATCTTTTTGTTTGACCTCGAGTCTAAGAATGATGAGATAATTTCTGCCTCTACCAGATCTGAAAACACGTATAGATTTTAGAAGCTAGGTTTGAAAACCGGTGTAGTAAATAACATTTTTTACTCTGAAATAGGGTTGCCAATTTGGAGTAACAGGCAATTTTGCCTGTCTCAGATGCGAACAAGGTTGCAAAAACAAAGTCTATTTTTTGTCATAGTGTGAACGGGGCCTAATTTTGGCTATCTTGAAAATCAGGATTAGGGAATTGGAGAATATGGAACAGAGTACAGGGAACAGGGAATGGAGGATATTTAAAATGGGGAATCTTTAAAAGTAGAAATTTTTATATATTGGAGGCTGAATACAGTTCCTGTAAAAATGCTTTATCTTTACTGTGTTTGTTAACATCTTTATCATGTGTAAATATATAGCCAATAAGCTTTTGAACAAAAAGGTTCAAGGACATGGTGAGAAAAATGCCCTAAAGTTTCAGAAGAAATTTATTCTGTTTTTTAGTTGCCTTTGAGATATTGTGTGATCTCAGCACACTCACAAGTGTTAAGCATGCATATGTACTAAGGGAGCAATGCAAGGGCGCTCATTTTCTTGACTATTATAGGCAGTGTAAACAAACGACAATAATTATCTTAAAATCTACCCATTAAAATTTGATGAAATTTGGCAGAAGTCGTCATATCACACTTCAGTCAATTAAAGCCTCGAAATAAATTTGGATTAAACAAGCAAGTTTTTTTTCTTGAAAATTAAAAAAAACTGTTGGTTACAACTTAGCTTAGTTGTTGTTCAAAAGCATCAGAAAATTTAATGACTGGACTTTGGGTAAACCTAATAAATTGAAAATTTGGGGCTTGTTTTCAATCACTTAGAGGCAACCTTACGCTACTGACTACACGAATAATGTCATCTGCAAAAGAACCAGTTACATTCAAACTAAACTACGTGAACTTTCATTACTTCATTTCAGTTAGAACATGTTACAAGAAGGCTAAGAACACATGCAAATTATGGTGAATTAAATGTGTAATAAAGCAACAGCTAGATATATAACCGAAAGTTTATTCATGAGCCGATGACAATTGTATTAAAGAAAACTATAGCGTAAGCTGTGACAAAAGCATTTAGCCTACCATACATAAAAGATGATCAATGCAAACAATAATACTTGTTTTGAAACACCAGAAACAGTAAAATAACTGATAACTTTCTCAACAGAGAAGCTTTTAGTTGTTAATAATTTGCCAATCTTACTCAGACCCTCTCGACAAAAACCTCTGTAAGCAACCCCCCTTCCCATCGGAAATTGCCTCCTTTTGGACCCCCATCTTCTAGGAATTTCCGTTGCCCTCTGTGGCAGTGTTGGGGGGGGGAGGTATAGATATTTTCTGGAACTACACAATGGGAGTATTTAAAATGAAAAGAATCTGTAAAATCAGGAATCTTTAAAACGCAGGGTTGTCAAAAGTAGCCAGCTGCCAGTGAAAATCACTGCCTACTTGGTTAGTGTTGGCCGGCTACTTTGCCTGGCATTTCTTTACAGATGGCGTTTTTTAAATGAAATATCACCGTTCACTAACAAGATTGGAAGATGAAGAGTATAGCTTATTCTCCGGATTTTCAGTATTTTGGAGAGAAAATAGCCTGGAGAGTGCAGAAAACAGCATTTCAGAGCATCTTAATGAAAAATTTTCCCAGGGGGGCATGCCCACAGACCCCCTGACCCCCTGAGAGGGGGGTCTGGGGTCTCCAGCGCCGGCTGCTTTCTTTGACAACTCAGCCATCTACTTCAGAACTTTCTGACAACCCTGAAAATGGGTAATCTTTAAAGCGGAATGCAGAATCTTTAAAAGCAGGAACATTCAAAGTGGGGTTTTCTTTTAAATGAGACGTCTTTTAAAAGCAGGAATCTTTGAAATGGGAAATCTTAAAAAGTGGGAAGTTTTAAAAGGGAAATAGCGTTAATTTGACTGAACGAACCTTGACTTCAAATGACTAATATACATGTACATAAACAGCAAGATTTTATGTACACACTGATGCCTGTGCTCTCAGAAAATGACAGGCATTTTGTTAACTAGTTGAAAAAAGGTCTTATTTAGAGGGAAGGGTTATTCATAGAAATTTGTTGAGAAACACACAGTCTGGCAAAGTTAGCCAATTGTAAACTCTAGGCAAGAACAAACACATTGTACTTTTTTGGTACTCTTACTGTTGTAATTGATAAAATTATGTAAAACATGCCATATACAATGAAAAAATATTATCTGAATATAAAATAAATATAAATGTAACTTGAAGACTTGCTTCCACTTGTACGCATTCTGTTCTATGCTACATAAAAAATAGAAAATAAACAATTAAGGAAAAAACAGGTTACATGTAGATATTGCAAAAGTTCATTATTATGGAATTTTGATAAGTTGAGATGTCTCAAAATACAGTGGGAGGCTTGCAGATCACCAAAACACTGGAAATTTCTAAATGTACTGCTGGACGGTTGTCAATTGCACAATACCCTATTGTAAATAAACAATTTAGTTAATAAATTCTGATATTGTCACCATATCTCTTTTTTTCTGTTTCTTTAGCCCTTTAAGTGTCACTTTTCATCTGTTTAAAAAGGCCCCTGAACACTCTTGTCAGAGATGCACCAAACATATTTTTTGGGGTAGTTAATGTTGTTGTTCCCTCCTAACAGAAGCTATCTTTTTATAAGGTGTACTGGTTTGTTTAAGTAGAATGCGTTGTTTTTATGGTTACTAATTTAAATACTCAGCCTCATCTAATAATTGCTAGTAAGCAATAGTAATCATAGTATTAGGTGCCCACAGGGGCGAGCAATCTATAGTGTGAATAAAAATGTCATTGCCTGTTTAAAATGAGTATGATCTGAAGAACAATGCGGATTGATGAGGGATGGTTGAATAATAGGTCCCTCTAAGATCTGCAAGATTCTTCAGATAAAGCAATTTAAGCTGAATCCAATTATTGTTGCAGTAGCTCACACCAAACTTATACATTGGTGTGCACTAACATACACCATACTGCTTTAACTGAATGACAAAATAATGTGCTAAGCACATCAACCTTAACTGACCACACTAGTCATTTACTGTTATGGTTTTAACACCCACTCTGTAGAAAGTCATGTATTTAGCTCTGCCTCAGATTCTTCCTCCCCTAAAACTTTGCTATTTCAAAATGCATATGCATGTTAGGGAAAAGAAAAATAAAAAAATATAAAAAAGTTAAAAACAACAGTAAATAAAAAATAACTATTGTCAAATACTCACATGTTGTCATATTGTATAACATGTAACTATAAACACTGGATTTGTGCTAATATAATCCTTTGAACAACTGGGCAGCTTATACATTTAGTCTTTATCTCAAATATTTACAACATGTAGTTGTGTATCAAGGGATGTATTTAAAGTGATTGTGTTGTAATCGTTGTTTTGCAGACCCACTGTTCAAGTGTAAAAGTTTGAAGCAAAGCGGGACTGATTATTACTCAATTTGCCAAGGAATTTGTTTATTCTACCTGTGCCATCCCAATAAGGTTGTGCTATTCATGTTTTATTGAAGCGGTTGAGTACAGGTCAGTGCATAATTATGCCTTTTTCCTTCAGAAAAATTCTTCACTTCACATTTTGCCAAGTGTGTCTATATAAAGTTGGTCTTTATAGCAAAAAGAAATTTGTCTTGGTAAAAGGTATTTTACTTTTGCCGCAGTTTTTGCAACTGTATGTTGGTACTTGTTTTATGTAGTGGGGTGTCTGTAACATGATAGTGAGATGCCTGTAAAGTGAGGGTAATGGACTTCAGCCCCAATATCCACATGCAAACTCTCCACACTGATTCTTTGTCAAATGGAAAATCAAATGGCCCCCCCTTCTGTAATTTTAGGGGGCCCTTTTTAAAGAAAGGGGGTCCCCCAAAAGGTATTCTACATGGGTTGCGTTCGCCGGATGCTTTGCCACCATTTTGGAACATTCTGGGCAACTGAAGAATCCCGGAGGATTGTCTGGTAAAATAATGACTCAAAGAAAGAAGAGAAAGGCAATTGAGACAGTAAGAGGCTGCATAAAAGGTCAAAGTAAGTTTATAGAGCGGCGGTCAAGTCAGTGTTGTTGTCAGTGATCTTTTTTAATACTTTATTTCCAAAAATAGTACTTATCCTTTGGTCTATGTTTTGTTTGCGCCCCTTTTGACACGGCAACGTAAATTTTTCAGGCGTTTATTTCACAATCAGGGAAATCCTGCAAGGCCGCGCTCTAGAATAAACCCTGGTTGAGTTGCATTTTATGCACATACAGAAGAAGTGGACTAGATCTGAGTCAAATAAACTACCACTTTCATTTTTTAAACTTCCCTTCTACTATTTCTTCCCTTCTGTTCCACATCTCTTGCATCCCAGGGTGATTGATATGTACAATAAAAGGTCTAGAGACGTTCTCCCGGAGTCCATAGATCTAAAATGCTTGGCATGTGCTTCTTAATTTAGAGATAGAGTTGTAAGGATTCCCAACCAGCTTGTCAGACTAGCCAGTGCATTTCTCCTTGTGTAATGATGAATGTTTTAGAACTTTAGTTAAATCTGAGTTACATGTACTTAACAACAAATAAGGCAAATGCATTGGTTGATATGAAAAATATTCATCAATTGATCTAATGTTGCATAAAATAGTGTACTGAGTTGTGTACTTAGAGAACTAAGCCAGAAGATTCACACAGTTGTTCAACCAGTTTTCGTTAGCAACAAGATCCATGAGATCCTTAAAGTCCATGGGAAAAAACTGCCTAAACCAACAGTGTGCAGTTTAATCTTTTCAGGGTGACTTGTGCGATGTGAGTTATGTGGGTTATACACTGAGGCACTTACATCAGTGCTTGAGTGAACACAAGAATGTGTCTTCTTCCATTGGTGAACATTATAAGAACAAACACTTTGCTATCCCGAAAAATCTCGACAAATGGTTCTCTGTCCTTTAAAAGTGCAATAACAAGTTCAATTGTTTAGTGCATGAAATGTTGCTAATGAGAGAACTAGCACCCTCTCTAAATGTCCAATTGGATGCAATTCGAGCAAAACTTTTTGTGACTTTTGCATATTTCATGTATGCTAATCTTCAGCCAGAAAAACGTTTTTGACAGTTTGTCAGCAAGCATTTTGAACTTGATATGGGGTCAAGATGACACAGAAACGTCGTTCTTTCTTGCCCACATTGTTTTATACTTGAGTTGTGTTGTGCATTAAAAATTATCAACTATTGGAAAGTTACTGTAGTAGAGGTAAACAAAAATGTGAGGCATGCAAAAGTGCAACATTTTTGTGCTTTTTCAATTTAGCCAATGGCTTCATGTCGTTTTCAAAAGCTAAGAAATTAACATGATTAATTCAATTTAAGTTGGCTGCTCAAATCTTTTGCCTTGCCTGATTGCCTCAAACATTCTTTGTTTGAAAATTTAAATGCTCCTGACAATATGCGAATCTTTTTGTCATCATGTCTATGTATTTTTCTCTTTTTTATATCCTTGATGATGAAGGTCCTAGATAAATATTTTCTCGTTATTCATAGCCTCAACCACTGTTTGCTTATAGTACATGTATAACAGTTACATTGGCAATATATAGCTAATGTTATGGTCCTTTGTGGCTTAATCTTTAGATGCTGATAAGTAAGTTTCAACCTTAGTGTCTAATAGCTTGATTTTATCTGTTGCTGTATGGCTACATCGTACATGTTTTTTTTAGACTACTGGCATCATCTATAGTTTGAGTGTTATTCTCTACGGCATTGTGTATTTGATAGTGGGTACTGACAAATGTATAGTTTGTAGGTATATAGACACAAATCATTCTAATTTTCAGACTGTAGGTAAATTGTATATGTAAATTGGCACAGTACATGTAGCATGTCCCTGAGCATGTGACACTAAAAATATTTTGAAATATTGTGTAATTGATGGATATTACTGTAGCAGGAATTGGGTCATGATAAGATGAGAAAAACTAGCTCCTATGCATACACCTGTATTTATATAAGTTGATTAGCATTTAATTATCACAAATACACAGTCAAACCTACTGGTGCCACTGCCTCTTGTAAGAGATCACCTCCCATATAAGCGAGCACTTATCCAAAACACCAAATATTTATTTAGTCAAAGCCTTATAGTTGGAAACAATTGTAAGCAGCCACCGCTCTTAAGTGACTGCGACCACCTAATACAATGGTCTGATCACTTTGTTGGGACTCATGGATTTAATGTTGTCCATGACTAAAATCCAATAGTGTAAATTAGAAAAAATAAAGAATGGTGACTAGTGTGCAGAAGGTCATAGGTTCAGTTCCTGTCAAGGATTTATATTTTACCATTCTCGTGACATGTTGATCACATCATTTCTCAATTATTTTTTGGCCTTTTTTATAATTATTATGCTGGATTTTAGTTATATCCTATATGAAAAGCTTTATTTTGTGAGTGTCTTTTGCTGTTTACAATCTGACAGGAGCTTGATTTAACTGTGTCAGTAGGTATGAAATTAAATTAGTTCCTTAGCTCTACCTTGTTCTACTCCCTGATGAACCAGGGTTGTCTCTAAGATTTCAAGTTGCCGGGTAAATACAACAAGTAGGTGGGGAATCAAACGGCTAGGGATTTCTTTTGGTTCTGTTTTTCTTTTGTTTTCCACAGAAAGTAGTTGGGGACCACATTCATAGTAGCCAGGTTCAACTGTGTATACAGTGTGCACCTTACCTGTGATCACAACTCCTGGTTTATGTAGTTTTTTGACATTAATTCTTGCTGTATTCTGCAATGATAACAAAGGATATAACTGTTTTCAATGTTATGATGTGCAAGCTAAGTGAAGAAGTTAATTTATTTATATAACTTTATGAGATATACCTGTACTTATTACCTCCCTCTTGACGTAACTTACCCATGGCCTGTGTGTGACAAACCAATCATAAACTTCACTTGCATATTTTTAATTCCTCAGTAAGGATGTGAACACTGAGTTAAGACATGACTGCGTGCCTATTTTTTTTTACAGTTTTCTGGCCCATAACATTGTGATAATATATGTTAGGATTCACAAAAGAGAACAGTTGTTTGTTGTTTCGGTTAAGTATAGTTCAGTGTGTGGTATACAATGGGCAGAAAAACTGCTGACCACAATTGAACTGATATCCTCCTCTTTCATTTTTCATTTCTATAACATAATAATTTGAAGTGTTTTTGCCCTGTAGGCACTTTTGCAGAATAGTACGAATTGGTTTATCCTACAATGTTGTTTTGTACCTTGATGTTTTCAGCTCTGGTTCATAATTATTTTGACAAGTGGGTGTTGGTTAGTGTGTTGATAGACTGGATGTTAAAACTACAGCTGTACAGCACTGTGTTATTACTGTAAGATTATTTTTACATGCATTTAATAAACTCTTCCAATTGGCGGTGTTTTTGCATAAAGGCTCTATGCCGGGTACCACACAGAAAGCACACAAAAGGTAATGGGCAAAATTCTGGTGGCAGGGAAGCGCTTAAATCTAGGGGTAAGGGGACCAGGAGAGAAGCCCTCCTGGGGGGAGACAAGATCGAGTGGTACCGGGGGTAGCAACCCTGGACAGGAGTCCTGATCAGTCTCCAGGGGTGAGGCCCATATCCCCCAGTCACTAGGAACTAAGGGGAACCAGTAGGGGTGGCCCTCCTGGGTGGAGTACAGATCAGGTGGGATAGGGGGTCCACACCCTGGAGTGGAAATTTTTCCAGACCTGTCTCCAAGGGCTAAGCCTTACTATGAGGTAAAGTGCAGCCAGGGGTTGCGCTTCCCTGCCACTCCTTTTATTGGGAAGCAAGACTGTAGTTCCACATCCCTGGAACCTAATGAAGGAATGAGACCTAGTCCAGTATAATACCATAATATAAATTATTAATCTTAAAGATACATGTAGGTGTACATAAATAAAATAATGATCTGCTTGAAATACGTTCTGGTCGTGCGAAATATATAGTGAACATAAGTAATAATCAAAAGAGCTAAACAAAGGTTCCAGTCAGAACAAAGGGTGGGTGGGAGGGAAAAAACGCTGTTGTGACTTTGTCAAAGAGAAGGATACATTGTAATCAAACAACTAGTCACTGTTCATCGTTCTTTCTTGTACTTTGAACTAGTATTTACCATAATACTTAGTACAAAGCTTATCCAAATGTTGCACATTGTGTGACATACGAATAGAGACATGATTGTTGCTAGTATGTCAATAAGTGTGCTTTCATAGGGCATAATTCTCAGGTTTATTAACATCAGTTATGCTACCATAAACTTGAACTTAATAAATCATAGTAGTAGAGGTAAAGCCAATGTTGAGTTTTAGCTATCCTTCCATTTACCTTCTTAGCAATAATTCCACTCTTGTATCTCTCCCTTGTTCATGTACAGTCTATAAAAAGGTTAAATAGATTTGCAGTGAGCAGTTCTAGTTTCCAGTACTGTAGTGAATCTGTTCCTTATTATAACAAATTGCCAGATAAAACATTCTCTTCATCTGTAGCCATATTAAATGCCTTCTTAGACAAACTATCTCCCATTGATTAAAATCTGAACAAAAGGAAAAGTCTTAACTTTGTATTAGTCAATTATGGTGGTATTGTTTTTTGCTGAAAGTCGCTTTGCTACTGTGATAATTTCCTGTCTCGTGAGTGTATTTGTTTAAAATTGAAATTTATTTGAAATGCGTGTACATGTTACCTCTAAGCTTCCTTGTTGATCACTTTCCCTGCCAATGAAAATAACGATTATTTTAGAAGGTAAAAGCCAGCTTACTTGAAATATGTTTATAGCTCTCCCATTATCTCATTGGTGGCTTTTTGACTTTAATCAAGGAAAAGGTGCAAGATTTGAAAACCAGCTTCAGTGGCAACCAAGTTAAGCGCTATATACTTAATCCTTTCTCGGGGTGCTTTGCAACATAAGAGTGACAATTAGAAGGTGCAGCCTTGAAAGCTGGCTCACTGTAGTTTAGTGCAACAGTAAACCAACCTATCAACGTGATGATCTTAAGAATCCTCAGCTATCTGCAACAAGGTAATATATAAACAGTTCAGTTAGTGTTGTATATACGCAATTAACAGTCTGGCTTGAATCCTAAGTGACATTCAAATTGTCCAGCCCACAACTTTGGTACAATATATTGACATCACAACTTAGATCACTAACTTAGATATCTGTTTATAAACAACCACACAAAGTAACACTCCAAAAGCTTAGAAAAAATCATAATTAATTTCAATTCTATTACATGTACCCCCGTACCTCCATACTTAATGGCACATCTGAGCTTGTTTGGCTGAAATTAGAACAAGGAAAAGGAAAATGTGATCAGAACAAGAACAACTGCCAAGGAACTTATGCAACTTTCTAAAAGTGGAAAATTATTGTTCAGTTTTATATAATACAGACAGTTTACATATACTGTCCCTAAAAAGTTGTTGTCAGTAGCGAATTTGCAAACTAGCAGTATAGATGTCAAACAGTGAAATTCTAACTTACCCATACTGTAAATCATTCTGAAAATAAGAGAGAAAGAACCAATGTAAGCAAAATAATGATAACAGTAATATTATTATTATTGTTATTATTATTATAACCAATAGGCTGAAATTGTTTCAGCAAATTAACAGATGCCATGAGTTTCGTAATTTACAGAGTAAATTAGCTTACTTAGAGTTTGACTATAAGGAGGAACAAGAGAGAAAGCCAGATTGATTTACAAAGTGAAGCAAAAATAAACATCCGTTGTCAAATAGTTTAAATAACAGGCACTAACAAGTGTTGCGATATATTATTTTGTCGTCATTGTGTAGACAGTGTGTACACATGTCTACTGTAGCTGTTATTAACGTTCCATCCAATACCTTAAGGACCTGAGGAAGTGCTCATGTTGTCTCTGTACAGCCGATATTTTCTACGACATTGAAATTGTTTCATCTCACTGAAATCGAAGTTGAGTTTGAGAACTTCCCCTGTTTGACAACTTCGCACGTGTTTTACTTCTTGTTTCGTGGGCAACTACGTGTGTGCATTCAAAAATCTAATGCAGTTGGCCTGGTAGTAAAGTTTGAGGTTGTGATTTTAACTTACGTTGAAGTGTTGTCGTGAAGCCATTTTCAGGAACTGCAAAAGAATAAAAAATATAAAAACCCTCTTCTGGCGTATGTAGCACTATTCGTCGATTTGTGCTGTGAAACGTTGATTGGCGAGGTGAATACGAAAAATGAACGTTGCAATGTTATGGTTATAGGTTCGCGACTTCTGTAAGGGATACAGGTATGTGATTTGAATGGTCGCATATCTCAGTACGTGGCCTCGGCCTTCATCCTGATCTTTTCGCAGGTGCTTGTTCTCCCAGTATAGCCTTTTCCAAGGAATTGTGCCTCTTTATTTGCAACATGTAATACATTAACAAATTCCAGAACACAAAAATCTTTAAAATATAGCTAATTCTCCAACAATTGCGTCGGTCGAGTGATCGGACCTTTAATAAGTCTTGAATCCTTGCACCATCTTGTGTATTAAAACATTGGTAACATAAACACGTACAGCATCATCGCGCCTTTTCCCTTTTCAACCGTATCATGTCTAAATGAGCTTTTGTCTATAGTTATCGCTTAACTCTTGCAGGACGTGAAACTAGATTGAAACTCCGAGCAAGGCTAAGGGCTCGATGGAGTATTGTTCGGTCCTAGCCTATCTTGGAAAGCGATATAATCTCAAATTGGACTAACAACGTTTACTGAAAGCTTACCTTTTTTGGTTAATAACAGCCGTAAAAACTGTTCTTGTCGACTTTAAGTGAACAAGTTAAACCACTGAGCCACGTGCAAAGAGAAAGGACTAACCCAGACGCGAAGATATGATTACATTGACATCTTATCAAACGATTGGCTTTCTAAGATAAGACTCGACCCTATTGGTCAAGGAAAAATAAATCATCATCATCATCATCATCGTCGTCATCATTGAATATATATCCAGAATAACCCTTCAGTACCAAGTACTGTTATCAACGGGGTCCTGCTGACTAAAAAATTAAAAATCTAATGAATAAGAATAAACAAAAATATATAAAAAGAAAACATGCACTAGGTTAAAAAACGTTAAAAACTACAATAAAAAGTGACAAGTAATAAGAAAAACTGAAGAATAAACAGAATATATAAAAAGCAAACATGCACTAAGTTTAAAAAAAAAAACGTTTAAAACTACAATAAAAGTTACAAGTAAAAATCGTCCAAGGCTTTTCTAAATACAGTCGAACCTCAATTATCCAGACGTCGATTATCCAGATTTCTCGATTATCCGGACTTTTTCTCTGGTCCCAATTTGGTTATGAATATTTATTAGTTATGATCAAGATCCGTAGCCATATCCTTTTTAAAACTACAGCATTGAAAAGTGCAGTCAAAAGCGAGGTTTCTTTGTTTTCAAACAGCAAAAACAGCGCACGGACGTGTTGTAACTAATGAAGAACATTCAAATGAGTTCTGATTGGCTTAGAGTTGCACTGTTGCTTAGTGAAATTTCACGCTCTACTACCTTTTATTGGCTCGCTCGGCGTGGTATGCAAAACAAACAAGCTAGCGTCACGAACGAAACTTAGAATGAATGTTTGATAAACTTAATGGCAGTCAATTAAAAAGCGGGGCACCTAGAAAATAAAAACTACAGCGCGCAAAATCCAGTTTCACCTTGCAGTGGCGGATCCAGTGGAGGGCCCTGGGGGACCCCCCCCCCCCCCTTATTTTTAGACCGAACTGAGGCCCGAAGGGCCGAAGAAATTTTTTTGGAGACCGGGCTCCCCCCTATCTAAAGGTCTGGATGACCGCTCCCCTCCCCCCCCTTATCTCAAGGTCTGGATCCTGCACTGCCTTGGGTAGTTTTGCTGCTTTCCCATTGTTTCTATAGTTTAAAGAATTATGGTGAAAACGTTGAAAATAATCCTAAATGGGAAACATGTGGTTCCATTGAGACAGTCAAAAACAAAACAGCACGGTTTCTTTTGTAAAAAGTTGTCAATTGTTAAAAATCGAAGATAGCAGTTCTCCGGACTGCATTTCAGGGTCATGATTTCGAGGCTTCTTTTCTCAATGGAGCGGATCATGCGTTTGCGGGACTCTGATAATCCAAGACTATTATAGCCGCAATACGTAAATATGGCTCATCTGGAGCGTCATAGTCTACTTTTTGAGTACCAGCGTGGTTTCCGTCCGAATCACTCAACGGAACTAGCTGTTACTTACTTCACAGGGGGAAGATTTTCTTCGGCAGGTTTGCTCCAAACAAAGTCACGAAGAACGATTAATTTGCTTTTCAGATTTCTAGCAATGTTACTGAAATATTCACAAAAGCTGTTTGCATTGAAGCTTTTGTCAGTTGACTTTGATCCATTTATCATAAACGCCGAACGGTACCGAAAGGTAACTTGGTAGGATAGAGTTTCTTGATGGCTGACAAAAATTTAACAGGAGAGTCAGCACAATCTTTAAGGAAATCTCGATTATATCTGCTTTTACATTTTTTAACAAGGCCAGAGACTCTGTTGCGTTGCCGTTTATAAGAAGACCAATCACATTTTTCAAGGAATTAGTCCTAATAATCATGTTACATGTAGCTTTTACTAACCCTTTTCTTTAAGTCCTAAGAAAGGCAAACGGAATGTAATTACCAATTCGACTTTGTAACTTTTCTCGGCCGTTTGCACGTTTGAAAAATTTCATAAAAGGTAGCTTTTGTTTTTGAAGTCGATCAGGTTTTTGCAGATCGTTCTTTTGGTTCTTGTGTTGTATTTAAACTACCTTTTTTATGATGGAGTGAAGATTCTGCTGTTGGATCATTATATTACAGCAAAAATATTCTTCAACTCCAACAATGTCAGTGTTGAAAGTTACGCAGAGCTGGTGTTGAAGAAATACTACAATTATGGACAAAAGTCTTGGGCAACGTTTGCATTTCGAGGACGTTTTCCAATTCACACAGGCCTAACCCCTCCCCTTACCCCACAAACAATGTTGGACGCGTGTATCCAGAATTTTTTCCGAGTATAGAGTGGGGGAAGGGAGAACTGAAAGAAAATTTCGAAAAGGATGCAGTGTTTTATGAGGGAACCCGAAATGACAGAAAAATAAATGAATATTGCATTACTGTCCCGAGGGCTTTTGTCCATGATTGCCTGAATCCTGGTTTTTTGGGAAAAATAGTCTGTTTTCTCCATTTTTCCTTCGCCTTTTAGGCATTTTTTACGAGGCAATAGACCTTTTTCACAATACTCGCCATCTTTGCACGTGCTCTATGATCGATGGGATAAAAGCTATGTCACGTGGTACTTCAGGGGGCCAAAAAAGTGATAAAGTTTGGCAATAGGAGTAATCGCGGTCGAGTTTGTTTATTCTAACAAAACAAGACGACAATTTTATAGTCATGCAAAATGTACGTATCGAGTTTTGGCGAGTTTTGCGTCATTACTGTTTGCCATGAAGACATGTACGGTCGCTACTGCATCCAAAAATGATCACTTGCACCCATATTTTGACATTATCGCCTTTAAGTTGAAAAGGTCTTAATTTCCTGTTGTCTAGAATAAACAAAGACTAAACAAACTCAACCGCGATTTCTTCCATTGACAATTTTTTTCCTCTTGTTTGCCCCCTGAGAAACCACGTGACATTGCTTTTATCTTATCAGTCCTTAAAAACGTGTGCAAAGATGGCGGGTATCGTGAATAAGGTCTATTCCCTCATTAGCCATATCGGGCCCATTCCCTTAAACTGGAGCCGAGTACAGGGGAGGTTGGTCAGCAATGAATGTATCGAGCATCCTGCACAGTACTCGGTCGCAAAAACACAGTGTATTATCAATATTCGCAAAAAATTAACAAATGAAACACGGCTAAGGTATATTTCAACTAAATATTGATTGCATGTGAAATAATATGCTTCAAAAAGGCCATCCCGTAAAGTGTACTGACTTGATTCAGTAAAGAAAAATTATCTTGTTATTTTTTCTCTCGATTTCAGAGAGAGTACTATGACTAGAAAGCTGAAAATTGCGTTTTTCGCTGTTAATAAAAGCGCCAAAGGATGTAGCTACAGATAAATTCGTTTGGATATATTGGTGAAGGTGGACAGTCTTTTACCAGTCACAACTTTCCTTCAGTTTAGAAATATATTGTTTTTGAAGAACCTTGGAAGACTTTGAGATGTTTCTGAAAAGTTTTTCTTTTAGTGTTGTACAAATGACAGGGGCTGCTATTCACGTCGCTTAATTTTTTTTTCACGGCCGTTCCATCTTTTGGTAAACATTGTTAGTTTCTTTACCAAGACTACTGGGTTTTTTGACAGTCGTGCTCATATTGAGTACTGGCGATTGTAATGTTGACATTTATCATTATACCAAGTAAAGGTCCTCGTGCTTTGTCGTATATAATGACAGTTTTCCTCTGATTACGGTCAAATCAACCCTACATGTCGCCGTTGGTGGAGCACCTTTGTAAGATAGGAAATGGGAATGCAAAAATAGACAGTGATGCTGAGAGAACTACTCGCCCAGAAAAGATCAACGCTCTGATTCGCAAGAATCAAATAAATGCTGCCCGCAATGAAAACACGAAACATTATAGGGGATGGTGAGACACAGCCAATAGAATTACGGGTAGGAAAACTTAGGGCGTTCAGGTTAGCAAAGTAATACACCCGTATGATATTAATGCATATTTTCAGGCTATTACCACCGATTATACATATGAGGCCCCGAGGCCCCTAGAGATACCTGATCGGTACACGTGTCGCTGAGGTCAGGTTGCTTTCAGTGTGGAATCTCCTAGGGCATCAGACGTAAACGTTTACTGGTCCTGATGAGATTCCTTACTGGCTCTGCCAATACTATGCTGATTATCTGGCCCGTATAATCAGGAAGATCTTCAACAATTCAATTAAACTGCAAAACGTTCCACGTCTATAGAAATTAGCTAATGTGACATGCATTCCCAAGGTATCTCCACTAAGCGAGTGTAGTCAGTTAAGACCCATCTCACTTACAGATATAATCATGAGAATTTTCGAGAGGCTTGTTTACAAACAAGAAATATTTGCTACTTTGCAGTCATCGATTGGGACCAACCAGTTCAGTTGCCTATCAGGAGGGACATAATACCACAATGGTCCTCCTTAAATGTCAACATTGTTGACTGAACTGGGTGGATAAGGGTGCAGACTTTGTCTTGATTTTCGCGTTAAATGTGAAGACGAATTTCCTGTCTTATTTCCCCGTCTGTTTAGGCGGAACATAGACGGGTAAATTTTCGACGGGAAACTCGTCCTTAACCGTATTCATATCAGACATGTTTCCCGTCCAAGACGGTTTTCCGTCTCTAATATGAATTCGGCCAATATAGGCGAGATACTTCTTCTCCTTTAAATCATTTCCATCCTCATCTCTCTTTTACTTTGTGCTCCCTAGTTCTTTCATGCCCATTATCTGTTCTTCTAATGTCTTCTCTTTACGTCTCAGGAAAACTCGATACTGTTTCCCCTAGTTCAAGGGCCTTTTTTGAGTTAGCGCCCCTACCGTAAAATTCCGAAAATAAGCCCTCAAAATATAAGCCCCCCAAACTGGTAACGCAAAAAACCGTCCGTTAAATCGCCCCTCCAAATATAAGCCCCCCCGGGGGCTTGTACTTGGAAAATTGCCCTCAAATACAAAGTAAAACAGAGCAAAAACAGTAAATTTACTTCCAACTATAAGGCTAGCCCAATAGATTTTGAAACGCAAACTTCCCTCCGTAGATAAGCCCCTCCGAATATAAGCCCCTCAAAAAGGGCCTTTGAAAAATATAAGCCCCGGGTTTTATTTTCGGAATTTTACAGTATTTTTGTATTTTCAGTATTAAATATCCTTTTCAATTTTGCTTTTCCTACAGGCCTAACGAATCATAGAAACTCAGGTTTTTTTCATGGATTTACTCGTTGGAAGTCGTATGGTTTCATGGCGGGGAAGACTTTAAGTGGCTTCACTCTCGCTAACCAACACTTAAACAAAGGTAATTAGGTTTTTACCGTATGATTTTAAGTTAGGGTATTAAAAAAAAATGGTGCTGTTGGGTGATTTTTAAACCGTGACGTGATAAGGATTATTTAACTTGTTATTGTTCTCTTTCTTCCCTTGGGCTTCTGCCCTCGTTCCTCCGCCCCTCACGCACGCTTTGGATCTATTGTGACTCAAAAAAGAAACATAAGAGACTGCTCGGAGTCTAGTAAGCTTTAGCGGTCAGTGCGTGCTTTGTCAACACGCTACGCTTGGTGTTAGAAACTTGTTATGGCACTCCTGCTCGTTTGTTAAACAGTGTTGATAGAATGATCTTCTTTTCTAACCGGCCAGAAAGCTGATTGTCTTGATTTAAAACTTTACTCTGTAAGGTCCATTGAATTTAACATTGATATAAATGGCTAATTGCTATTTATTAAGAAAATAACGAATAAAAGCAGAAAAATAGCCACTTCATCACGCCTTTCCGCGTGTTCCTGTGGAAAATGAAATTGGACGTAATTAGAAGCACATAACAAAGGTATTTTAGCAAATAATTGCAGAAAAGGCTGTGGTAAATAGTGGATTATTATCCGTTGTGGCTAAGTGGTGGCTTTACCAACGTTTTGAAATTTATAACCACATTAATACTAATACTAATACACTGTGTGTAAACTCGCAGTCCTTATTATATAGGTCATATTAGAAATGGGTCATGAGATTCCAGAAACTCGTTTGCTTTCATTGCAAAGTTTTAGATATGTGCTACCGTCTTTAAATTTTTGTATTCTCAGTACAAATACTGACAGTGTAGAATTTCTTTTTACAAGGATACAGGGTTTATCTGATGGGAAAATACGAGTCCAGATTAATCGACCTTCATTGAATTAAAAACTGATGCAAATATTTCTGCAAAGTGTTTTAACGTACACAACCGAGTGGCCAAAATTGAGTGCCGCCCTCTCTATATCCTAAAGAATAAGTATTAGTAAGTTCACAGGGTTGAAACTATGCTGAGAAAGCAAGTTCTTAAGTTTTCTAAAATGCATGAGATGCTTGACATGATTAGGCACAGACCCCATACTTTGTATTTGTTAACCGGGTAACGAGCTAGCCTGCGAACACAGCCGTTTCTCCTCGCTCTTCGCCGCTGGGGACGTTTCGCGAGGAATAACGTCTGCGACTCAGCGACAGAAATTCCATACTGATGGGGTAAAATCTGTCCGGAATCCGGTCAGAAGCGCTGATTGGTCGACGGATAGTTACATTGTTTCAGCTATTGTTTACGAATGACAGACAAAAGACAAAAGGCCGCGAAGGTCAAATGTAAACGCGATGAATCTCTAACAAAACAGTCAAAATTGGTGAAATATATTCTAGAAGAAGCATTTGAGTTTTGCTGAAGGTCGTTTAAACACAACACTTAAATAAAATCGAACAGGAGAAACGTGAAATTGAACATAATTGGATGTGGAACCTCATGACTACCATATATATAATGTAAACATTGATTTATGTCATCAGTATGGAATTTCTGTCGCTGATTCGCAGACGTTCCTACGCGCGAAAGTTCCCCAGCGGCGAAGAGCGAGGAGAAACGGCTGTTTTCGCAGGGTAGTAACGAGCTCCACTTTTGAAAATTTCTGACTTTAAGCTCGTGATTACAGCTCTTCTGGTGTAGCCCCGACGTTACATCATGGACCATTACGCCAGTCAACCAATAGAAATTGCGGTCTATTGCTTAGGCCCAGTCCACACGTAACCAGAGATTTCTTCTTCGGTTTACCTACCTTTCACACCTATCCGGTGAAAACGGTCTCCGAAAACGCTTTTCAAATTAGAGATTTTTGAAAACGCCGTTATTCTGTACTTGTGTGGATGGTTGGAAACGAAGACTTTAGCAAATAATAGGCTCTTTGCATGTCTGTGATCATTTGATCAACTTTCGGCAAACACGAAAGCAGTTCACTTTTGAAGAATTTTGTTAGCACAAGCTGAAAAAGCGTATTAAAACTAGGTAACCTGTAAATTTTCAGCCGTATATCTCCAAAATAGCGATTGCAACGCCACCGAAATTTAGTAGCATTTGTGTGAGAAAAACAACTGTTGCCACCCAGTCACGCTTGAGTGGTTTTCCATACAAATTCTTGTAAATTCTAAAATTTTTAAACTGTCGTTAAATCTTTCCCTTACGCATATAAGGGCTCAAATTGCCTGTTAAGAATTAAAAGGATATTTGACCCCTGTTATGCTGAAGGAAATATTTCACGACAGTTTTGAAAATTTCGAGATTACAAGGATTTGTATGAAAAACCATGTCAGGGTGACTGGTTGTTTTTCTCATACAAATGTTTCCAACTTTCGGAGGTCGTTGCAATCGCAACTTTTGAGATATATGGCCCAAAATTCTTAGGTTACCTAATTTTAATATGCTCCTTCAGCTGGTGTTAACAAACTTTTTCAAAAGTGAACTGTTTTCGTGTTTACCGAAAGTTGAGCAAGTGATCAAGTCATACAAAGAGCCTCTTACGTCACAGTGTTGGATTCCAGTAAATGCGCATGCTCCCATCAAAGATGGTACCGTTGTCAGTCACTATTGCGTTTTTATGTGGTTGGGCAAAAATGATTAAAAGACGCAACGTGTGGACGCGGCTTTGTTTGAAAAATGAGAAGAGAACTCTCCGTTTTCAAACAAAAACGGTTGTGTGTGGAGAGAGCTTTGGTTTTCAACGGCACAGAGGAATCACTGATAGCATGGATTATATCCTTGTCCGCCTTTAAATCGTGTTGCGTCTTGACTACTTTATTATATAAATGACTCAAATATGAGATTCATATCTCTATTGTACCTGTGGCTCTGGTCGCCGCCTATTCATTGCCACGAGATTTTCGGAGCTGAAAGAAATTTAGAAGCTGTAGATAAGCATATAACATATAACATAGTTATGCTCAGAAGTAACTAGTGAATGTGTACCTAATATGTTTAATTTGACGGACTATTTCCCTTGTTATCTTATACGGGTGATACTGAGTGTGAACAGGTGTTCGTCTACCAAGTAATAGTTCTTTTTATTGCCATGAATGATATTCATCGTGCTTTGTGTATGTAGGTTCGTTTACCGTTTTTCTAACGGATAGCCACTTTTTTGCTGATTGAGACGTTTCGACCGTGTTTTCCTGGTCTTTAACAGGTGATGGTGTTGATTGGTTGTGCGGGGCTGTAAGTGGCAAGGAGGAAAGTGATAATGATTGGTGTATTTCAATCCTCGCTGATGCCGGGTTGGTGGATTTTGATCCTCGTTTTTCATACCACAAAAGGTTCCCTCCGTGGTCAAGGGGCTGCTAGGTTGTGTGACTGTGGGCATTCGTACTTCCGGAATAACAATTCCATTCTGGTTTCCGTTGTTACTGTTAGCTGATGCCTTAGGCGGATGGGTTTTATTAGACTTGTATGAATCGGGCTCGCATGGTTGCAGTTTTTATAAGCCCTCGTATAGTGGTACTTCGTCTTCTTTCAGTTTCAAAACGCCTGGTAAATTTTTGCCTTAGTTATTGGATCAAACAGCAAAACATTTTGACTGAAGTTTGCTATTTTTCTTTTGATAGATTTTTTCCCCCTAAAGCAGCAATACCTTCGTCACATAGCGCCTAATTTAAGAAACATCTTAACTAGAAATACGTATCGCGCAAACTCTCGCGAAATTCGGTGTTGCACTCACGTTAAGCCGAAAGAATATCCCGTCTTGAGCAGTCCTGCTTCATTATGTCTTGTTTTCTTCTTTTTCTAATTTCATTGTCCTATTTGATTCTTGAAATGCGTATTGCAAAGCATATTTAGCAATATTTCGGTCGCCAGACGGACAATAAAAAAGAAAAACACGGCACTCAAATTAGATTCAACGGCCGATCGACGTACAGAGCTGAAACTCGATGGAAAAGCGCCAAATTAATTCTGGATTTGTCTCACTGCAGCATTCATTGAAAGTTGATTCCTGGATAAAAGTAAGGTTTTGACGGTAAAAAGGCGAACTGAAACGCACTTTCGGCAAACATATCCCGCGCCCTAAGCAAATTCTTCGACGAAGTGAGAAGCAAAACTCATTGGGGTGGGTAGAAAACGAAGACCTAACACCCAAAAACGAAGACCCCCCTCAAAATCACTTATAAATATCTAGAAACGGGTATCTCGACCTCATATGTGTAAGAAACAACAATATCTTCAATTATACAAAATTTCAACCAGGGTCTTCGTTTTCTACACAATCCCCCCGGTGTGTAGAAAACGAAGACCCCCCTCAAAAACACATGGAAACGGCTGGAAACTGCTTTTAACCACTTCTAGACACTAAAGGGGTGTAAGAAACAACATGGCTCCTGACGATTTCCAATTATACAAAATCTCGACCAGGGTCTTCGTTTTCTACACAATCCCCCCGGTGTGTAGAAAACGAATACCCCCCTCAAAAGACCCTGGTCGCAATTTTGTATAATTGGAAATCGTCAGGAGCCGCGTTGTTTCTTATACTACTTTAGTGCCTAGAAGTCGTTAAAAGCAGTTTCCAGCCGTTTCTAAGTGATTTTGAGGGGGGTCTTCGTTTTCTAAACACCAGGGGGATTGTGTAGAAAACGAAGACCCACCACCCTTAGCTACACATAGCTACACATACCCACACATAGCCACCCACAGGTGCACATAGCCACCCATAGCTACTATCCTGGAATTCTCCCGCTGCTGGAGACAGTATCCAAGACCAGTTGCAGAGATGTTTTATACGGTTTTAATATCACAACTCTTGTATGGACTTCACACGATCACAGATGAAAAACAACTCTCTAAGAAAAGCAACGCTTCCAATTAACAACATATGTTGGGTGTATATTTCTGGTCACTTACATGTTCCTGTAGTTAAAACTAAAATTGGATTGCACAATTGCGTGATGTGTGCCCCAGTCCCCGACACAACACATAGTTACACATAACCACACATAGCCATTCGTAGCCACACCTAGCTACACCTAGCTACACATAGCCACAAAGAGCTACACACAGCCACCCATAGCTATACATTGCCACACGTTGTTACACATAGCCACACATAGCAACCCGTAGCTGCATATAGCTACACAGCTACACATAGCCATTCATAGCTACACATAGCCACCCATAGCCACACATAGCTGCACATAGCTACACATATGTGTGCCACTGATATTAGTATTATAAAGGAAGTAAAGGGAGATGTAAAGAATCAACCATAAGAGGACAGAAAAAATCTGAGCCCCAGATGAGATTTGAACCCACAACCCTCCCTGTTCTAGATCAGATGCTTTAACCTCTGAGCTACTGAGGACTTGTTGGCGAGCAAGGGTAATTTTTGTGGGTTGGACTTGTGAACTGCGTCAGGCAGTCAGGCAGTCCATCACAAGCAACACATTAAGGCTTAACTGCATCACGCAGTCACATTAATTGCAAGAAATGCCGAACTAATATGTTCTGACTGCAAAGTTTGCTCTTACATGTTCAAATGCAACTGTCCAGATTCACCAGTCACAGGAACAATCTGTAAGCACATACACAGTGGCAAATACAGGGGAGGGCCTCCCCCCCCCCCTTATTTTTAGACAAAACTGAAAAAAAATTTTGGGAGACTTCGTGGCTATGTGCGGCTTTGGGTGGCTATGTGTAGCTATGTGTGGCTATGTGTGGTTATGTGTAGCTATGTGTAGCTATGTGTGGTTATGTGTAGCCATGTGTGGCTGTGTGTGGCTATGTGTAGCTATGTGTAGCTTTGTGTAGTTATGTGTGGTTATGTGTAGCTATGTGTAGCTGTGTGTGGCTATGTGTAGCTATCGGTAGCTGTGTGTGGCTTTGTGGCTATGTGTGGTTATGTGTAGCTATGTGTGGTTATGTGTAGCTATGTGTAGCTGTGTGTGGCTATGTATAGCTATGGGTAGCTGTGTGTGGTTATGTGGCTATGTGTGGTTATGTGTAGCTATGTGTGGCTATGTGTAGCTATGTGTGGTTATGTGTAGCTATGGGTAGCTGTGTATGGGTATGTGTGGCTATGTGTAACTATGTGTGGTTATGTGTAGCTATGTGTGGCTATGTGTAGCTATGTGTGGTTATGTGTAGCTATGGGTAGCTACGTGTAGCTATGTGTGGTTATGTGTAGCTATGGGTAGCTGTCTGTAGCTATGTGTGGTTATGTGTAGCTATGGGTAGCTGTCTGTAGCTATGTGTGGTTATGTGTAGCTGTGTGTGGCTATGTGTAGCTTTGAGTAGCTATGTGTGGTTATGTGTAGCTATGGGTGGCTATGTGTAGCTATGTGTGGCTATGTGTAGCTATGTGTGGTTGTGTGTAGCTATGGGTAACTGTGTGTGGCTATGTATGGTTATGTGTAGCTATGTGTAGCTATGTGTAGCTATGTGTGGCTATGTGTAGCTATGTGTGGTTATGTGTAGCTATGGGTAGCTGTCTGTAGCTATGTGTGGTTATGTGTAGCTGTGTGTGGCTATGTGTGGCTATGTGTAGCTTTGAGTAGCTATGAGAGGTTATGTGTAGCTATGTGTAGCTACGTGTGGTTATGTGTAGCTGTGTGTGGCTATATGTAGCTATGTGTAGCTGTGTGTGGCTATGTGTAGCTTTGAGTAGCTATGAGAGGTTATGTGTAGCTATGTGTAGCTATGTGTGGTTATGTGTAGCTATGTGTAGCTGTGTGTGGCTATATGTAGCTATGGGTAGCTGTGTGTGGCTATGTGTGGTTATGTGTAGCTATGTGTAGCTGTGTGTGGCCATATGTAGCTATTGGTAGCTGTGTGAAGCTATATGTAGCTATGGGTAGCTGTGTGTAGCTACGTGTGGTTATGTGTAGCTATGGGTAGCTGTGTGTGGGTATGTGTGGTTATGTGTAGCTATGTGTGGGTATGTGTGGCTATCTGTAGCTATGTGTGGTTATGTGTAGCTATGGGTAGCTGTGTGTAGCTATGTGTGGTTATGTGTAGCTATGTGTGGCTATGTGTAGCTATGTGTGGTTATGTGTAGCTATGGGTAGCTACGTGTAGCTATGTGTGGTTATGTGTAGCTATGGGTAGCTGTCTGTAGCTATGTGTGGTTATGTGTAGCTATGGGTAGCTGTCTGTAGCTATGTGTAGTTATGTGTAGCTGTGTGTGGCTATGTGTAGCTTTGAGTAGCTATGTGTGGTTATGTGTAGCTATGGGTGGCTATGTGTAGCTATGTGTGGCTATGTGTAGCTATGTGTGGTTATGTGTAGCTATGGGTAGCTGTGTGTGGCTATGTGTGGTTATGTGTAGCTATGTGTAGCTGTGTGTGGCCATATGTAGCTATTGGTAGCTGTGTGAAGCT
The DNA here is from genome assembly GCF_958299795.1 of Porites lutea. Lineage (NCBI taxonomy): Eukaryota > Metazoa > Cnidaria > Anthozoa > Scleractinia > Poritidae > Porites > Porites lutea. The sequence continues at coordinate 30,772,883 of NC_133206.1, read as the reverse complement.
ATATGTAGCTATGGGTAGCTGTGTGTAGCTACGTGTGGTTATGTGTAGCTATGGGTAGCTGTGTGTGGGTATGTGTGGTTATGTGTAGCTATGTGTGGGTATGTGTGGCTATGTGTAGCTATGTGTGGTTATGTGTAGCTATGGGTAGCTGTGTGTAGCTATGTGTGGTTATGTGTAGCTATGGGTAGCTGTGTGTAGCTATGTGTGGTTATGTGTAGCTATGGGTAGCTGTGTGTAGCTATGTGTGGCTATGTGTAGCTATTTGTGGTTATGTGTAGCTATGTGTGGCTATGTGTAGCTATGTGTGGCTATGTGTAGCTATGTGTGGCTATGTGCAGCTATGTGTGGTTATGTGTAGCTATGTGTGGCTATGTGTAGCTATGTGTGGTTATGTGTAGCTATGTGTGGCTATGTGTAGCTATGTGTGGTTATGTGTAGCTATGGGTAGCTACGTGTAGCTATGTGTGGTTATGTGTAGCTATGTGTGGCTATGTGTAGCTATGTGTGGCTATGTGCAGCTATGTGTGGTTATGTGTAGCTATGTGTGGCTATGTGTAGCTATGTGTGGTTATGTGTAGCTATGGGTAGCTACGTGTAGCTATGTGTAGCTATGTGTGGTTATGTGTAGCTATGGGTAGCTGTGTGTAGCTATGTGTAGCTATGTGTAGCTATGTGTGGTTATGTGTAGCTATGGGTAGCTGTCTGTAGCTATGTGTGGTTATGTGTAGCTGTGTGTGGCTATGTGTAGCTTTGAGTAGCTATGTGTGGTTATGTGTAGCTATGGGTAGCTGTGTGTAGCTATGTGTGGCTATGCGTAGCTATGTGTGGTTATGTGTAGCTATGGGTAGCTGTCTGTAGCTATGTGTGGTTATGTGTAGCTGTGTGTAGCTATGTGTGGCTATGTGTAGCTATGTGTGGTTTTGTGTAGCTATGGGTAGCTGTCTGTAGCTATGTGTGGTTATGTGTAGCTGTGTGTAGCTATGTGTGGCTATGTGTAGCTATGTGTGGTTATGTGTAGCTATGTGTAGCTATGTGTGGCTATGTGTAGCTATGTGTGGTTATGTGTAGCTATGGGTAGCTGTCTGTAGCTATGTGTGGTTATGTGTAGCTGTGTGTAGCTATGTGTGGCTATGTGTAGCTATGTGTGGTTTTGTGTAGCTATGGGTAGCTGTCTGTAGCTATGTGTGGTTATGTGTAGCTGTGTGTAGCTATGTGTGGCTATGTGTAGCTATGTGTGGTTATGTGTAGCTATGTGTAGCTATGTGTGGCTATGTGTAGCTATGTGTGGTTATGTGTAGCTATGGGTAGCTGTCTGTAGCTATGTGTGGTTATGTGTAGCTGTGTGTGGCTATGTGTGGCTATGTGTAGCTTTGAGTAGCTATGTGTGGTTATGTGTAGCTATGGGTGGCTATGTGTAGCTATGTGTGGCTATGTGTAGCTATGTGTGGTTATGTGTAGCTATGGGTACAGGGCTCGACGTTGCGACCCGTGGGGTCGCCAATTTGACCAGCTTTTACTCAGTGGCGACTAAATTTTCATGCCTGGTCGCCAACCTGGCCCCCAAGATAGGTGACTTTCTTCTTTGGGTAAACGTACACTAATGATAATTTGTTATCCTTTACACAACTAACGGATAGCTAACGGTTTTTCTAACGCTCTAACGTTTTGCCCAAACGCTCTAATGGTTTGTCTAAACGTTTTAACGATTTGTCTAAAGGCTTTAACGATTTCTTCCAACACTCTAATCTACGTTTACTTGAAAGAGGATTGTGAAATGAATGAATTCGACGGAAGACTTTAATCGACTTTCGGACAAATCGATCGAAATTCTCAACAGATCGTCCCGTGTTTCTCCGGGAATGACTTTAAGCGCATCGATATTTAAAACAATTTCTTTAAGTCGAAGATGTATCTCGATTGCGGACTCGATAACAGATTAATCTGATAAAAGGTCAAGCTAATCGAAGCTAATCGAGAACGAACGGCGCTTACTTCTCGAGCTTCGCAATTCTTGTAAACAACTTTACGCAAATTTCTGTTTAGCGTGACGACGCAAATAAAAGCTCTGCCGTATTTTATTGACTTCTAATTAAGTAAAGTTGAAGTCATGCTGTTTGTCTCACAGACTTCTCGCGAAATCAACTTCTTTGCCCGAAAACATTAGCAACGTTTCCTCTTTCTGGTCTTTCTGGAGACTTTCGATCACGTGTTAGGCAACCGCGCAATAGATGAAGTTTCACCGATGTTCAGTTCTGAACATGCAAATACATGGGACGCAAAACAAATTTTGCAGATTTTGTTCTTTCATAACCCAAATAAGTTTTTTTGTGATTCCTGAATTTTGTTTTTTTAATGTGTATTCCATTTCCTGAACCTTAAGCTTGAATACCTGTTTGAGGAGATTTACGCTTGAGTGCGGATTCATTTTACAGAACACCGGCTGGTAATCGAGCGTCAGCGAAAACCATTCGAAAGAAAGTTCAAAGGAAGTCTAAACCATTCATTTTCTGTTAAGGCTAAGTTAAAGATGTTAAGTTTATTTTATCCCATTAGTTCTTAAATATAATTTTTGGCGACTAGAATACTTGTACTGGCGACCAATAATGAAAACTTGGGGGCCAGTTGGCCCCAAGATTTTTTTCTGACAGTCGAGCACTGCCGGGGTAACTGTGTGTGGCTATGTGTGGTTATGTGTAGCTATGTGTAGCTATGTGTAGCTATGTGTGGCTATGTGTAGCTATGTGTGGTTATGTGTAGCTATGGGTAGCTGTCTGTTGCTATGTGTAGCTGTGTGTGGCTATGTGTAGCTTTGAGTAGCTATGAGTGGTTATGTGTAGGTATGTGTAGCTATGTGTGGTTATGTGTAGCTATGTGTAGCTGTGTGTGGCTATATGTAGCTATGGGTAGCTGTGTGTGGCTATGTGTGGTTATGTGTAGCTATGTGTAGCTGTGTGTGGCCATATGTAGCTATGGGTAGCTGTGTGTGGCTATATGTAGCTATGGGTAGCTGTGTGTGGCTATGTGTGGTTATGTGTAGCTATGGGTAGCTGTCTGTAGCTATGTGTGGTTATGTGTAGCTGTGTGTGGCTATGTGTGGCTATGTGTAGCTTTGAGTAGCTATGAGTGGTTATGTGTAGCTATGTGTAGCTATGTGTGGTTATGTGTAGCTATGTGTAGCTGTGTGTGGCTATATGTAGCTATGGGTAGCTGTGTGTGGCTATGTGTGGTTATGTGTAGCTATGTGTAGCTGTGTGTGGCCATATGTGGCTATGGGTAGCTGTGTGTGGCTATATGTAGCTATGGGTAGCTGTGTGTGGCTATGTGTGGTTATGTATAGCTATGGGTAGCTGTGTCTAGCTATGTGTGGCTATGTGTAGCTATGTGTGGTTATGTGTAGCTATGTGTGGTTATGTGTAGCTATGGGTAGCTGTGTGTAGCTATGTGTGGTTATGTGTAGCTATGTGTAGCTATGTGTGGTTATGTGTAGCTATGGGTAGCTGTGTGTAGCTATGTGTGGTTATGTGTAGCTATGGGTAGCTGTGTGTAGCTATGTGTGGTTATGTGTAGCTATGGGTAGCTGTGTGTAGCTATGTGTGGTTATGTGTAGCTATGGGTAGCTGTCTGTAGCTATGTGTGGTTATGTGTAGCTGTGTGTGGCTATGTGTGGCTATGTGTAGCTTTGAGTAGCTATGTGTGGTTATGTGTAGCTATGGGCAGCTATGTGTAGCTATGGGTGGCTATGTGTAGCTATGTGTGGTTATGTGTAGCTATGGGTAACTGTGTGTGGCTATGTGTGGTTATGTGTAGCTATGTGTAGCTATGTGTGGCTATGTGTAGCTATGTGTGGTTATGTGTAGCTATGGGTAGCTGTCTGTAGCTATGTGTGGTTATGTGTAGCTGTGTGTGGCTATGTGTGGCTATGTGTAGCTTTGAGTAGCTATGAGAGGTTATGTGTAGCTATGTGTAGCTACGTGTGGTTATGTGTAGCTATGTGTAGCTGTGTGTGGCTATATGTAGCTATGGGTAGCTGTGTGTGGCTATGTGTGGTTATGTGTAGCTATGTGTAGCTGTGTGTGGCCATATGTAGCTATGGGTAGCTGTGTGTGGCTATATGTAGCTATGGGTAGCTGTGTGTGGCTATGTGTGGTTATGTGTAGCTATGGGTAGCTGTGTGTGGCTATGTGTGGTTATGTGTAGCTAAGTGTGGTCATGTGTAGCTATGTGTGGCTATGTGTAGCTATGTGTGGTTATGTGTAGCTATGGGTAGCTGTCTGTAGCTATGTGTGGTTATGTGTAGCTGTGTGTGGCTATGTGTGGCTATGTGTAGCTTTGAGTAGCTATGAGTGGTTATGTGTAGCTATGTGTAGCTATGTGTGGTTATGTGTAACTATGTGTAGCTGTGTGTGGCTATATGTAGCTATGGGTAGCTGTGTGTGGCTATGTGTGGTTATGTGTAGCTATGTGTAGCTGTGTGTGGCCATATGTAGCTATGAGTAGCTGTGTGTGGCTATATGTAGCTATGGGTAGCTGTGTGTGGCTATGTGTGGTTATGTGTAGCTATGGGTAGCTGTGTGTGGCTATGTGTGGTTATGTGTAGCTAAGTGTTGGCATGTGTAGCTATGTGTAGCTATGTGTGGTTATGAGAAGCTATGTGTAACTGTGTGTGGCTATGTATGGTTATGTGTAGCTATGGGTAGCTGTGTGTGGCTATGTGTGGTTATGTGTAGCTATGAGTAGCTATTTGTAGCTCTGTGTGGCTATGGGTGGCTATGTGTAGCTATGGGTAGCTATGTGTGGCTATGGGTGGCTATGGGTGACTATGTGTAGCTATGTGTAGCTATGGGTGGCTATGTGTAGCTATGGGTGGCTATGGGTGGCTATGTGTAGCTATGTGTGACTATGTGTGGCTATGTGTAGCTATGGGTTGCTATGTTAAGCTGTGTGTAGCTATGGATGGCTATGTGTAGCTATGTGTAGCTAAGGTTGGCTATGTGTGGCTATGTGTGGCTATGGGAGGCTATGGGTGACTATGTGTGGCTATGTGTAGCTATGGGTTGCTATGTGTAGCTATGGGTGGCTATGTGTAGCTATGGGTGGCTATGTGTGGCTATGGGTTGCTATGGCTGACAATGTGTGGCTATGTGTAGCTATGGGTGGCTATGTGTGGTTATGTGTAGCTATGTGTAGCTATGGATTGTTATGTGTAGCTATGGGTGACTATGTGTAGCTACAGTAAAAACCAGCAAGTAAGAACCTACATTTTCTGGAGTAAGCCTAAACAGGTTCTTATTTAAATGGTAGTTAACACAATTTGAGGCTATTTAGGTTCTTAAATAGGTTCTTATTTCAGTAAAAAATCAAGCTACAAAACAAGATGGTAATCAGCCTATTTTTCAATTTAAAAATTTGATACAACAATATTAACCTCTCGCACTTTATTTTTTTATTACATCAATAATTAAATTAGCACTTTTATTTGCACAGCAATGCCAATCTCCTAATTCTCTAAACAGGATTCTTGCACTGCAGCTTTGCAGCTGCATTTCACTTATATGATTTAAAAAATAAGAACCTGTTTAATTTCTAGGCTAAACAGGTTGTTGTTTATAGGGGGTATAAATGGCAAATTTTAGGCTAACAGGTTCTTAATTTTCAGGTTCTTACTCGCGGGTTTTTACTGTATGTGCAGCTATGTGTGGTTATGATTTGCTATGTGCCACTATGTTTGGTTATGTGTAGCTATGTGTTGCTATGGTCCGCTATAGATGGCTGTGGATGGCTATGGGTGGCCTGTTTGTGGTTTTTATATTGTTTTGTAGTAGCATTTGGTCAGCGGTATACTAAAGAAAAACTTGGAGCCATTCCTGCAATTGACCCCATGTAACTGATTGTTGATTTTATCTCGGTGTAACATGAATTCAAAGGTAGATTGCCAGAAGAAAGTAAGGTTTTGACAGTAAAAGAGCCGAACTGAAATGCACTTCTGACAAACATCATGTAACATGCATAACCTGCGACCTAAGCAAACTTATCGGGGAGATGTACTGACAAAATGTTTTTTTATTATTATTATTTCAATTTTCTCTCTTATTTTGAAACTACTGGTCCAAATTGCTACAATGTTTTCTTTAAAATGCTTTTGCGGGCGAAATTAATTCCCAAAACAACGCTGACCAAACTTCTCGCACACTACCAGTAAGCTGCAAGTGACAATATTGTGCACAAACAATGAATCCCAGTCACTTTGCTAAATTTACGCACAGCACATGAATTTTAAACATTAAACATTTTTTAGGTTGCATTCGATTGATCATATGTTCTGGAATAGGATGCATTATCTCTGGATTATTCCAGATAGTATGCCTGAAAAACATAATTTTATTATTTTCTTCAGAACAGTGACCTTCCGTCTCTGAATTTATGTCACACAAATGGTCTTAAAAGACAACATTCAATTTGTTACAACAGGAATATATTAATTTTTTGTATATTTTTTTTTTCATAAAAAATAATGTTAAAAAGGAGGACAGGGAGGGAAGGCGTCAGACTGTATAGATGATAAAAGGAACTGGGTTTTTTTTACCTCTATTAAAGAATCAACATCTACTGGGATGTTAGTTGTCCATGAGTCCACAACAGGGACTCAGTGCTTCACCCAACAGATCGATGGACTGTAATCAACTTAAAGTAACAGTTTAACAAGATGTATCTTTATTGTAGTGTGCTTGATATAATGACAGTTTAATGCATGTAGAAGGACTTCCCTTGAAGGTCGTAAAGATTTTCTTTTTCTTAAAAATTGAGGATGTTACATGGCAAGCAGTTCTTATTATTTTTTGCCATAACATAATGTTATTTTGTAATGCAGAGGTCTTATTACACACAATGTTTAGTGTACCACTTTCCAACAATCACATCATACAAGTATTAGTAGAGTACCCATTTATTCAAATAAGCTCTGCCCTCAAGTAAGTGCTGCCTCCATATAAGCATTTCAAGTTAGACCAATATTGGTAGTCAACGCTGTCTTGAATGAGCATCTAACCCTTCTAGCAACAATTTTTTGCTTTTTGAAAGTCCTGTTTTACTTGCTAATGACAAAAATTTGTACAAGCCTTGTCCTCCACCTAGTGTTGCCCTAAAATAAGTGCCATACTAAGAAGTCAAAAAATATTTTTATTTCTTATTCAAGTAAATATGGAGCTCTAAAACTGGACTGCAAAGTGCATGGGCAAAGAGTCATCATGCTCTGGCCAAAGACTAAGCTCTATGTGCAGCACTTTCATCTATCGAAGAGCACATGGAATTTTTTACCTTGTTTCCTGGGTTCCTCCAGACAGGTCTGAACAATCCGCCTCCTGCAAAATAGATAATTTTTGATTATAATGTTCTGAGATCAACTTAACTTTCACTGTGTAAAGTTAGTGACCACCCCTTTTGAGTAACTGGAGCTTCACTCCTGGGGTGGAAACTAACTGGACGTTCAAATGTTATTGTTGTAAAAGTTAATGAAGTATTTATGAGATCCCTACTCACTGCCACCACTTAAGGTGAACACAATGCATTTTTCAAAAGTTAAGTGTAGCTTTTTAGGGTATCTAATTCTTGACAGAAAATGTGCCTTATGTACAGAACCATAAAGGATGAGGGTCACTAATTTTACAGGTAGTGTGTTTAATGTGCTAACCCTCTTACAATGAGTGAAAAAACCCTTGGCAGATATACCAACCCTCTCCCCCACCCCCCCCCCCCCCCCCCACCCCAAATGGTTTGCAGTTTGAATCGGTCACTTTTTTATAATAACTGTACAAACTGTTTTTTACCTCCAGGCTCAGCGGGGTTTCATGCCACAGATCCCTAAATGTGTGCAAAAAAAGCAAGGACTTAGAAGGTAATATATAACAACTGTTAGAAAGGCCAAGAATTAAGGTTGTAGTTGCATCATTATTGGCTAAGTAGATAGGGTAATGATAAGATGGTTTATATTCTTTAAATAACTTCTGGGTAAGTTTTTAGTGATCTCTAAAATCATCAAAGGTGAGGTAAATGTTTTCTGATATCACTCACAAAATCCTTCATGGTGTGACAAAAGCCAGGTCATTACCAGAGGCAACTGAATAGTCAGTGTTATAATATTAATATTCAGGGCTGTGAGCCAATGTCAGTGCTTAATTTGACCATTTGCCAGGTGGGGTCTTTAAACTTATTATTATTTTTGTAACAATGATATTATTTATTATTGGACTTTATTTTTAGACATAATTATGATCAACTTTTCAACCTCTCTGAGGGTGCAAACAAAACCAGCTTTAATGAAATGCAAGCAATACTGCCTACTTGCTCATACCAATTCTGAAAATCACACACTAACAAACTTTGGATTTCAAGTCAAACACTCAACTGTTTTATTTGCGTAAGTAATGCGGGATCCGGCAGGGGCCAAGCCAGCCCATAGACCTGTAGGCGCAGGCCTACAAATTTTTGGTTTGATCACTCTACCGCTTTTAATAAATTATGGGTTGTTGTGAGCTAAAAAGCTTAAGAGCTCAAAGTGTTGTGGTGGTCAGTGCATACTAGTCGCGCGTGCAATTTTCAGGATATGTGGAAAAGCTGGCTACACTCCTACCCGGGACTTTGATATCCTTGATACAGACTAATCTGGCTTCGAATAACTCAGAGTAATATTATGCAATTGAGACCAAATTGAGGCCCGAAGGGCCGAAAAAAATTTTTTGGAGACTGGCCCTCCCCCTTATCCCATGGTCTGGATGACCGCCCCAACCCCCCTTATCTGAAGGTCTGGATCTGCCACTGCAGCTAACACTTACTGAGCCCTCAGATTGAGACTCTCTGGAAGTCCCAAAAACCAGGCTTATTATTAAATTATTTGCCTCAGTCATTTGCTTAGTCTCACCAGCCTTTGAGCAGTAAGCACGGCTAGGAGTAAACATACAGAAGGCTGCTTATGAATGAAATAAAATGCAAATCATACCATATGATCCCACTTGTTTGCCAGCATTCTCAACATAACAATTTTTAAAACTTTGATATTTAGAATTCGTTTGCTTAAGGCTTGAAATTGAGCTTTGTGCTTCTTTTTGTTTAAAGGTTATAGGAAAGCACAGGTCATGTTAAATTATTTTTTTCCCCAATTGTGTCCTCAAAGTTATAAATTTTATAGAAATTTATTCAGAATTTGCTCCTCAATATGTCACAATGAAACGTCCGCATAATACTGTCCAATAGAAAAGCCACATTTTTAGGTGGTTCTGATTATTGATGCTATACTATGCACTAACAATCAGTGTGATCGTAGCTGTTTCACTGGTCTGCTTATATCATGCGACATTGATTCGTACGGTATCTGACCCGCCAAACTGTTGTGGCTCTTCACTCTTTCCAGCCCACCATCATGACGTCTGGTTCCTTTTCCCGGGTATAGGCGTTTCCTTTCCCCCTTTTAACTGCTTGCCACGCACGTTACCGATTCCTTAGCGGCTGGCACCAACAGCTGCCATCTTGAAATTTTGAGATTGCCATCTTGAGATTGCGTGACTCCTCGGAAAATAATGACCTCAACCAAAGAGAGTGTCGTGTTTGTCTTAGTTGGGAAAGCTGGGATGTGAGGTTAACCCCGGTGAACAAACGGTAGTGATGAAAAGCTCTGATAGTTGACTTTACACATTTTAAACCTTTGGACGTGAACTGAAATGGTTTGAGAAAACGCAAGAGGCAGAAGAAGCGTATAAACTATTCGCCAGTATTGTTCTTCGTGTGTGGTTTGAAATATACTCGTGTAAAACATGTGGTTTTGTTTGGACTAAGAGATTGATTCTTTGTGATCGGTTTTAAATGTATCAGCTATGACTTAAATTAAACGTGGTGGCGTTGGACAGAGCCGTTGGAACTAAACAAGCTCGAGACTGAGCGCTCCATTCTACTACCGCCGAGATATGAAACAGACTTCAAGTGCTGAATCCTCCATTACTGTTTTCCTCCCTTCTTGTCGAATCTTCATACACTGGATTCGTTTTATCTTACTCGCAGGAAATAGCCTCAGTGATGTGTAAGAATGTTAACTTGGCTTCAACGAGAAGAAGCTTCACGAGTAGGTAGAACGGACAGTGGACTCAACGCACTCGACGAAACATGTCTTGAATCGACTCAACTTTTATTATGTAGAAGAGAATCTATCTAGGAAATCGCGATGAATTGAAAGGAAAAATGTTTAGCAGCGTTCATAAGGCAGCGAAAGGACCGGACACCAAGTACAGAATGTGCAATCATTTTGATGGACCAAATACGAAAGGAAAGTAACTCTCAAAAATGAACTTGACTTTTATGTGCGCTTTGATGTGTTTTTCATATTCATTTTTTATTTAGTAATTGTTTCTGCCTTGAAACGCATTTTTGTTTAATCCAATAGCGAAGGAAACGCTCATTTTAATTATATTGCTTTTTATTTTAAAGAACACTTTGTTGGGTAGAAATTTCGGCTTCAGGCTTTTGTTTCTTCAGTTCTTATTGTTTTTCTAAACTCGGCTTGGCTGGATGAGGACTCAGACTAGATTCGACTACGTGCAAATTGTATGGATGAACAGACATGTTTCTGAAATGGTGAATGTAAGACTTTTATATATTTGAACGGTGTGGAATACGCTGGGAGTAAAAGCGCGGAATAAAGCTGTGTTCTGTTTAAAAAAGTAGTTTATGCTTAGCGTTGGCAATGGTACAACTCTTGTAGGTTGCTGGTTTAATAAGCAGAACCACAGGCTTTGAAGCAAAGTTTTCTTTTGCAAATTCCGTCGGCAAGAGGCTCAATTCTATTTTACCCATTTGTGGTTCTTAAGCTTAGAGAAACGGAGATTGGCTATTTTATATAGATCGGCTCGTTTGACTTTTATGATTTTCGTTGATCAGGAAATTCACTTTAATGACCTACGACTCAGCAAATGTTATTTTACTGAGTAAGCATATTCAAGCACATTAGCAATCAAATCTATGAGCTGAGGAACTCACTTAAGTCGTTACCCTGTATTCTGTGTTATTCAAACTTGTTTATGAGATCGATGTAGAAATGTTTCAAGACAGCAATGAATTGTGTTGCTTACCTTCTCTGTTGCGCAGGTTGCTGAGAATTGGAGTTAGCCTGAGTGAAAAAAACCTCATTCTCAATTATATTTAGTAGATCGTAGATCGTAGATCGTGTAATGAAAGTAATGAACTAGCCTTTCTTCATTGTCTTACTTTAAATGACTTATCTGGCTGTTTTATTTATGACTGAAAAGAACACTTTATTTTAATTTATATACAGTAGAACTCTGAAACTCGAACTAACTCGAACTCTGAAGGGAAACGAAGAACACTTCGAGTCATCGGGGTCGATTGAATGTCAACTTTGCAATCGCAATGATTGATAGTTATTGATTTTTCATAACTTCAGTGTATAGAACAGTGCAAATTTAAGTTATTTCACCAGAAACAGTTACATAATTATGATTTTTATGAGAAAACGTGATCTTTTCGTTACACCAATCAAAATCAAATTACTCTAGTGTTAATTTTAGTGTCGATTTTAGTGGTTTTACTGATTATACAACAGGAAGGGCTAAAGAAATGGCCTCCGAGTAGAGTCACAAGAATCAGAATTCGAGTTATCGGGGTAAATTTCAGTGAAGTTTTGATCAAGGGAAAGTAAATTTAGTTCGAGTTAGCCAGGAATTTGAGTTATCCAAGTTCGAGTTAACCGAGTAAAAATGACTGAAAAGTAGGGTGAAATCCAAAGGAAAGAGGTAGCAAGGAGTTCGAGTTATCGGGGTTTTACTGTACGTGTATTGAGCAATCAGTGTAAGTATAATTACTATGTGTATATAAGTATGCATGCCAAGGTTTTAGTCAGAAGGGTGTCCAGCCGTCCTATGGACGCCCATTTTTGGAGGAATTGGGCACTTGATATATCGTTTTTAGCGTAGGATACGATAGAAATGTAAGAATAGCTACAGTGCTTTGAGGTCATGACAAGTGTAGAGAATGATTAACTGAATAAAACTATCTAAAGGTAACGACTGCAGATAGTTGTGCATGTGTTTTCTAATGAATTTAAAAACGGTGATATATTTTCTACTTACATTCTCGATTACGTTTTCCATAGTTTTCGGTTTCGTAGATTTATCAATAACTGCAGAAGGAATATGCACTATTACTGAATAGGGTTAAATTCCTCTCTAAGTTACATGAATTTTTTCTGGTCGATTTCATGAGCACGCCACTAGGCACGGATAACGAAAAATAAATACCAATTATTTGTAAGAGCTTAAAACCTAGCTTTGAAAACCAAACTGAAATAAGTTGACAGTATTACGAGAAGCAGTTTGAGAAGAGAAGCATGCAGGCCTCCCGCATGGACAACTCCACAAGTGGTCAGACGCGGTTTGATCCCGACGCCTTGGAATTTTAGTCTCGAGCAGATCAAAAACGGTCATCAAATACGAACTATTTAGATATGATATTCAGTCGCAGCCGCTGCTATTTAGTCAACAAGTTTTAGTAGATAAGCGTTCCGCCCTGGATAAGCGTTCCGCCCTGTTCCAGTTTTTCGTAACGGGCGGGTACAAGTTTGTCACTGATGCGACGCACAGCAGTCAAACATCTAAGGCGTTTAAATGTTCTAACTAAAACACAAACGTTTCGGGTTTATGACCCTTCTTCAGAACCCGAAACATTTTCGTTTTTTAACAACATTTCACACTTTTTAATATTTCTTTACCGAATATCACCTTATCAGCCATCTAAGTTCAAGTGTCACGTATCCCTGACGGTTTTTTCCGTTTAACATTATTCATCTAAGGCGTTTTCTTGCTTTTTTGCTGGGATTTTATTTACCAGTAAGTTGAAACATGGGCAAGGATGTATAAAATAACGTAGCTAACGTAAGTATCTTTCATTTTTTCTTGAAAAGTTGAGCATCGTTTACTTGAAAACGCTTCGCGCCCGAATAATCTTATGCTGGCAGAATGGCGCCGACCATAGCTTTTTTTTCGGTTTTCAGGCCCTTGAAACTTTCTTATTAAACTTTCCAAAACTTTAGCAAATTAATAGCGTAATGGTAATATCTTAAACTTTGAGCAGTGCACATAACATCCGAGCTTTGAAGTACTTTGCTTACTTACCTCTAGCAAATTTATTTCGTTTGACCACGGTGACGGTTACGATAACCTATATCGACACGAATCAAATGTATGATGCACGTAAGTCTCGGTGTTAACTATGATTTACCGATACGATTCCGCGAGTCCTAGGTTTGTCATTACAACTGTATAGTGTGCAGTTTTGTACCACGTAAAGTGAACGTATTTGCATGGAGCCAACGTTTTGCGAAAGCTGTCTTTCTGTATGCTATTAGGTTACTTGAACGTGCAGAAAAAATGAAATTATAATAATATAAACACAAGTTCGGAATGTCAATCCTGATTCAAACTTACCTTGCTGTCCAGCGATTAGTAGTCTAAGCACGTTTGCTTTTGGAGTTGCGTTATTATGTCTCGGCTCAGTGAATAACTATGCTCAAGTCGTTTAGATGATAGGTTGTTGTGATTATGTTTCTCACTGTGATTGGTTCAAATCTCAAACTATTGTAACGAACACTTAGAAGGACATTTTTTAACCTTTTGTGGTAGATACTACAGAATAAATACCTCAGACTTTCTGGTTAAAGGTGTTTGTTGTTTTTGGTTAAAACATTGTAGTTTCGGATGTTTCTTGCAAAACGTGATATCTCAACCATGTCCCTTTTAATTCATTGTATCTCAACCGTGTGTCCCATTTCGTCAGCAAATACCACAAGAACTCTAATGCTCAAATTTCGAACTTGTACGGAAAACAAAATCAAAAACTTTGTCCGACCATATTATCTGAGGTTGTCCTTTATCTTCCTTGGGAGTCCAGAGCTATTTGTGTGGCTTTCAGTGATCGTTCGCCTTGACAGTGATAAAGAGGGAGAGAATTCATTAGGTTATACATACAGGGTGTTGCAAAAGTTAGTTTGGATTTTTTGTTCTCTTAAATTTCAGTGATTACTAACCTTCCTTTTGTAAAATTAAGTATGTTATTCCTTATTCATTTTACATCGAATAACTGAAATATTAGTAGCCAGAATGGCCTACTTAATTTTTTTTTTCGACCATTTCTTAAGCGACGGGGCATATGATTTGCGATCTCCTTAAGCGTGTCTAGAGTCACACTTTTCCATTCGAAGTGAAGTCGCCTTTCCAGCCCGTCCAGTGTTTTGGGGGCTTTTTTTCGTTGTCTTGTCATCGATACTCTAGATGCTGAAAAAAAAAACCAGCAGGAAAAATTTGGCGGGAACAAACGTGCTAAGATCGTAAGTCCCAGTCCAGCTCCAATGCGTGCCTGTCCAAACACCAGTGAGTCCTTAATTGAAACGGCTCGAGCCCTTACTTAACAATTTTTAACACCAAACCTCGGTAATACTGTATACTGAAAGCAATACAGCCGTTCCTTTTTTAAAATAGCCTGTTGTAGGCGTTCAGATAGTAGAGCGAGTTAATTTCTCCTCATCAATTTTTTGCCAGTGCTCTACTATCTGATCGCCTGGAACAGGCTATTTTTTAAAGAACAAGAACGACTTAAAACCACACAAATTACACAAACAGGATATTCTACAAAAACAGAAGTGTATAGGGACCGAATTATCTGTTTTTTGGAGGTGGAATCTCATCAATGTGGAATACATTAACGCCGATGACGTAAAGCCTTTTGTCTTAATCTCATGAATAAAATGCGCAGATTTAATTGGTCGTTAAAGAGTCGAGAAAAATTTCTAGTTTTATGATTTGCAGTCCACAATCTTTTCCCTCCCTCTCTTTCCCCTCTCCCTATAGGCTGATTTAGCAACTGAACGGGAACGTCAGTTGACGACGGCGCGCGCAAATCAAACAACTGGCTTGACCAATGCCAACGTTCCCGTGCGAAACGTCCCCAGCGGCGAAGAGCGAGGAGAAACGGGTGTTTCCGCAGGCTATAAATCACCCTAATGTTGTTGTGACAACGTAAGTTTGCAATCGCATCTTAACATTGCTCAGGGAAAGGAAAGTGCATGGGTGTTTCAAGGATTTTTGGCGAGGATTGTAGGAAGCTTTAGCAGTTCGTGTTTTGTCAAGTCTTAACCCGCTACGTTTGATGTTAGAAACTTGTTAAGACACTCCTGCTCGTTTGTTAAACAGTGCTTATAGAATGACTCTCTTTGCTACCCTGCCCGAAAACTGATTGTCTTTGCTTTGTAAGGTCCATTGGATTTACAAGCGATATACTTACAGCTAATTTTATTGGTTTCTAATTAAGAAAAGAAAAATGAAAAATACAAAAGTAGCCACTTCAGTAGGCCATTCAGCGTGCTCCTGTGGAAAAAGAAATCAGAAGGACGTTATTAGAAGCGTAACAAAAAAAAGACTTTCGTAGATGGTGGAGTCTTATCCGTAGTGTTTAGTGGTGGTTTTACCAAAGTAATACGTCGTCTTAAAGCCTTTTGAGTTAGTTGAACTCTTTTGTTATTTGTTTTCAGTAGTCATACACTGTGTGGGCAAATTCACAGTCTGTGCTTTATTAGTCATCTTGGAAACAATTTCATGAGATGCTACCAGAAACTTGGTTGTTTTCATTGGAAAGTTTTAGACATGCGCAGCCATCATTAGATTTTTGTATTCTCAGTAAATTGTATTGACAGTGTAAAATTTCTTTTTATAAGGATACAGTGTTTGTCTGATGATTGGAAAATACGAGTTCTTATTAATCGACTTTCATTGAATTAATAACGCACACAAGAGGGTGGCCAAAATTGAGAGCCGCACTCTCGATTATACCCAACCTTAGTATTCTGTACTCGTGTGGATGGTTTGAAACGGAGACTTTTGTAAACAATTACATCACGGTGTTGGATTCCAGTAAATGCGCATGCTTGAAAACGGAGGAAAGAACTCTCCGTTTTCAAACAAAAACGGATGTGTGTGGACCGTGCCTTGATTTTCAACGGCTCAGAGGAATCACTGACGGCATGGATTATATCCTTGTCCGCCTTAAAAACATATTAGGGAGTTTTAGCATCGACCACTTTTAAAACGAATAAGCGTTTTTCAAACTTAATCGCGTTTATTCCAATTCACTGAAAATGTCTAATGCAGGCGATTTTTCCTGGAGATAATTTCTTGGGGACCACACTTAAGTTTAAAAAGAGGAAGAAAATTTCGACGTCGCCTGTTTACACCCTCAACTAAACGTGAACTTAGGCATTTTCACGTCGTAGTCGTAAAGCAACGGCAAAGAAATGTACAAAAAAGCGTGATGCACGTGCAAACTTGTTGTTTTGCTTAATAACCCTATTTCTGTTTTGACGTTCTCGTTGTCGTCGCTGTCGTCGTTGCTAAAACTCCCTATTAGGTTACGGTTAGTTTCGTGACTACTTCATAATTGACTCAAAAAATATGAGATTCACATCTGTATTGTACCTGCGGCACAGCTCGCGCCCCATATTCCACCGCCACCAGATTTTCTGACTCAAAGCTGAAAGAAATTTATAAGCTGTGGATAAGTGGTGCTGAACATAGTTATGCTCGGAAGTAACTTGTGACTTGTGCTTAACTTGTTTAATTTGACAACAACAACAACTTTATTTGTACTCTACGTTGATTTGTAGTGATATAAAAAAAATGCTGTAAAATATAGAGAGAGTACAGGTTGCCCATAATAACCATTGAGGGCTAAAAAGATACGGCAGCCTTACTTAGGTTATTAGTAAATGATTATACTATATTAAGGGTCGGGTACCAGACACCATACACAACTGCAGAAAACACACACAAAAAAAGAAAAAAAAAACTAGTAAAAAAGCGAAAGAAAGAAAGACAGCTATTTCCTTTGTTATCTATTACTGGTAATACTGAGTGCAAGCAGATCTACCAAGGAATAGTTCTTTATCATTGACATGAATGATATTCATCGTGCTTTGTTTATCGTTTTTCTAACAGATAGCCACTTTTTGCTGATTGAGACGTTTCGACCGCGTTCTCTTCGTCTTTATCAGGCGATGGTGTTGATTGTTTGTGCGGGGCTGTAAGTGGCAAGAAGGCAAGTGTTAGTGTTTGGTGTATTTTAATCCTCGCTGATACCGGGTTGGTAGATTTTGATCCTCATTTTTCATGCTACAAACGGTTCCCTCAGTTGTCAGAACCGCAATGACTGTGGGAATTCGCACTTCCCGGATAGTTTCCACTGTTACTATGAGCTGGTACCTTAGGCGGATGGGCTCTTTCAGCCTTAGAGAGTACGGGTGGAGGTGCCGGTCGCTAAACTTGATTTGGTCCCAAAGTGGATTTGCCTGCTCACCTGACTAAGCTTGGTTCACTGCATTCTTGGTGTGTAGACTGCTGGACCTGAACTCCTATATTGTCTTCCTCTTCTACATCTTCTTCAGGCACTTCCCCCTCTGCACTGTCTTCCTCTACGCCTCCATTCATCTACTCAGAAAAAAAAGAATCAGAATTGCTTTAAGTAGAGGCTTTGAGCTGCTACATATCGTAAATGAGATTTCTCAAGGAAACCTGGATTTTATGAGGCAAACGAAACAGATCAGTGATATAAAACACCCTTGCCTAGTCCATTAAGTCTAACATGAGCTCAAAAAGGCGTGATTAAATTGTCTGATCATCAAAACACCTCAATGCCCCCGTTTCACAGTGAAATTTCTTTTTTAAGTGAATCATGCACCTGCCAATCGAGGCAAAAAGGGCTAAATAACATAGATATTTAAAAAAGTGAGAATATTGCCGTCCTTTTGGAGTAAGATGTCAGTTCTTTACCTGCTCCAGCATGTTGTTGATTTCTCCGTTGCTTGGAAAGAGACCGAACACTGGGTCCTCCTCCATTGCTGTGTCACTAAGTGAGAGTAAAAAACCTGACGGATCAGATTTTATTTATTGAAAATGCTACATTGTGAGGCCGCACGATGTTTCTTTTAAAATTCCTTTTTGAGTTTTGAGAAACTAAATTGCAGGCTTCCAAATGATTGTCTTAAGGTTTTTTTAAAACCTCGAACAGTGGTGTGCATTGTGAAGGGGTATTGTGCCTCCAAGAGTTGCGTCGTATTGTAATCCAAGTACAAAGCATATTCTATCGGTGACAAGATTTACTACACGTACTTGTAGTTTGCAGTGGCGTTTTTTAATTCTTACCTTTTATCGTCAGTTGCATCATCCGTCTCCTTACATTAAAAGAAACGGATAAGATCGTATTAGGAGCTTCCTCTACAACTACTGCATCATCGTTTTCTTTCCGAAAAGAGAAATCTAAGGCATAAGAAGGAATTAATTGTAAAAGCACTTATTGAAAGCACTTATTAATGAGCCAGTTACCCTTCCATAAAGCAGCCGCAATAACACTCGTTGTACAGAGCAGCGCTTTTTGTCAGGCTACCTTTTGTTTTAGATTACCAAGCAATTACTGCGCAGAAGGTAAACAAAAAAAAGCAAACAACTAAACGAGTCAAAAGATCGTGGAGAGGGGATGTCCCGTCCTTATGTGCCTACTGGCACGATTGAACGATAATGATGATGATGGTAGCTCCCTTTAACTATCTCATTGACCTCTTAAACGCCCCAAACCTAGCGAGAGGATCATATTTCTTTTACCATTTTTGACCGTGGGTTAAAAAGGTGAGGAAAATATGTTACCTTACCATGTTTTCGTCATAGCCTCCTGATGCGGCCATCTACGAAAGATGGCAAAAGCACAATTTTCATGAGTAACCCCAAACGGCACACCTAGAGAGTAACTTGGCTTAGATCTGTCCCTACTGTGCGTTGCACGCATGACCACATTTTTCAGGATGAAGGCGCAACTGCCACTTTTTGGCCCAATCGCTTTATCTATTCAGGTCAAGCTGTAAGGCTGGGATATCCTTATCAGGCTCATTGATCGTGCGATAGATTTTGGTGTCGTCAGCGTAGATTTTGACTATTGATGTTATGTTTGTCGAAATATCATTTATATAAATGACAAGTAAGATTGAGCCGAGTATTATTCCTTGGGACACGCCTGAAATTACGGGTGACTAATCTGAACAATTGCCCCTTAACACGACACCCTTCCTTCTGTTCGTCAAGAAATTTCTAATGCACAGTGATCGAGAGCCATCTATCCCATGCCGTTGTAGTTTCAGCAACAAACGCTCATGTTGCACACTATCGAAAGCCTTAGAGAGATATAAGAAGATGATATCCGTTTGCTGCGAACGATTCCTAGCCTTTGCCCAGTCGTTGTAACATGCAAGTAATTTTGCCAACGTAGATTTACCCCTTAGATACGCAAATTGGTCTGGGTTAAAAAGATTGAGATCTGGCCAATAGTCAACCATACGAGTCCTTACCACGGCTTCAGCAATCTTGCATACAATACAAGTCAGTGATATTTGGCGGGAGTTCTCCATAAGAATTTTTGCTCCCTTTCTTGTGAACTGGAGTGATGTGGGCCGACTTCCTTAACATGGTAGTTGACCTTGAGAGAATGATGTATTCAGAAATAAAGCCAGTGGAGATGACAACACTTGAGCACATTCTCTTAGGATGCGAGGTGATATGCAGTCAGGCCCAGTGGATTTAGTTATTCAAATTTCTTAGCAATTTCTCAACTTCAGTGGCAGAACATAACGTATTACAAAATTTCTTGTCGGGAAACGGGAATGTTTTCGTGATCCTCAACCGTAAAGACCGATGAACAGTTGGCAATACTCAGGTCGTCGTTAAGATACGAATCGTTCACCTTTAGGGACACTAAAGATATATAAAAAACGTAATGGCGTCATTACGTTGCCATGGCGACTTCGATTGCAATAAAACCCGGATCATAAGAAATTTTCATCTTCAAAAAAATACAGTTATGGTACCGTTTTTCCCATATCTTTACTCATGCCGACGTAGTCAATGCTCAGACTTGGGAGGTATATCCCCTTAAAAATCCAGTCGAGCCACCTTAAGCAACGACGACGGCGACGGCGACGGCTACGAAAACGTCACTTAAAAAGCGAATTCGCGCTGCCTCAAACTTTATCGCGCTTATTCCATCTCATTTAATTCGTCACAGGTTGGCAAATTTGTTTGGAGTTGAATTCCAAAGGATTGTATCAAAGTTCAGGAAAAAAAAAAGAAGTTGTTGTTTTGTGTTCCCGTCCTCTACAAAACGCGAAATTAGGCACTTTCACGTTGTAGTCGTGCAACGACGGCTAAGTAATGTTCAAAAAAGCGTGATGCACGTGCAAAGATGTTATTTTGCGAATCTAAACCTATTGGGCTTTTGCCGTTCTCGCTGCCGTCGCCGTCGTCGTTGCTTAAGGTGGCTGAACATAGTTTTGGCAGTTTGTGAGTATGTCATTTGCCAAATCATGGCAAGAGAAAGGTTCCAGCTCACAAGCTGAAACTTGGCAAGTGAAAAATATACTGATGAAATATTTTGATTGACAGGTAAAATTTGACGTTTTCATAGTTTCCATGGCAACATGGACGATTGAATACAACCTTAAAAATTTCACTTTTGCTCAGCTTATCTAAAATTCGCCAATTGGATTTTCCTATAAACTTGCACACAGCTTACGATAATTAATCATTACCATTTGAAAGTTATTTGACCAAATTTTAACAGTCGGGTTTTTAGATAATAATATAATTGGACTGTAATTATTAAACGTGTCACAAAATTCGGTTGTCAACTTTCATTTTAAAGTTCTCATTATTAAAAATACATATGATTCAAGTAACACTTCTGCCAAATATCATAACATTTTAATGAGTAGATTTTGAGAAATCGTCTTCTGTGTACCATTGCTTTTTTCGCCGCCATGTTTGTTTGTCTAATTTAAAACACGCGCCGTCACTCGAGTTTTATACCGCTGACTGCCCGCAAAACTGTGTTCAGCCACTTTAAGCTCCCTAGGAGTCCAGTTTCCTGGGGCCGAGATGCCCCTGATAAAATTAATAGAGGCGGCTAATCGGCAGTCGCCCGTGATAGCTCGACATTTTCTGCCTTTGTACCGCAGGAACACCAGATTAGGATGCGTTCTGACAAACGCGATAACCACACTGGGGATGGGCGTAGTAGAAAATTCACGGTATTTCGCGCATCGTGTGACGACATATAACTGGCACCTGTAAAGACTTGGTTGTAATTTTTTTTAAATCTATTGCTTTCGGCTTATACTAAGTTTACCGCCCAACATTCGCTTGCTTTGCCAAAAGCAAAGTCTCTTTCCCCTACTTGGGGTCATTGCAATTGCATGTCTAGGTTTAGTCTGTTGATTTATCTTTTAACTTAAGATAACGAAGGGAAGTGTTAGTGATTGGTGCTTTTCAATTCTGATCACTGATGCCGGGTTGGTAGATTTTGATCGAGCAGATCCTCATTTTTCATGCAACAAAAGGTACCCTCAGTGGTCAGAACCGCGAATCCAAGCTGCTGCTAGGTTGTGTGACTGTGGACATTCGTACTTCCGGAATAGTTTCCATTGTTATGAGCTCTTTTGGTTTTAAAGAGTGCGGGTGGATTGGATTGGTCTGTTTTTAAACTAACGTGTGAAATGAAGTTTCAAGTAAAAAATAGTTTTGCCTTTGAGGAATAATTAATTGGCCAAGATAAAGAAAATTGAATAAATTATTTGAGATAGAGAGAAAGAGAGGTCACGAGGTCTTTACCAAGTTTTTCCTTTACTCCTCTTCAACTGTTCTTTACTTCTACTAAAAAATAAGTAGCTTCACGTTATTTTCATCCTTAAGAATTGTTTTAGACTGCTATTTTGAAAAATTCTCAACTTTAGTCTACCGTTTGCCGTAAACGTAACCCTTTATCTCTCTGTTATTTCAAACGCTCTGGCTATATGCCCGGCAGTCAGAAAATTTTCTAGCATTTCCGCAAAATACCTTTTTCTACTAGTTTGAAAGTATTCTATCTTTATTTAGAATTACTAAGCTATAAGAAAAACAAGAATGGCTCCGCACGCAGAGCGGTTGTGGTTTCTTGGGCATTGAGTAGAGTTGACGCCGTTCCGACCCTTAGAAATATTTCGTGATTAGTAGCGCGTGTCATGAGAGGTTTCTAAATGAAGTTTCAAAATTAATGCTCTCTCTCTCTGATTGTATTCGGAGACTAATTGAGTGGACTCCTCAGAAGGCTTTTTAACTTTCCAGCTCACTTTCAGACTGCCGGGTATTTAGCTTGTGTGCAAACGTCCCCGAGTGTCAGGCGCTGCTACTCACGAAATATTTCCAAGTGTCGAAACGGCGTCTATTCTACTCTATGCCCAAGAAACCACAACCGTTCTGCTGCGGAGTCATTCTTGTTTTCCTGATCGCTTGGTAATTCTAAATGAATGCCCTCTCTTAGTGCTCTTTACTCTCCCTCTGGAATTTAGACCTTAATAAGGGATTAATATTTGTTTAGTTTGACATACGAAAGTAGGCAAGCTTAACATTTGTAGCATGTGGTTTGGTAATCTTTCTAGTAAGTTTGGCTGTTCACTTGCGGCCAAAAGCTACTTGTTGTCGCTACAGTTTGTACACGATTTCCTAGGGAGAGATCCTTAAGCAGATAAGCCATCAGATTTATGTAAGAAGTGTATTGTTACCTTCTTTTTTACCCGTTAAATGTCTTGATTCCTCATTAAACTTAAATGAATCGATGTCGCATGGAGCTATCCGTCAAGCAAAACGCCCGAGACACGCAAATGAGCACGCGCGTGACTGAAGTCGAAGTAGTCTTGCCCGCTCAGCTGGCCAATCAGAACACAGTATTTACTTTAACTTCCTTGATCGTCGTGCGATGTATCTTGTCAAAGCAAACTCTCTGCATTTAAACACTTGGATAACCTCTATTCGACTATTGACCGAGCGATAGCAAGGTCAATACTTCAAGGCCAAGGTCTGAGATTTCCATGTAATGACCGAACGAAGGAGGTTATTAAGTTATTCTCGCGAAACGAAGCGACAACGCGCACGACAATCCCTAAGCGAGGCGTGATCTTTCTTTGGTCTGCGCTGGCTTTGGCTTGGAAGTGCTAAGCGCAAGAAAGAACGGGGCACGAGGGGAGATGGAGCGCCTGCTTGAGAGGCCCATGAAAATCGTTACTACTCGCTTTCTGAGAGTGCGGAAATTTCCTCTTGGTTGAGAGGCTCCCGAGTGGATAAGTGTTCAAGAAAACACGAGGTTGTTTGTTGGACAAGGCAATGAAAGTCTTACATTACACCACTGAATGGTATAATCGAAGTTGAGATCTTGGGGGTCACTTTAATCTGGTTCAATGGGACTGTTCAAACGGTATTCATTAAGCAACGATTCGACGTAAAGTATGCATTAGCAGAAGCGGCGTCAGACAAAAGATTTGTCGAATCGTTGAAATGAAGATCAGAGAAATATTCTTTGCTCAAAAAGAACTTGGCGGCTTGCATTGTCGATGGCACGCGTATCATCAAAGCCTGGACAGGATTGTTGAAATGTAACACTTACCACGCAGGGGCACGAATTTGAAAAACCTTTCACTGTTGTTATTATTTGCTCAAAGGCCACCTGACGTCTGATGTTTTTGTCTCGTTGCTGCAGCCTTTGAAAACGTCTCGGTACAGTTTGTGTTCTAAAGTTTAGGTCTGCTTTTAATGGTAAGACATGTCTGCTCCAAAAACCATCGCGTAGAATGCGCGGTCGCATCTGGGAATTTAACAGGCTAGAGCCGCATTCGAGCCACGATTTGGTCTTTAAAATATGGCTGAATGATAAGACTGAAGTGACTTTCGGAGTTTTTTGTCTCTGATTGTGAGTTACTCGAAACCAAATCTCAATGGGTACTACCGGAAAATTTATACCAAGAAACATCAAATTCAAGATCTTACCTTCGATTAATGCCAGCTTATCGGATTTCACTGGGTTTTTCGCGCTAAAAACCAACCAAAAAATCGCCATTTTTGTATGGATTTTCACCTACGTAGACTTTCGCGGAAAGATTACAACCAAAGTTTGCAGAAATCGCGAACGGTACCACCTGATATCGTGACATCTTTTGTCTGCCTTTAAAACCACCACAGTCTTTTAAACCAAGGATTGTGATAAAAACTGGGTTTTTTGTTTTCCTTTCAATTTGACCTGAACCCGTGAGGGGTAGCCAGCGCGAAGAAAATTTCCAGAAAACGTCTTTGAAAGCCAGAAAAAAATTCCCCGCGTTTCGGCGCCATCTTTTTTATTTTTCAAACTTGTTTCCAGTACTCTTTGACCGTTTTATTGTTTTTACCTCATGTATGCTTCATTCAGACGTGTCACGGCTAAAAACGGCAAAATACTAACCCCTACCCGGACGGGAAATTTTTTGCTGACGGGCTGCCACTTTGCACAATAAAAGCAATGGTCATTTTCCACGTGCGCTGTGATCTTTGGTGTCTGTACAGTTGTGACGTGTTCTCAGAGAGCAATATTTAGCTTAATCTAATACACAGCATGCATTCTTTAAAAATACCTATTTTAGACTCTGTTCTGTTGTTCGTTTTGTTAAAAACGATATAAAGCTGTGTGTTTACCGTCGTTTTATAGCTCCATCGCTCTATAATTAGATAACCTAGCTGATCTTTATAATGTATATCTAGACCGAGGATATAAATGTACAACGCTTTGGCACACTTTGTTTGTACGAGGTCAATCGTTTTCTTTCAAAATTTTTGACAGATCACACAGCGGCTGCCAGGATAGGGGGCGGGAAACGATTTTCATGGGTCTCTCGGGCAGGCGCTTTTTCTCCCCTCGCGTGTCTTCTCCTTGCCCGTTCTTTACTCTCTCTCTCTATCAGTTTGGGCGAAAGCAGTTGCCTAGCAACAAGGCAGCGTGTAAACAAAACCGCCATAAACTTTGTACGGTTGTGTAAGCCTGGGTCTATGCAAAGCCTGCAAACTTTTGGAAAGCCGCCGATCTGGTGATTTAGGTTGTGTACCATTTACAAAACGTTTTCGGGAAATCCGGTCGGAAAGTAAATGGAATACGACGTTTTGGGTCGTTCAGCAGAAAATTTCCGGAAACAACGAAAGGTCTGAAAAGGTAGTCCTTTTTTTTCCGGACGGAATATTCCAATCGGAAGTTCGAGTTCCATTTCTTCAAAGCCATCTTTGATACCGGTTTCAGGCCTTCGCGGTCGTTTTTCGCTAAATGCAACTGATTTACACAAATGGTAAACGCGATTCCGGGACGAAATTTACCAGTCCTGAATTTTACGTACCTTTTGCCCAGACCGTGGACCAACCGGTTTACCTATGTAGATGGTAAACAACTACTGTGTCATTGTAATCAATTTGGGCAAGTAATTCAGAAGGAGAGAGGTTGAAAGATAAGAATGTACTTTCACAACTACTTTATTATGATATTCACAGTGTAATCAGGACACCGAAAACAACCGCTCTTTAGTCAGATTGACCTTTAGTTCGACTGTGACAAATTGTGTAACAGCTTCTCTACTTTTTATTTTTATTTCGGCAGGATTTTAACAGAGGTGACTAAATCAGATTGAAGTCCATTTGGCCAAGACTGAAGGAGACTGCCAGAACTTGCTACGAATCGGTACATCGGAAAGATGACTAACATTAGTTTCTCTCATGTTTTAAAATTTTCCACTTTCATTTAAGGGAAAATAAAGAATCACTGCTTAGGTTGGAATTTGCATATGTGGATTTAATGGCTCGATGAAGAATTTATTTGGGCGGCGAAACGTATACGAAGTGACTAGGTCCACCTGTATATTTCTTCTTCCAGTGCATAGACCCTGATAAACTAACACTACCCCTCCTTTTTCAGCTTTAGAGATGCTTATTTTAGGGTCTCCTCGTAATTCGTTTAGTGCATTTGTTCTTCTTTCATTAAATTGGAGCCTCTAGTGTCATTCACTTGTAATTCTTCAAGTAGAAATTGCGAGAGGTAGTCTAGGTAGTTTTCTAGGGTAATGTCTCTGTTTCTAGGAGGAGTTACTTTTCTTATTCGCCAAGCTTTCCTCCGTGTCTGAAAAGCTAGATTCCTGTTTCCCTCGTGTTCTTCGAAAACTTTGGATATCGGCATTAATTACTTTACGTACGTTCCTTTTTGGTTTTGGCGTAAACTTCAGTCCCCTGGATAAAAATTTAATCTGCTCTCCTGAAAGTTCCTTTCGAAGACAGTTTACAATTTTTCAAGAGAGGATAATGGCAGGGAGAGGGAATCTCAGTGCATTGGCCGGGATTTGTGAATTTCACTTAAGTTATTATTAGAAGTTTTAATTAAGGAATCTAATTCCTTGGACGTCCGCAAATTTTTATCGAATGTTTGGAACGTCATCACGTCCACACGCGACTGCCTTAACGCAAAACATGCAGAATAATGCAATGGCGACTGTGACTGGTGACCATGGCGATAGACGCAGGAGAACTGGGAGACTCCAATCTCAAACCCAGCAAAGTTTTGATAGTCGCCTGCTTTGCCGTGTTTTATATTCCCATTTCAGGCACATTTGTTTAACCAAAAATACCAGGCCCATTAACCCTTTTAACTTGTCATTTTCCGTGATTACAAATCTCAAATCCAAAAGAAACGTTGTGGTTGTGGTCAAGAGATATTAGGGACTTTAAGATCCAACGACGCAACAGTAGAGAGAACGTCGCTTAAAAAGTGAATTTGCGTTCTTTCAGTCTTTATCGCGATTATTCCTACTTATTACTTTTTCAAATGCACGCCAACCCTCCTGAATTTGAATTCCCAGGGACCATATTCAAGTTCAGAAAGCGAAATAAAAATTCGTCGTTGCTTGTTTACATTCTCCGTAAAACACGAAAATAGGCATTTTCACGTCATAGTTATGCAAAAACGGTAAAGAAATGTACTGTACAAAAAAGCGTGATTCACGAGCAAAGTTGTTGTTTTGCTTATTAAACGTATCGTTTTTTTAGACGTTCTCGTTACCTTCGCGTCATTGAATGTTCAAGTCCATACTTAGTCTGGGTGGGCGTGGTAGTAGTATAGTAAGGAGGAAATTAACCTTTTTTGGCGCAGGAACCTCATTTATTTGTGCACGAACTCAGTCGATGTGCCAGATTAACTGACATCATCGACCTGAACCTTTCAAACCGTCTTAACCACCCAAAATTGCACGTGGCGTTATCTTTAAGAGAGTAAACACACTTGACAATGCTAATGTTCATTGGGGTAGCGTCGGGGTATATTATAAGAGGAAATGCTTCACTTCTGGTTGTCTTCCGTTACTCAAAACGCTGTTGCTTAAGTTTCCCAGTTACGTTCTCGGGCGTCACTATCAAATCAAAGGAAAATAGCATATACATGTTCTATAAATACAAGAAAAAACAAGAGATCATTAAAAAGAAATATACTATGTTGCGAGTTAAACAAAGAGTAATCACTGCGTATTACTCACTGGGTCTGAGTTCCACAACATCTCTTAAATGAGGCAATCAAATTTTCCATGGCACCTCCTTAGAACGCCAAATTGGCCCTCAATCACCGGAGCTTCCAAGAAAAGCCTACCGATAGCCAAATACAGTGGAACCCGCTTAATACGACATTAAGGGGACATACTGTCCGTGAACCGAGTGTCCGTATTAAGCGTGCTCTAAACAAAAACGTCACATTATTCTCTCACTTGTACGGCCACATGTTTCTTCGATATAAAGACGAAAGCAGACATTTTCACGAGAACTTCTCGTGAAAATGTCTGCTTTCGTCTTGATATCGAAAAAACACGAAACTTCTTAATTTCTCAACTACAACCGTATTAAGTTCACCCTGAAGAAACCCGACGCTCTTTTATCATATATAGTATCGGACAGTCGGACTAATTACCTCTTGTCCTTAAAACACTACAGTTTGTGTGACCTGTGTAATCCGTGACTTCACTTTGTACTGACGGTTTTAGTTTGTGACTCAGCCAGGTGGATTTATTATTAGACAGAACCTTTGTAGAGTGCAAAACAGTCAGTTTTTCCTCAAAATCGGTTTAGTGTAGCGTAAGAGTCTCACTCTCGCGCAAAGCGCGCAAGCCTCACACGCCCGTAGGGCATTTAGGCTGCAAAATAGTCAGTATATTTGCGTATTCAAGTTCTTGCGAACAATCAAACAAAAGGTCTGGAGCGAGACTGGGGAGAGACGCTAAAAATACGGACTGTACGTTTTGCATACATTATATTCGTTCGAATTACCTGCTTCTCCCAGCCACGGGCAATTCCCATTGGCTAAATTTTGATTTAAGTTGTTAACAAGCTGTCAAATGTTTCCAACAAGTCGTTCGCGCCCTTGACGTGTTCAGTTTTTCTCTAATTTGTGAAAGCATCGCGGCGCAGTTTCTAACCTTTGTTCCGCACGGCGAGAAAACTTTGTGGCGAAAGATTCTCCTTCGTCTAGGACAACGAAAAGTTCGTTTTTTCAGAAGATCGGCCAACTTTAGTAACGTTTCACCTTTTTCTAGTAAGGGCAACTAACACATTTTCAGCTTTTATCCATCGATAAAAATGGCCGACTTGTTTTTGGAAACAACAGCCTCGCATTCTACAATTATCTGAAGCGCTCGGCTCTTTCGGCTTTCACCCTTTTCGAGGGGCAGGCACAGGCTTTGTCGGCGTACTGCCACTTCCACTCATTTTAGCGTGTCTCCCCAGTCTCGCTCTCCGTTTTCAGCCTCGCCCCAGACCTTTTGTTTCACTGTTCGCGCGAACTTGAATACGCAAAAATACGGACTGTTTTGCAGTCTAGAACCCTTGGAAGGCCAAGTGATGAGTCTGGGCCCGAGGAATTGGCACAAGGATTTACACATCGTTATTAACGACACTGTATTTGATCGAAAACCAGAGATAACGCTCTTAGGGGTTACCCCAGACGATCACCTGTCATTTTCGAGTCATGTAAACAATGTTTGTAGAAAAGCCTCTAGCCTGCAGTGCGGGCGTTTTCTTTGAGCGCACAATTTGCTCGTGAAAGCGCCACGTTGAAACTTTCCTTCTTTCGCCCTCGCACCTACCGTAAGGGTTACTATTTCTACTCTCCCCAATCTTCCACTGACATAAAATCAAAGATGGCGGCTACAACAATATTACGAACACGAACAAGGTTTCGCCCACCCAAAATACGCCTGCACTGCAGGCTAGCCTCCTCTCAAACTGGCGTTCTCCTAAGATTACGTAACCTCATTCCTACATCTGCTAAATTCATACATGCCAACCCTCCCGGATTATCCGGGAGTCTCCCGGATACGACACCAATCTCCCGGTCTCCCGTACGGGCCGCTTTATCTCCCGGATAAAATCATCTTTTGAGCTTTCCTGTGCCTTAGTTTGAAATTTAGCCCATTTTTAGTTCAAAACTTGAATTTTTCTTGTTCGTAATACTGTTTCTGAGGCATTTTACACCAATTTAGTCACTGACAAAGATTATTTCTGGCATCAAAACGATGATCGCGACTTTTGATGGTATCTACATCATGTAAGACTTGACATAATGTCCTAAATTTCCGGGGGTAGTGGGCTAATGGCAAACAGAGTCTCCAGATTTTAAATCTCCAGAGGTTGGCATCTCTGTAAATTGCATATTGTTAAATTCGCTGTTATACGACTTATACCCCATCTCACATACTGTCAAACTGCCTGGCATTTTTGTCGTTCTTCTGATGCCAGGAGACTAGAACGAATTCAATAACGAGCACTACGCGCTGTGTACTGTGATATCGAGTGATAACAAATCGACGTACGAGGAACTCTTGCATAGAGCGAAACTACCAACACTTCATACGCGGCGACTACAAGCCACTACAATCTTAATGTGCAAAGTAAAAAAAAGGCACTTTATTTGAGTGTCAATGTATTTAGCACGAAAGTGCTAATTGGGACACTATATGTTACGTCTCCTAATGGAGACGGGACCGCCATTTTACGTGGTCATCCGAGCCACGCGAAGGTCCAGCCGCCTGCAGGGTAAAGGAAGGTCAAGGAAGTACCTTCAATTCTCAGTGATTTTAAGACCCTGAGTATCGGTCCGGCCCCGGGAATCGAACCCGCGACCTCCCGTTCGGCAGTCAAGTGCTCTACCGACTGAGCTAATCTGTGCCGCGTTTGAAAATGGCCTGGCACCTCCCTATATTGCGGACTTATCTCAGTATCATCTTAGAAATCGTGACTTCGTCATTCCTAGATTTTGGACTGTTGCTTATG
>NC_133206.1:30640123-30737623 GCF_958299795.1 Porites lutea | reverse complement strand
TATGTTTGAATACCGGACCAAGGACCACATACCATATCAGTTCAGGTCAAAGGTTAAACTGAGCAAGTCACGAACCAGGTTGACTCCTGTAACCTCTGTGTGGCTATTTTATGCAACAGGTTTCACATTTTGAAGCTGCAGGAATGTGTTGCACAGACTGAATGTGACCTTTACTTTTCACAGCAAAGTTGTATGTTTAACTCCGGCTAAAAAAATTATAATTTGCAAATAATTCTCCACTCCAAGAGTGGGAAATTAGATTTTTTGAGTAGGGAAACTACTGTGAGTTCAAAAACCCCTCTCTTTGCTGGGGGAGAGAATGGTTTAGGGTGCATAGACGATAGGTGTAAAGATGCAGTGTACATGAGCTTGTAATGATACAGTGTATATGAATGTGATGGTACTATAGTGATAGGCACATCCAAGGTGACATTCATCTCGCAATGTACATGTAACCTATTGTCTTGACATGTTTACTGGTACCTTATGTCTGTTATACAGCAATTATTGCATTCATTGTTATCATACATTCACAACACATTTTTAATGGTTACAGACATAAAGGTATTAAATGGTTCAGGCATCTTGTTGTAAGCAAAAAGTATGAACATTGTGTGTACAAAATGTATTGCAGTTAGTTTTTTATTTCAGGTAATTTTTCTTTTTCTTTGTTCTTTGGTATAGTTATGTATGCTTGAAGTAAAGGAGAAACAAAAATTGACTGGAATAAAAAATTAATCATAACATGAATACTATGTTCTTTTTTTAATGCTTTGTATTCTACTGACTCTAAAAGCAGTTGAGCAAACGGTTTTTTTTTTTAATCTAAAGTTGGTCTCAGAATGGTTTACATTTTGTATTTTTCATTTTAGCCCTTTTCAGCAAAAAGCTGGTGGATACATGTATATCTACGCCTGTGAATTAATCAGGCACACAAGTTCCAAGGTTATGAGATGAAATTTTTGCATTGCAGATGACATAACATTTGATAACAGGTTAGTTGAGTTAGCTTATTCCTTATTTTCTTAGTTTTAGTGAAATGACTTCTTGTACAGTATTACCAAACTCAGTCTATTTATAAACAAACACTGATATGCTACTTTTATAGCGGTGCTCCATGCACGGCGCAGAGCCCCATAGCTAAGGAAATGTGGCAATCTACCCATCCGAGAAAATTTGGTAATCACATGACCATACACCGAGCGAGCGCGCGACCATCTGTCTGCACCACAGGCATACCAATGTAAAATAACTCAATCAATAGGTATGGCAACCCAAATGCAACCCAAGGTTTTATTTGAAAGGGAATCACATGGCCGCCCGGACTTTTAGAAAGAAAAAACAACAACAAAGTTGTGTCTTTTCGGTGTTATTTTTTATGTTTACACTAATGTGGATAACGGAGAAAGAGCTAGAGCAAGTTATTGAAAACAAAGGACCCCACAAATTGCATGGGAAGAAAAACATGGAAATTCAAACTGGCGTTGAGAAAATGAGAAATGCTAGTGGCCAGCAAGGTGAAAATGAGCGGCAGTCAAAAATAAAAGGGAACTGAGCACAGGAAACATTATTAGGTAAACACATACGACAATTCCTCCACAAAAATAATGTGTGAGTAGGAAGTTTGACGTTTTAGTCATACAAAACAGCATTGTAGTCGTGAAAAAAAAAACGGCAAGGGAAAGACAAAAAAGCATGCTGCACATGCAAATTTTTTTTTCTAATTAGATGAAAAAGTGTGCTGCACATGCAATTTGTTTTTTTGCTAATTAGATCTATTAGTCTTGAGGCCATTTTATTGTCGTCCCCATTTAGCATTACACGATTTAATTTTTTTGTTTACACATATCATTAACCAGAGCTTTGCTTTTAGCGCGGCTAAATCTATATATTAAACTTACAGGTACATGTACAGCAAAATGTTAAATTAATTTTTGCCCTTTAAAGTGATAATTGATTCAAAGACAAAAAACATTACACTTATAACATTATATATAAGAATAACCTTAGAACCTTAAAACATTTTTTGCAACAACAACCATAAACATGTCCTTTTATTTAATTAGTTTACTTTGTTCTTTGTACTTGTCCACCTCTTCATCACAGAGGATCACCACCCTATGTGCGAAATAAGAAATATTGTTACATTGCTATAGGCTACAGGTCACCTGAAATCTTACAATGAAACTGTTTTCTGCCAAAAGTCTCTGAGCCGGCAACAGTGCAAAATCTATGAAATAAAACTGTCACCGTTATATGTGGCTAAATATCGTTTAGGCAAAGTTAAACTCGAGCTAGTTGGCCAGCAGTCTTCTTCCACTTCAGTATGTGACCTACGGGGCGGCCCGTGGGGAATTGCAGGGCTCCTTGTTTGCCCTTTTGCTAGTGTTGCTTTGCATTGTAGCTTTGCTTGCTGATCGTAGCGGATCATTTTTAACCTTCTTGTGAATCATTGCAGATTCTTGCTGATCGTAGCGGATCAATGTTTGCCTTCTTGCGAATCACTGCGGATTCTAGCTCATCATTAGCGATGAGTTTACCCTTGAACAACAACGGCTCACCGAGGTTTACATGTATTTGTAGGAGTTCTTTTTATAGGCTGTAAGACAAATTGAATCTCAGTATTTTCCTCGGCTCTCCCTTGGGTAACATTGAAACTTAACAATTATTGAAAGCAGTGGCTTATTACAGCATTAATGACGTTACACAATATTTATTCCTGGGGTGTGGGGGACCTTTTGGCCTCTGATTTGTTTATTCCTATATTTATTCAGGCTCCAAGAAGAAATAAGCATATCAAAACAATGTAGCATACAATTAAGACACAGGGGTTTCAATAAGCACTGACTACTGACGAAATGTGTCAGCTACATTGCTCAGAGAAGTCGGCTTCTTTTCCTTCAAAGAAGAAGCAACTAGTTTGAGTAATGTAAAGGACAAAAATATAATTTGTTCACCCGAAAATGTACAGTGTAACTTAGTATAATTATCATTTGTTCATTGCTTGCAGGAGTTCATATTATTGTGTGGCTAATAAATCAAAATTTGACTAAACCCCAAATCTTCTTGAATGGAAATCTCGCTCTTTTATACTCAGTTTAGTCCCCTAAACACTGGAAATCGCTTATTAGGGCTTTGCAATTTTAAAATTTTCTGAGGGAGCATGCCCCCAGACACCTCTTGATAACGTGGACTGTTGATACAGTCAGTTACTCCCTTGTCTATTCAAATCTGCTGGCTACTTCAATTTTATTGAAACCTCTGCAGACAGGCAATTTTTTTAGCTGTTAACCCTTTCTCCTAACATTAGCAATGCACAATCAACAGAAAAGTTATGAGAATTAATAAAAAGATGATGCTGTGACCTTTTAACAAATTCTCCCACTTAATCCTTTAAGGCAATGTATGGAGATCAGTTGGGAGAGAATTTGTATGCAAATATTGAGACATAAAGAGTTAAACCATTGTTACGCTATTTTACATGTCAGTGGTCTAAGGGTATGTTTCTTTTTGGCTTTGCCTGTTCGGATGCGTGTTGCAGGGGCCAATAAGGTTGAAGGTACTATGAGTTGATGTTTTTTTTAACCAATGAGATTCTAAACATGACATTGCTGCGCTAAAGGTCAAACAAGGGCACTTTGAGACTGGCATTTTGTTTCTTCACAATTTAGTCATCTTTTGTAATGGCCAAAGGTGTTTAGAAGCATAACATTTAAATATCTTCATGATTCAAATGCTGAGTACAGTGATGCAGCTGTTTAAGGGTTCATATTTTAGTGTGGCTGCTGGTTCAAGACATTTATGACCTAATTCGGTTATTATCGAACAGCACAACGTGAAGTACAAAAATTATATTTTTC
The DNA here is from genome assembly GCF_958299795.1 of Porites lutea. Classification (NCBI taxonomy): domain Eukaryota; kingdom Metazoa; phylum Cnidaria; class Anthozoa; order Scleractinia; family Poritidae; genus Porites; species Porites lutea. The sequence continues at coordinate 30,733,763 of NC_133206.1, read as the reverse complement.
AAAGGTTTACAAATGAAACATTAATAATTGGTATTTAGATATTGACTTTAACTTGCCACCTCAGCACCGGGTAGGCCAGTTCTTGCTGTTCTTTCATTTACAAACACCCCCTGTTGTCTTTTGCTTTAGTGGGTGCAAACATGTCAGTGGCTATGCTTCCAGTGCTGGTCCCTTAGATCCTGTTCCACCTAGTCAACACTGGTTCTCAGCTATGTCAGCCCCATTTTTCACATATTCTGGTTTAGCTAGTTTCTCAGATTGTAGGAGACAATTTGAGTTGCCTGTGTATAACTTAAAACCCTGCTGTTGTTGAAGGAAATTATTCACTCTTGGCTTTCTTGGAAATGGTGTAACCTCCAGGATTCCTTTGCCCATTCCCACTTTTCACAATTATTTGTTGCTTTCTGCAGCTCATTTCAATTTCTCCTTTTCAGCTTGTCATATATCTGGCATAAACTAGTAATAGTTGACACTACCGCTGCCCCCGCTCTGTATATGGTCGGTCAATAGTATTGTTGCTTGTTGTGTAGCTCTTTGAAATATACCGATTCATAATGAAGATTTTCACACATATTCCATGCAATAGGTGAGATAAATACAGCAAATGCAAGGTTCCATGCACAGTTTCAGCTTGATTTACGCAGCTTTGATCAAAACAGTCTCAGTTCCGAGAATAGTTTATTCGAAACCATAAGAAAAGATTTAATTAGAAGTTATTTTTCGTTATTTCTCTTTCTCTTTTTACATTCAGTTCATTTTATTTGCTGGAAATAAACCTTAGAAATTAAAAGGACGTTTGATCAATTCACGCTCATGCATTCTAGTCTTATTCTAAACTTTATTGCGGAAGGACATCTGTGAGCAGGGAAAAAATCAGCACAGAATTTGATTGTCAGCGAATTTCTGTAATCATCCATCGTTCTGCTAGTGTTAAGCTAGCCGTTGTTCACTCATCTTGCTTGTTTGGGGCTGAGTCTTATTCCGGTCGAAGAGAGAGAAAGAGTGTCTGGCAAGGTTTCCGATATAAATCAAATATTTGTGAACTGGTGTCTGGCAAACTCTCCAAGTGTTTATATATACACAGTTATACGCACCCTTTAACTTCATCTGCGCTTAACAAGTGTCTTTTGGGCCATAACTTTCAAAACAACTGCTCCACAGAATGTCACTGATAACACATAGCACAAAATAGTATCGAAGTATGCCTGCACGATAAATGTCACAAAATCTACCTAAGCAGTCCCTTCAGGATTTTCTGTCTTTACGTCATCCTAACCATTTCGTACTTGTGAGCGCGAACAATAGAAACATCATCATTACCTACTGATTCCTCACGGCCCCTGTTCAAGCAATTCAAGATTTTTTCTGGTATTTTTTCTGTTGGCTTCCCCCTCGATGCCCGGCTTTCCCCTATGAATCCCTACAAACTCATTGTTGGACTTACTTGGCTAGCTTAAGAGCTTTACAGTGTAGTTTCTCATTTTGACTCTTGGATTGGTTTCCTCTACATGCCAGTATTATAGTACTCCAGAAAGGGAATTATTTTATGAGTTCAGCACTCAGCTGGAAAAGCTGCATGTACCCTTCAGGTTCCCTATGTCCTGATGAGGAATGGAGACTGTATGTATTTTCTATGTTTTTAGTTAGCTTGCTTCTGCTCTCTTTGTAACTTTCAATTGCTGTATTTTTCAAGAAGGGTTTCCCAGACCCTCTGTAGAGTTATCTTTATGTGCAGTGTGTCATGAGTGGGATGAAGGTTTTCAGGGTCTCTCCTTTGTTTTGCCTTCTGATTACAGACTGCCTCTTGCAGGTGATTTAGAAATTTTTTGGACATATATGGTCGGAGGTACTATGAGTTGATGCGAGGAACCAATGAGATTTTGGCATCTAATTATGACATTGCTAAAGGTCAAACAAGGGCACTTTGAGACCCCCATCTTGGTTCTTCTAAATTTTTCATCTATTGTTACAGCTAAAGGTGCTTAGAAGCATAACATATAAATATCTTTATGATTCAAACATTGAGTACAGCGATGCAGCTGTTTAAGGGTTCAAATTTGGGTGGGTGGATGGGTGCTGCTTCAAGACATTTCTAACCTAATTCGGCTATCGCAAATTATGGTACAATGCATGTATTTCATAATTTCTGAGTTCTGTTACACATGCTTCGAGGTAGAGTGTAAAAGATCATATATTTTTCAAAGTTCTTCAAATGAAACGTTAATAATTGATATTTAGATATGGACTTAAACTTAGAAGTATGCAGCCTATAAATTGTGGTTTTAGAAGCTTGAAAGGCAGCTTATTTTTTTAAAAGCTGTACCAACTAAGTTGATCCTGTAAACAAGCTTTATTCTCTCACTTAAAAAAGGGACAAAGTCCACCATCTTCATGTGCTAGATTACTGTGATAAGTAGAATTCCCTCATGTACGAACCGTGAAAGGGGAAAAGTCCAACACTTACAGGTGCAAACTGTTTGACTACATCTCATGTAGACTGGTTTTTCACAGTCAGTAACTTCACATAGTAACTTGAATGTATGAAGACCTCTTTAGTTTTGTAACCAATGCCTTAAGTAAAGGCTCTTTTCTATAAACAGGCAATAACTTATAACATTTGTAGAATCGAGTCATCAGGGTAAGAGACTGTTTCATTAAGTAGAATTGCACATGGCAACCCCGTGAATAATGATGATGCAACCATCTACAACAATAATAAAAATCGTGACGTTTCCTAGCTATTCAGTATTCGACAAGCCCCAATTATCTTAAGAAATCATAAAGAAACCTTCGAGTCTTTTCTCTAAGCAACATTTGGTGACTTGATATTCAAAGTACTTTAACAATTTGTTAACAACTGCATCACTAAAATGGAGGTTGGGTGCCTGGAGTATCCAAGGGCTTCCACTATTGGCAGCAAGTCCCTAGATTGAAATAATGCCCGCATGACTGACACAACAGCGCAACCCAGCCATGAGCCCCTACACGAAAGGAAAGGAACAGGCACCCATCCCACTGAAAAACATCAGTGGACAAAAAACGAACAAAGCCTAGGGGGAGGGGGGAGGAGAAGAAAATGGCTGACAGAACCTAGCACAAAGGACAACTGAAACACGCCAATAAATCACATGATCGATGTAGCCAGCCACTGGGCATGTGCATGCCAAAGACCGCTGACCTCAGGCACTAAAGGCGCTCTTAGTTGTTAACTCCCTTAAATTGCATTTAAATGCATTTTATTTTGCACCAGCTCTCCAAAGGAAAGACGAAGAAAAAATGTGAATCTATAGTATGAGGATGGACTCAGCTATGCGTAATGTTTTGCATTTTCGTTAATGTACGGCAATTTCCAATTTTGCAGAAAAAAATTGTCTTAATTTAGGATTAAAAGAGTAGATTCTTGGTACAGTTACACTGAAGCGTTCAAAACAGCTCATGCACGTTAAAAGTACCTATGTTTAGCCTTGGCAGATAATGGCCAAACAGGAAATGTTTTAAGCAATAGCTATTACATAGGCAAGGCCATTTTTGTCATTCAGAATGAAGTTTGGGATCACTTGATCCAAGCACAATGCCTGTGGGTTGCCAGTCTAGCTATTTTGTACAAAGAGAAATCAAGTGCCCGAAAGCTCTGAAAAAATTGCAAACTCGTAATTGTAGCTTTGAATGAAAAATGGTCAGTACTTCACGATTAAACTCTTTAAAAATTATTGCAGTGGCAGATACTTAACATAGATATAAGATTATTTTATAAGAAAAAAGGTAAATTGAACAAAGGTCAAACAAATTTTAAATTTCAATATGTTGCTTATCATAAATAAACAAATTCCTTCATGCTGTGTCAGGTGTTCCATAAAAAAAAGTGATCACATTTTACTCATAAAGAAACTGTATTATATACAGGATAGAATACATGTAGAAAGGCAACAATGTATTTTAAAAAATCAATCCTTAAATCAGGGTGCAAAAAATTTTTTAAATTTGCCATTCGGGCAAGCTGAAGCTAGAATATACTAGCCCAAACGTCATTTCAACTAGCCCCCAAAAAATTGATGAGCAGAATTGATTTCACAGTTCTTGATCTGTAATTTGAATTCCTCAAAAAACTCCACTTGCCCATCGGGCAAGTTAAGAACAAAATTCACTAGCCCGATAGCAAAATCCACTAGCCCCAGGCTATCCGACACTACTGTCTTTCTTTGCTCGCTGCTTAAATCCACTTTCACATTATTCCCATACAGTAAAAATGCAAAGAAGATTTCAAATGTTGCTTGACTTGGTAACAATACTCTGTTCTATAACTGAAACCACAATAATGAAATACAATGTTTTCCCTAAGGCTTGCATTTGGACTTTTTATTATTGTCTACAGTACCACTGTATGGTAAAAGGTTATGTGACACACCAAGGGTTAGTGCATTGTTGCCTTACCATTTCAGTGTTTGCCTCCTGATTTCCTTCCTCCTCGTAGTACACTGCAGGCTCTAAGCTAACTTCTCCACTGAAAACAAGAATTTATTGTACATAATTAGTGTAAATGTCTTCAAAACCGTGAGCAATTCCATGAAATGATTTCATTATTTTATTTCTTAGCAGCAGTAGTGTTTATTATATTTTATAGCTTGTGATAAAATGGAAACAAAGGAGAGTTCCTTAACACCCTTCAGCACATGTAGACTCTGGGAAGATATACATGTAATAATAAATTTGTAAACAACAAATTTGCCAAATTCCTGGAATGTTGATTTACAGACATGTATGCATTTTACATAATGCATAATGCATAAAGGTCAAAGATTATGGCAGATTTTTGCAAAGTATTAGACACTAACTAACACGAGCCCGCAAAATAGCTAGAGTTAATCTAGGTAGGTAGTGGAGACTGTTTACAGAGTAAATTTACATTTTGCATAAACCTACATAAAGGCAGTTTCCAAAATAAAATGTACTCCATTTTTAAAGGGTGTTTTTTTTGTTTTAAAAGATTTTGACCAATCATAAGAGTTGAAAACAATAGCCGAGAAAAGTTTACAATTTTTACATGTTCCTCACATAGGATTTATGTGTTACTAAGACTCAGTCAAGATTTTGTTGTAAGGAAGTTGGTTAGAAAACAAGGAATTAAGGTGATTCCCTAGTAAAAGAACCTAACATAGATTGTAGATGAAACTTGGTACACTGATGTGACGAGTCAAGAAGATGATAAAAAAGTAATAAAAAGTGGGGGTCATCGTGCTCGTTTTGACGTCACAATGCTGACAAATACGGCTATTTTGGACCCTTTGACAAAAACTGCGCGCAGCCCAAAACTAGACAAAAAGGAAAGATTTTTTCAATGATGCATGTGGTATCGCACAGAATTTGACTTTAATGTATTGTTTATCCACTTACGTACCAGAAAAATGCCTTTTAATGCCCTTGTTTTTACTTTACACCCTAAAGTAGAATTAAATTGGACACGCGCTATTCGACACGTGATAGCTCAATCCGTACAATTTAGTAAAATTGCCAAAAAACTGAACATAGATTTGTGCCAATTTTTTTCTCACTGAAAGAAAGCACTGTCCTTATTAAAATCACGAAATAAAAATTGGGGGTCACCGTACTCGTTTTTGCGGTAGAGCTGCAGAAAGTGCTCACCACATGCATTTTCCTTGATTTTTGAGAGAGGACTGGGTCGAGTTTCAAAATAGAATGTAGGTGAAAGGGGGGAAAAAGTATTAAAAAATCCGTTTTTACAGAATTTACATCGAGATGTCACATTTAGGACACAATGTGATAAAGAAAGCGTTTAAATGAAAATCAAAGTGAATAAGCACAAATTAAGCATCCACTATCGAGGTTCTCTGCACTGCTTACGTTATGCACATTCCCACCACATTGAGTCTCACCTCGGCAAGAAACAACCGCAGGCAAGAATTGCAATAGCGTTTCTCTTCGGTCAACTTCATTTTAATAATGTTACTTCACATGCTCTTTTTTACGGAGGCCATCTTGTTATGCGCAGTAAGAGGTGCGCAGTGCAAAACCAGGGAATCACCTTAATATACATGCTGCTTGTGTAGTAGTGTTGCAGAGATAATGGTAAAATCAGCACCTTTTTGCTTTCCTACATGTTCATTGTGTTTGGTTCTTTCCTTCTTATCTGGACAATTACCAAAAACTTGAGGCATTGTATTGTCATCTCCAGTTTCTGATTTGCCTGAAGCAATTTTATTGGTTAAAATCAAAATTGAGAAACCATCTTCACTCCGATGAAAATCCTCTCAAAAAGGACCAAAGAAAGGTACAGACAAACATTCAAAAATGATCTGGTTTGATTTGTGGCATAGGAATCAAGAAACCATAAAGCACTTGGGATGCCTGTGGTTTGGATACACTAGCATTTGTCAACTTTTGATGTGCCTGGGTGGTAGTACATGTATAAGAACAATCTTTTAACCCAGTTTTTAAATGTTATCCACTGATAATATTATTCTTTTGCTGAAATTTGTCATAACTTTCCATCAAATTAAAATTAATCTAAATGGCAAAGTGAACCATTACATGCACATAATAAGGCACCATTGTTTTTTTCTTTACAAAAAAGGCATACACTGTGAGATTCAAGTTCTGTTTTAATTTCCTTATGAAGTTGGCTTTATCAATTCTGATATAGTTGCCTGTCCTAGAGACACATATTAATAATAGATTTAAAGCATTATCTCAATTTACGTTCTCAATGCAACTTCAAAATCTAAATTAAAAAAATTGAGAGCAATTTGTTATGTTCATTTTGAATGAATTGTCACATCAGATTTAGTTAAGTTGCTTTAGGACTACAAAATATGTTCACTTCATGAGTGTTTGTGGTCACTCGAGCTAATTGGGTTGGCCGCCTTTAAACTTTTTAACTGGCAACTTACTAAACGATGTTTAGGGGCTGTGTTGTCCTCTGAGTACAAACTTGCACAGGTGTACCATTGTCAGTTACATTTAATTCTGGTTCCTGTTAGAGCAATAAATAAGGCAAACTGTGAGCTTTACTATTACATTGCAAAAATCAACCAGCATTCATTGTTTTAAATTGGCCACATTGGGAAGTTTTCAATCTTTAATTTGACAGAATGCAGTATGTCATGGATAAATGAATGTCACTTCCAAATACCGTATTTATTCTGTCAAGCGGCCCTCTTGGAATAAACATCCACCCCCCACCCCTACCCATCCCCCCCCCCCCCAAAAAAGAAGAAGTGGACATGAAGAATATTGTTTATGATTTCTTTAATGCCCTCTGCTTCTCATCGAATGACCTGGCCATTTGCAGATGTTACACTGTGAGACATCGATAAGGCAACACCAGAGAGTTTGCCTTTTGCCCTTACTGAAAATGAAATAGAAATTTTGACTAGGTATTACTAAGAGACTTCTCCAAAGACCAAGTTCTTAGTCTTCTTTTTCAATGAACAGTTGAAATTCTCCTTTGGTTCACCTTCATGTTTGTTATTATTTACTGTTTTGTTGGAAAATTGACCTACTACTGGCTGAAAATAATGAAAATTTAATACCCAGCCTCGAACAAGCGCCAACCTCAAAAAAGCTCACACTCTCACGGCTCAAAAAATTTAATAAGCACCCAGGGTGCATAATCAATACAGTAATTCAAGTAAGCAGATTGAGTGACATGTTGATTTTACTAAAATTGTCAATATGGTAGCATACAGTGTATGTTTCTCCCACAGGCTGAGAAGGTCTGGGTTTGAGATTCTATGCATTGACATAATTTTATCTACAAAATACATGTAAAAATGTAAAGTTATGATTTTTAAAATTAACTGAGTGTAATCTGTTACTTACGTCTAGCTTATCAAGATCCTGGTTGCTGTGAAGAACAAAGAAATCAAAGAAATCAGAAGGTACCGTAAGAAGACCATTATTATTAATAATAATGATTGTATTATGGTGCCATTAGTTCTAGTGGGCTTGTTATTAACAGCTGCCTTTTATGCCTTTAGTTCTTAAAGTATATATCTATTTATTTCAATTTGATAATACTGTAGGCCCTGCAGTGCTGTCACTAAAGGGTGGGAGCCAGGGATTTCCCCCGGCTCATATATGCATTACTCCCGACTACTTTCATGGGACAAATAAAAATAAAAAAACCTTTGTAACACATTATGAGTCATTAGTGCACAGCTGTGATGCTTACTTAACCCTTTAAGTCCCAATAGTGACCAACATCAATTTTCTCCTAACAATCTACATACACTGTCAAGAGATAAGTTATGAGAATAAATAAAATGATCACCCAAGAGAAAATACCTTGATCTATTATCAAATTCCCTCAACTAATTTTTGAAGGAAATGTATGGAGATCAGTTTGGAGAATTTGTATGTGGATACTGGGGCTTAAAGGGTTAACTGTCCTCAGCTTGCACCCACTTGCAACAATTGTTAAACTGATCAATCAGAGTGTATGCTGTACTATGGTTACTCAATAATTATTATTATTATTACCAATACAGTGGAACCTCGACATAACAAGGGGCGAAGGGAATGGCAAAATTTGTTCGCTATAAAGAGATTTTGTTATATCGAGGTTCTTTTTCATTTATTTTACTATTACTAGGGCAAGGAAAATCGTTTGTTATACCGAGGACTTCATTATATAGAGTTTCGCTTTATTGAGGTTTCACTGTAGCATAAAATATAAGTTAAACTGTCTTGGTATGCTCTAAGAAAAATATTGTGGGGTAAACAAAAATGTCCTCTTCAGGTCCCACATAAAGAATAGCAACAGCGGCAAATATCAGCATAAGCAATGCTAAAAACAATAAGAAATAATAATTTATTAATAAGCACTGCATTCTCCTAAATGTAAATGCACAGCGCTTGTTCAGGGCAAGGGGGGGGGAGTGGGGTACCCTCTTTCAAGTAGACTTGGTGGTATTCAAACTAATCAGCCCCACCAGCCTTACTAAAATTGTGCGAAGTTAACGACATGTAAAAGTTTTTTACTCTGCAATAAGGATAGCAGGTCTAAAGGCATAAACATAAAAAGTAATGATATTAGACAGCCACTTATTTCGACTTTTGGGCATGTTATACTACAATCATGGTACCATTTTCAATACTCACATATGTCCAATGCTGAAAGGCTGCAGTAACATTAAAAGAAACAAAAGAAATGTGAGAATACACAAATCACAAATATTGAAAAAGAAAATAAAGGACAGTTGTTGTAAACAGGGTGGTAATAGAGTGGTATCTGTGGTACAATACAATTCTTTTCAACTATTGTACACAATGACTTAAGAAAGGAAATGCTATTGTTTTTTTATGTGAGTATAATCTTGTAGTAGCCTACAGGATGTATATGAATGTGATGGACTCTGATTCATAGATTGGTGGTCTTGTGGAACCCTTTCTCCTGACTGGGAAGGTTATATTATACGTAAATAATAATAATATACATATACATATATATAGCGCCTTTCTCTTAGTGATCTAAAGCGCTTTACAATCAGGACTCGATTTGTAACTTACTATAATGTTCCCTTGATCCATTGACGGACTGTATCTTTGAATTATTAAATGAAAGCAGCGTAAATTTCGATTGAAAAAGTAGTAGTGGTTAAGGTGGCTGAACAAAGTTTTGCTGGCGGTCAGCGGTAACTCGCGTGACAGCGCGTGTTTCTAATTAGACAAACAAACATGACGGCGAAAAAACACTGGTACACAGAAGACGATTTCTCAAAATCTACGCATTAAAATTTTGTGATATTTGGCAGAATTATTACTTTTATCGTCTTTTAAATAATGAGACTTTAAGAGTGAAATCGCGAGAGCCGCTTGCTCTCTTTCCCTTCCCTCCCACACAAGCATTTTTGTCTTCGAAGGACACGCTAAAATGCAGGCCTGTAGTGATTGTCACGCAACATATACCTACGTTTCGTGACAGAGATCAGAGAGAGAAAACCATCGCTCTCAGTTGATTTTAGTCTTAACCAAGGCGAACGCCAACGACAAACTCTGTACTCGGCTCTTTTGCACCATGTTTCAACACTGTTGCAAGTTGACATCGGCTTTAAGATATCACGCATTGTTTTGGCGGGTGCAAGTTATCAACAAACGATGTCGATTTCATTGTGTTCAGTTGGAGTTATTGATTCACATGAATGATGAATGCTTCCCTAATACGAGGTATTTTATTTTTAGTTACCCGAACTCTTTTGTCTCGGTCACTCAAAATTTAAAAACACGAGAACAGTTTCGAAGGGTCACACTGTGAGGGCTTTTGTTGTTTTCCATGGTACCCTGTGGGTATAACCGCGTGACATCTGTTTGACATTTAAAATAGCGTGTATGCGTGACGTTGAAAACTTAATCGTAAGTTATGTATTAATTATACTTAATTCACCTTCTATAAAAGTGCGCCTTTCTGTCAGGTGAAGTACAAGTGGTCACGTGATGATAACTTCGCTCCGGAGGTTTCACTTCATTTTCAATGGCCATAATGAGATATGATCCGTTTGTACTTGAGGTGTTGAGGCGCTATTTACAAGCAAATAATCTGCTTTAAACACTGAGACAGAAGCTTGTGTCTCAGGTCTTTCACTTTTCGTAACTCCTGTCATATGGAATCACCGCGCATGGCAGTCAGAAGTAGGCAAATTTTGGTACGTTTTCACTGCGAGAAATGAAAAAAAGAGAAACTCCAAATTAATACGTATGCTAGCGACTATCTATATGTTACCCGGCGTTTGCTTTGAATTTTTTAGCTTCTTTGTTCAGTTGTTCGACCATTTTATCGGCGTGTTTGATTGTTCGGTAGGTGGGTCTATGCTGTCATGTTATAATGGAGTTCAGGGGAAGGACGCGTTTTATTTAACCCCTAGACGTCGATTCAATCAATCAAAAACTTTATTTCACTTCGAATTTCAAAAAGATAGCATAAACTTATGCTAATATCCCCGTAGGAAAAGCAAAAACAAATAGAAATTAAATGAAAAAGGTAATTAGAATAAAGTAATACTACATATTATGTACAAATTTAAGATAACGCAGACAAGTATTCTGATGATTGTAAGTTTTAAAGGAAGCAGCAGATTATATGCGTTAGGTCGTAAAAAATAGTCTCACAATATTTTTTATACATTTCGCAGTTTGGTATGGAAATTGTCCAGTAGACGCTGGAATTGAGGGTCAATTCACAAACCATAGCCTGCGTGTGACAACAGCCTGGACCAGGGGACTGCAGAAAGGAATTCCATATAAATTTGTTACGGAGCGTATCGAGAATAGAGATGTTAGATACTTCAAGTAAGATTGAGATTTCAAAGAAGTTCGACTGCTGTGAAGCCGTGTCACTACCCGAGTCAGTTACTTCTGAAAAGGTGACAATAAAACGTGAAGTCGAGGTAGATGAGGAAGAACGGTGCAAGGCTGTTCAAGATTTCTGAAGGGATGTAATGAAGCTGGAACGTCTGCTACTTTTAATAATTGTACTGTCATAGTCTCAAAAGACTTTAAATTGTAACACATGGGAACAATTTTTCACGCTAACTCGATTATTTTCGTGGATATTTTGAAAAATAGATTTCATTTTTTGTTTACCGCTTTGTTGGCAATTAAGTTCAAATTGGTCCAGAGGAGGAATTTTATGTCGTCAGAAACAGCAAAGTTGAATTGCAGTTAATTGCAACGAGAACTTAATTTGCAACGAGAGTTAATTTCCATTATTTTTTTCGTTTTTGGGTTTGTTTGTATAAAATCCCTTAGTCGAGGGAATCCCTCAAACGAGAACGGGGGTCTTTTTTGCATGAGCATGCGCACCGAGACCTGATAAAGAGCACGCGACCAGTGACAGCGACCGTGGTGCATAGTCATAGGGACCAAATTCTTCACTTTGAAAGCTTGCTTGAGATTCAAATGGTAGCAGGCACTTAGGAAAGACCTTCGTTGTAAAAGATAAGTAAAGAAGTGGTGATTTAATATTAAAGTGGAGACTGATGCGCTGAGCGAGTTCAAAGAGCACGTTTCTCAAGGATGTCTGACACGAACATGGCTGCTTGTTGTTGTTTGGCGCTCGACTCGTGTCTTGATTCCCCTTGAAGAACCGCAAAGTTTGGCGTAGAATACATTGCTGATGGGAAGCTATTGACCAAAATGTTCTTTATTTAGTGTTTGTCTATAAATCGGATGCAAATTAGTTTCTCGATGCCGTGGAGGATTTTTGTCAATAATTTGTGGATAGCTGATTTAGCCATATTTCGGGAGTGGATTAATAACGATCAGTGGGCGACTACCCCGTCGTTATCAGTTGGAATAGGAAGTTGTTCTCTTGAGTATTTACCGATACAAAGTTTGTTTATAGGAAAATTGTAGAACTTCTTCTTTTGCGTGGACTAACATTGTAACGCAACTTTTGGTCGGTATCGCATGCTTACTGTACTTCTTGGGAAACCCAATCGTTTGTTTCATCAAAATCGGTCATCAGATTCGACTTTAATTTCGGTCCTATTGAATGCAGTTTTGACTGTGTGTCATTGATATTCATTTTTTTATTGTTCGAGATATACAGAGTGACTACCACCGACATTTCACCAGGTGACTAATCTACGTCTCGTGTGCTCTTAATTTTGTAGCTTTAAAGTGCTGGGAAAATTGTAGAATATCCTTTCCCATTTCAAAACAAAGAAAAGTGAAAGTGTTTACTAACATCAACAAACTTTTCGGCACTTTGTTTAGACTTTGATGAGGTCAGTGCAATCCTACAAGCACTCCATATACGCGCGCTGTTATCCAGGTCAAGTGGGGAGATGAAATTTGATAGTAGCTTGTGGTATGTTAAAGCCGGTCTACTTCGCTTTTGAGCCAATGTTAGAGTTTTTTTTACAAACTACACATTTTGTGAAATCACGAGCACATTCGCCAAGACCAACGAGCAAAATAATCGCGATGATGATAGCTTTGAGACGCGCCATTTTGATGAAGGCAGACCCTGTGGTGAGCCTCCATGCACATCGCTTGTTCAGCGGTCGCGCATGCTCATGCAAAAAAGACCCCTGTTTCAAACGAGGATTTTTACAGATAAATTCCGAATAGCCCACATTCGATATATTAAAATTCTAACATAACCCCGAGGCTTTCTGGTCCTTTTTTGTTTTTGTTTGGTTTTCTTTGTGTTCAAATCTCTTCTGGGAATTGCGAGACAAAGGAATCGTGAAAAATTTGCATTTTTGACCCTAAAGCCATAGGAAACCCACGCTCTAACTTTACGACGACGCTTAACGACTTAATTTAACGATACTTTAAGCGTTGTTAATTTCACAATGCTTTATGTGGTTTGGCTCTCATTTCACTGTTGGTGTCACGCGCCGGCTGTTATTATCGTCTCGCGTCTCGCTTTGACCACAAAGCATTGTGAAATCACAAAAAGGGTCCACTTGAACATAGTTTTTGCATCGTAAAAAACTTCCATTTCACTTCGCACCACAGCAGATTCAAGAATAAAATAAAACAGGTAAGATTTTATGTCTTTTTTAATTTCCATTTTCAGTTTACAAATAAGAGCGTGGGTTCCCTATGCTAAAGCTTGGAGACATGTTAGAATTTTAATATATCGAACGTCGATTATTAATAGTTATGAATTCAATTCATCAGCCCCGCTCTTCCCTGCTGCGTCATCAAGCCCTCCCCGTAGTTTCAGTTTGTTAAATATTCGTGAGGGTTGTACGTTAAATAAAGGCTGTTGAATAACAAAAGAGAAGGTGTGAATTATGAAATAAGGTGTCTTTAGAACCCTCGAAGCAAATTAAAAGTTCATAACTTCACGCATGAACTGTAAATACCCTGTAGGAAATTGAAAGCCGGGTTACCTGTTTAGACAGAGTTCTCGTGATGTACAGGGCTAAATTCTGTCCGGCCTTCTGTCGGTTAAGTTAACTTAACATAAAAAAATAATTGCGTAGTTGTCTGAAGAACCCTCATACCACAAATAAAAAAGCCAAATAGTTTTTGTTTCGAATGTTAGGAATATGTCTGATACTTTTGAATACTTTCATCGCATTTTCGCATGGAAACTTAGATTTTGCCGGTGTATTTCGTGGAACAGTGTAAATTGTTTGTTAGTCCTATTTTGAGCCTGGGCTGCACGATAAGCGTGTTTGTGGTAGTCTAACCGAAGCATTTTTTGCAATTTAGCATCTGTAGAGCACGTTAACGGCAAATAACTGTGAGAGATGCTGACGTAATAACGCTCCTTTTTACGTTGGAAACGGCAAACTAAAGTCTGCCGTCAACCTGTAAAATTGTTGCATGGTCTAGCGGAGAGTCTTTTGCCACTGGACCTGTTGCGCAAATCTCATGGCTTAAGTTGATGTCTCTGAGCCCGTTGTAATCGATTTGGATTTTTTAACCACTTGCTTAACCTTTACATTAGGTTATAACTTTTCCTTGGATTTATACTTTTGTTAATCATAGTTAAGTATTGTTTTGTGTGCTATCCTTACCTTTTCTGCCTTTAGCCGCCATACTTCTCTACTCGCCCAACATACAGCACGTTGTACCATAGTTCAGTGTGGAGTACAGTTGTTTGTTAATTAGGGTAATCCCCTCCTTTGGTAACGGAATGCTTGCATGCCCAAACAGATTCGATGTTTTGACAGTCAGTCACATCCACCATTAATCCATTCAACTGAAACGTGAAGACACTTGATCGCGCTGTCAGAAGTATTTACTTTATTTTCTTGAGTTTTTTTTGTTGGATTTCGCTATCGTGTTGGATTATTGGATTTCTCTATGGATGACTTAATAACGTTCGCGACAATGTACTTGCAATCGATTACGTGGCAGCTCTGTTGTCCGAGAACTCTTGTTATCATTGCAAACAACAATGTTTCATTTACGTGATATTAAAGAAAATTTTGAATCTAACCTTTCTGCTTTTTTTGGTCTTGTGTTTGTTTCTTTTGCTCTTTATAAAACAAAACCCGTTTACTTTATTACTTAGGGCCTGATTACATGAAGGTGGGGGACCCCAGGTAGGTGAGGTAACACGTGGCAAGTCACCCCACCTAACATGTAAACGTGATCACATTAAAATGAGAGATTATATGGACAAACGGGTTACCTCAACTACCTGGGTCCCCCACCTCCATGTAAACAGGCCCTTATACGGAAGTAAGGTCAGGAGCATTAAAACTCTTTATGTGGCGTTTTGTTTCACGTAAAGCTGGGATTTCTACTTTCAGTTTCCGAACGATTTTGAATATTGCTTCGGACAGCAAATTAACGGCGATAATAGGCAGATTTCGACAACGGCTGGATTTGACCGATGGCAGAATTGGCAAGTTGTGTACCGGAAGTCGCGTTCAGTCCTTTCCTCGCGCCTTCTCATTTGGCATTGCATTTTTGTCTTTTATATCAACTGTCTTCTTTCGAAAGGCACGAGTAGTGTGTAATTAAAGGCTATACGCCTAAATAAACTTGATGTTAGAAAACTGTGCACGAGAACCGAACAGTTAAGCGTCAAGACAAAAGTAAGGCATTAGACAAAAGCAAAGTGTTACAGAGGAAAACGCTAACAACAAATTAACAAATCCGCAATGTGATTTGGAAGAAAAAGTGCATAGTTTACCGCCTTGATATTAACAGAGCTCTCTCGCGCGCAGCGGAGCACCATGGGTAAAAAAAATTTGGTAACCTGTGCATCCGAGAAATTTTGGTAGTCACGTGACCGTACACCCGCCCGCCCGACTATCCATCCGCACCACAGGCATACCAATGTAAAATAACCCAATCAACATACAGGCAACTTGAGGTTCTTTTAGCGGAAATCGCATAGCCACCCGCGTCTTGTGAAGCAGAGACAACTAAAGAGTCAATGAAGACGAATTTTTTTCTGTGCCCGTGTTGTCTAAAGTATTAAGCTTAAATTAATTGTCATGTCCACAAATTTGGAATACAGAGAAGAGAGAGACAGAGAAAAAGAGAAAGCGGGCGACAAGCCAGCAAAGCTCAGCGAGAAAAAGAGCGACAGACAGAGCGAGAGATAAAAGGCAAAGGAGAAGTTTTTTCTGCTGGAAAAACAACATGAAACTTTTGTAGCGGCGGTGGGAAAATAAGAAATGCTAGCGCCCACCAAGGTGAAAATGAGCGGTAGTGAAAAAAATGAACAAGAACACGCACGACATTTCCTGCATAAAACGTGTAACCAGGAAGTTTCTGGAAGTTTCACGTTGTAGTCGTGCAAAACAACGGCAAAGAAGTGTACAAAAAAGTGTGCTGCACGTCCAAAGTTGCTTTTTTGCTAATTAGCCCAATTGTTGTTTTTTTTTTCACCGTTCTCGTTTCCTTCGCTGCTTAGCATTTCAGGATTATATATTTTGCTTAAGCAAACTATAAATGTTATCAGAGCTTCTCTTTTAGCCCTGGCTGAATCTATATATTATTTTTTGTTCGCAAACCAGAATTTTCATGTCACCTTACCTTAAAACCTGGTGGTTGTGGCTAATACTTCTTTAACTGGAGGCCAAAAGAGTTTAAAGACGAAGCCATCAAATTATATTCACTTTGAAGTTAGACAGGTAACGACAATTATGGTGGCCGACAATTGCCGTTCGTCAAAAACGACATAAATTTGTTAATTGTAAATTGAACTTTAATTATTTTGAATTGAAAGTGAAGTGAAAGTAAAACGCAAAATTATTATCTTTTTCATTGAACTGGAAATAGATTAATTTTTTTTTGTTTTCAACTCAAAACAAAACATTTTTATTATCACAAGAAAATAAAGATAAAGGTGAAATAAAAGCAGAAGTAAAATTAATATGCGCAAGGTCGGGAACTGCCATTCAATATTTAGCGTTTGTTTTTTTTGGCATCTACTTTTTGGCATACATTGTCTGTTTTAAAAAGCATTTCGTCAGCATTTCTATGGTAACTTGTCGGCATCTCTATAGCACTCACGCTTTTAAGGGAGCTATATGGTGGCCGACAACTGCCATTCGTCAAAGCGACATAAATGTGTTAATTTTAGATTGAACTTTAATTATTTTGCATTGAAAATAAAGCGAAAATAAGACGTCAAATTATTTTGTTTTTCATTGAACTGGAAATAGATTCATTTTGTTAATTTTCCAAACCAAACAAAACATTTTTATTATGAAATGAAAATAAAAATAAAAGTGAAATAAAAGCTGGAGTAAAACTAATTTGTTTACGGCACACGGTATTTAGCATTTGTTTTTTGGCATCTACTTTTTGGCATACATTGTCTGTTTTAAAAAGCATTTTGTCAGCATTTCTATGGTAACTTGTCGGCATCTCTATAGCACTCACGCTTTTAAGGGAGCTAGATCCTTGCCCGAAGCTGTACTTGTTCTGACCTAAGGAATTCAAACCCGACACAGTGGAAGTATCCGATTGCATATGCACCTGAATATTCTAGAAACATGATCAGCGCAGCATTTCTTTAACGCAAAAACCACTTTAAGCCTATTAACCCTTTTTAGTTGTAAAACAGTTGGCTTTCTCATGTGAACGTCAACGCCACTTTACAATTCAAGGACCGTTTTTTGCAGCTAAGGCTCTTTGGCTTACTTGCTTTCCGCTGAAGGAAATTCCATCGTCAGGCTTCGATAGCTCTTTCACACTCTGTCGATCGCACCCTCTCCATATAAAGTAATATCGCGGAACAAATGTGCACAATATAATGTCCAAATATACAGCAATGATCCACGCTCAATTATTTCAACGTCCTTTTAACAATTCCAAGTTCATTTCGTGCATATGATCTTGTCAGTGTTCTTTAGAATATTTCCATTTATACAAAACCCATCTTCGGCTGGCTACTCTTTTGTGTCGGGAAAAAAAGTGTACGCCTTACTAGTACCCTCCAGAATATGCCAAACATATGCGCAAAAGGCACTTTGAGCAAAAGTAATACTAAGTAAGGGAGGTAAGAGTAAAGTGTATAATTTGACTTTAATGAATATATTAATAAAAAGCGCCATCTGACTTGGTCGCGCGTTATAAGAACGGTCACCTCCATACAGAAATGTCTGGGAAACATTTTGGCGAGCCGCGGCGTCGTGCTTCGGGAAACAATCCCGACAATCCAAGTTCTTTTGCTCCTTATCATCATTGGCGACCAATTCGGCCAGCGAAAATTCCTGATCAAGGACTTAGCCTGCGTGTCAGACACGTGTGGAAATCATGGGGAGCGGGGCCTGGGAACGAGGTTGCTGTACCCTCGAGGAAGGGGGATAATCGCGTCGCGTTTCTCGCGCGTAGTTTTTTTTCGCAGCGACATTGCCCCTGGCGTGACCACTATGCACTTGCTTTGTTTTCGGCTGCTGTTCAAACATTGATTTTGACGGGCAAAATGTCTCGAATTATTGTCATTTTTGACAGTTTTTGGACCATGTGCTCCCTTTTCCTAAGGGTCACACGCGTGAAGTTCAAATTGCTTCTGAGTAGACAACATGTGCACCTAAAGAAAACAGGATTTTAGTTGCTGAGACCTTAATACTACAAATTCCGTCAATTTCGAATTCATACCTGAAAAAAGGAATGTAACTTGCCCCGGACGTCTAAAAGCCACAAGGTGTATTAACTTTTTATAGATAGTATGAGGGACATGTGTACTGAACGAAACTGCTAAAGTGACGCTGGAACTCAAAGCGACTCGTTAAGTTTTGCTAACTTCCGCACTGATTGCCCTACTCGGTTTTCACTGCGTCTTTACTAAGCCAATCTCTGCCTAGCAGTGTCTTTGGATCTAATAAAACCAGTGGAAAGGTAAATTGACGTCAGAAATTGATTGTTAATAAACGCAATTATTGGGTAATTTTCCCACACTTGTTTTAAAATGGCATCATGTATCATGGCTTGTTGGCCGAAAAGTTTGTTTTCAAGGTTTTTTTTTTTTTTCGACGTGCAACCCTGGACAATACCCCATAGCCTTTTTTGTCCTTTTTATTTCAAAAGATCGAGTGATGATAGGTTTCGTAGTAATATGGTTTGGAGTCTTTGTTGAGCACAATCGGTAAGGCCTAAATTCACTTTCACTAGCTTGTTATGCGTGTGATTGGATTGTTTTACATAGCGCCTCTTAAAAACAAAATGGTTATTTTGGTGTGAGCGCGTAAGTGCTTGTAAAGAATATGTCCGTGCAGAAAAGGATTGTTTTATCCCAACTGGGCTACAGAATTCAGTCATTTTTGAGACATAGCCGGTTATTTTTTACAAAGGATAGGTTGTTTTGTTGAGTAAACTTGTCGAACGCAAAAATTCGGCCTGATTTGTTTTCCAAGAATTCGTTTTCCGGGCCTAATCTACAGTGATCAAGAGCCATTATGGCTCTTAAATGTGATCGAAGATGATTGCTATTTTGTGGGTGTATATATACGGCTGTCAATTCGATGTGAGATTTTTTTTCACTCTAAAATCACTTAGCGTTAGCTTTCCCTAAAAAGTCACATATGTGCCCTTAGATTAACTGGTTTGTGGATTGCAAGGTTATTGTTTGATTTAAATTATAAATTTATTGATGGGAGCTTTGCTTTTAGCCCTGGCTAAATCTATATATTAGTATATCATTTATAAGAAACTATTATTTTTAAAAAATGCACTTTGCTTGGGTGTCAATGTATTTAGCACGAAAGTGCTAATTAGGGACACTATTTTCACTTCTCCTAGTGGAGAGGAGACTGCCATTTTACGTGGTCATCCGAGCCACGCGAAGGTCTAAAACTCCTGGCCTCAGTCGTTCAAAAGGTGGATAGCGCTATCCACCGAATTAATCGTTATCCAGTGGATAGGGTAATTGTTTGTTTTGGGCTGTAATACTTATCCCTTAATTTTTAGGAAAAACGATAAGTGTTCAAGGATAAAGAAAAGCGTAAAAAATTTTAATTATCATTTCTTTGATTGCTTTTAATTTATTTGATAGATAGTGCTATCCAACGTTTCAACAACCTGGGTCTGGATTTATCGTATTTACCTACCACAATATGCCGAATGTAGGAAACATGCATACATCCCCATACTTTTTTTCCTTGCGCCCTTTTGTGTTCCACTTTTTCTTTCAAGGAAGTGAGGTCTTTCTCTCTAGGTCTTAGCATGGCGATAAAATAAAAGAGAAGTTTTTAAATTTGATATTTAAGAAACCAATTTCGACGTCTTTTTAAACGGGACGGGTGTGCCTTTGTGTAGTGTTACACATGATTGGCTGATATTTGAGTGTCCATTGGAGTTAATTTCCATGAAAACTAAAGTGTTTAAATTTTAATGGCCCTTTCATAAAAAAGACCCAGCTGTGAGGGAAAAAAATTAGCATTGTTTGGTTTTATTTCTTTTCTTATTTCTCAAAAAATTACTTTCGACATAACAAATGCCAGCCAGACTGAGAGGAAAAATGTTTTAAAATAGAAAAGTAAAAATCTTTCTTCTCTCTTGAAATTTTCCCCGGACGAAAGTTACCGCTTTGTATAATACATGTAAAACAACTAATTACCATGCAGTCGCAGCTGATAAAAAGCTAGACAGCTGGACTTTTTTATTAGCATGCATAGGCGAGGCGTTTAAATTAGGGCACAAAAGCTCGTTCTAATATCCTGCAGAGTCGCAAGGACATACGTGAGCTTTTCTGATCGCCGGGTTTCTTATGCGCCTCACAGTGCTCACTATTGGCCTAATTCTTATGTGTGCGTGACGGTTGGGAGCAGTGACATGTCAAAATTCACAAAAGGGAGTTGGCAAGGTTCGCTTACAGTAAACGACAATGTATGAGTAGTTCGAACTTTAAAACCTTCTTGTGAACCAAAAAAAAAGGGTTTGAGAGAATTCCCTTATGTAAAGTATTTTCGAGGTATCCCATGACTAATAATTTAAGGACAATTTAAGGATTTCATTTTAGAAATTGTTTATAATTGCATCACGTGACCAGCCACGCCTCGTTTTATCGAGAAATTCGTTGAGTGGAAATTCCCACCACATAAAGAGCAAGCCGTTTTCCACTTGTAGGTCCCAACAGTGGCTACAGTCAATCTTCTTGAAAAACGGTTGGAATGAGATTATGTCAATTCTCTGCTTGCACTGTCACGCAATGAAAAATAAAAATGCAAACCATTCAATACAGAAGGACTAGAATCTGGGAAATGAAAAAAGATAAGTAAACAAAAACCCTTGCCAAGAATCAGGTCTGTGAAATATTTCAAATGCGAGATATTGGGAAAAACGGTTTACCTAAATTTATAAAGCTTTGTATGGAAACGCCAGGTTGGTGTCCCTTTCAGGAACACCAATATGGCCGCTAGATACCAACAGAAACATCTGTTTTCGAGTTTTCCAACTAATGCGTGAATTCTTCGCTTGAGGAACTCATAAAGATTACAGTAATATTTATTCTGAGACAAGGAATGTTTAGATTACAAAATCTCTCAAAATCGGGAATGTTTTTAACCCACATAAGAGCTTTCCCGGCCGCCAGCTAAATGCCGCGTCACGCAAAAGCCTGGAAATTCAAGCGTCCTCACGCAAAACGAAGAACCCTTTCCAACGAAAAATTTGTTTATGTAATACCTCGTGAAAGTAGAAACTCAGAAGAATCGATAGTTTCTTAGTTTGATTTTTGGTGAGGTCACGTGCAACCTAAGAATAAACATCCTTCTTTTGACGAAAATTTTGGTCAGAGGAGGACTGGCACTAGTTAATGAACACCAAATACACCTACCAATTGTAACTCGTCGAACCATTTCGTGCTGATTATAGGGTCACTGTTTTGATACAGAGAAACTGTAGCTACACGTTTGGCAAGTGGTGGGAATAGTTGGTTACAATTTTTGAACAATAGAGGGCGTGGTCGTTCACATGACCAATTATTTTGGATCTTTTTTTTTCAAGTTTTTTTAGTTTACTTTACCTTACTATCAAGAGAGAATGATTCTCTCTTGTTACTATCTATAATTCCTCGTGCATGTCTTTAACAATGGTTTTTGGAAAATGTGCCAAAAAATAATAAATGACCTAGACCCAGGCCTTAATCTACTTAAGTACAGAAAAATCAGTAAAAAGAAGACAGTAGACGGAAATCAGTTATACGAAACGTAAAACAGAAAACAGAACTCGGGAAACAGAACAGGGAAATCAGGATGAAATAAACGAAAAACAAAAGTCAAAAAACAGAAAGAAAATTGTTCAATTCTCTACACGCTCTCGATCTACACATTTCCAGAGATAACATGTACATGAAAATATAACACTTTTATCGGAGCTTTTCTTTCTCTCTGCTCTCAAATAGTCATGTAGGCGTTAAGTTTATTCACTTTAAAACCTTGTTTCCAAATCACTGTCTCTAAAGCTCAACTAGTTTTTTGCCGTCGTACGCAAACATGCAATCTCAAACAACTTTACTTAGTTCCATTCCAGAGCGCAGCGTTGAAGGTAGTTATCTTACTGCTCTTTGAATTGTTTGTATCAGAATTAAGTGGTTGTGCTCTATTGTTTTTGTTTTCGTTTTCGTGGTTATTTTCCTTTCATTTTCTGTTATTCAAAGGTATCGCAGCATGTCAATGAAGTATTTCTTTGAGTGTCAGATTTTCTGTAAATGTGTTGATAAATTTTTCCCACCAAATTAGGTCCTACTTATTCTGGCAATATGGGGCATAACAACGAGTTCAATCTTTTGTCGATAAATGTTCGTGGCATTCGCACTTTTGAAAAGCTCAAAGCTGTTTTTAGCTGGCTTGTAAATTCCGATGCTGACATATTTTTCTTGCAAGAAACATACAGCGCAAGAGATATTGAAAATATCTGGAGAAAACAATGGAAGGGCGAAGTGTTCTTCTCGCATGGCAGCAATCATAGCAGACGCACTGGTAAGGGATAATTTAGATTTCAAAATACATTCTGCAAAGGTAGATTCTCAAGGTCGCTACATTTATCTGGAGGCTTATATTCATGATTCGCCTTACTTTATTTTAAACATTTATGCTCCAGATAAGTGTAGTGAACAGTTTCTCTTCTTCAAAGACTTATCGGATATTCTAAAAGGTGCAAGAGTGGAACAAGATCACCCATTTATAGTCGATGGGGACTTTAATATCATTCTTGACCACGTTATAGATGGGCAGGGCGGTAATAGTAAAAGGAAAGACTCCGGAAAAATTATTAAAGACATATCCGCTGAGCTTGATTTAGTGGACATCTGGCGCATAAAAAACCCCACAATTACAAGTTTTACTTGGCGTCAAAAGAAACCATTCATACAAAGGCGCTTAGATTATTGGCTCGTACGCGATAGTTTACAAGATGACATAGATTCAGTGGACATTAAAACGCCAAATCAGACCATTCAGCAATAATAGATGATCTTGAAAAAGGACCTAATTTCTGGAAATTTAATTCAAACCTAGTTAATAATTCGGCTTATTGTGAACTTCTAACCACTGAATATGCCTATTGGTTCGAGTAATTCAAAGAAGTACAAGATAAACGTGTCTTATGGGATTTAATTAAATACAAAATTAGACAGCAAACAATCAGATAAAGCAAAACTAAAGCCCTCGAAAGAAGAGCGAAACTACAAAAGGTTGAGGGAGATTTAAAGTAATGTTCGGAAAAATGCGATTCCGATCCGAATACAAATTGAAAAAACTGGAGGAACTCGAGTGTCTTCGGACGGAATATGATAGTATGTATGATTACATTACACAAGGTGCGATCATTTGTTCTCGGGCAACTTGGTACGAATTAGCCGGGAGAAATAACAAATATCTTTTGAATCTGGAAAACTCCAAAAGAAAGAAAAGCACCGTGCGGAAAGTGTTTAACAGGACAGCAGGGGCGTAGCTAGGATTTTTTCAGAGGTACGCAAGATTCCCCAAACTAATTAATTAGACAGTCCGTTGTTAAATGAATGGTACTGTAAACGTAAATAATTATATTTTAACTATCTTATCCTTTGCTTTTTCTTCATTATTCACTTTCATATCTTATTTTATTATTATTAGTTTTTTTTAACCTCGACTTTTTCAGGTACGCGCGTGCGTACCGTGCGTACAGGTTGCCACGCCCCCTGGGAAGGAAAGTTAACTACAGACCCTAAACAAATAATGAATGAGTTAGAAGCATTTTTTTCTGACCTTTATGATGGTGGTGCATGTGCATACACGGGGTCATCTTCCTCATTTTTAAGTGATCTCAATGAAATTCCCCCTTTGTTAGAGGAAAAGAAAAAACGTTTGTGAAGGCAAATTGGGACACGGAGAGTGTTACAATGCTTTGCAGACATTCCAAAAGAACAAATCACCTGGAAACGACGGCTTAACCGTTGAATTCTACCTTGTTTTTTGGCCTGTGTTTGGAAGTTTGTTGGTTGAAAGTCTAAATTATGCCTTTGAGTACGGAGAGCTTTCAAATTCACAGAACAGGCGGTTATAACTTCAGTTGAAAAGAAAGGAGAAGAAAAAAGGCAAATAAAGAATTGGCGTCCAATATCTTGGCCAAGCGGTTGGAAAATTTGCTCCCCGAAATAATTCATTTTGATCAGAGCGCCTTTGTCAAGGGGAGAACTATTTTTGAAGCCATCAGAACAGTTGACGATGTGATTGAACATACGATCAATAGGGATATATCGGGGACCTTAGCGGCCATAGATTTTGAGAAAGCTTTTGATCTCTCTGGGAAGGACATTTGGATGTGAATGATCTTTGTGACATCATCAAGATTCTAGGTGTTTATTTTGGTGGTGATGCTAAAAAAAGAGAAGAACTGAACTTTTGCAAGACTCTGGAATCAATTAAGAAAACGATTAACTTATGGAAATGGCGAGGCCTATCTCTTATAGGCAGAATGCAAATTTCTAAAACCTTTGCCATCCGTAAACTTATGTTTAGGGCATCGGCTATTCAGTTTCTAAGGATCTCGTGAAGGAAGCTGATCTGCTGATTCGATCTTTTATCGTTTTGTTTGGGACGGAAAGGACAAAGTAAAGCGCAACGCAATTATTTCAGAAGTTGAGAATTGTGGCTTGAATATGCTTGCTACTAGATACATGATTCGCACCAAGTGAGTGATATGCTTACAAAAATTTTTAGGGGATTATGAAAGTCCATGGAAAATGTTTTTAGGCGAGCCTCTGAAACCTGTTGGTGGGAAGTTTTTACTGCTTGTAATTTTTAGGTCTCTAAACTAAATATTTCTCTGCCAGCTCTCTCTAAGCAATGTCTTGTTGCATGGTCAGAATTAAACGAAAGGGAACCTAGTTCAGTACACGAAATTACAAATCAAGTTATCTGGAACAACAAGTTTCTCTGTGTTGATAAGAAATCTGTTTACCGAAGAGATATTGCGTATCAAGGCTTTTGTAAAATCTGGGACTTATTTTCAGTTGATGATGAACAACTTAACCCTGAACAAAGTTTTTTCATTATGAGTGTAATAAATTCCATGCCAGCAGCATGGCGTTTGTTAACTTCGAACAGCTAATATTGCACCAGTGATTTCTCCTCTGTCAAATACACCAGCTATTTTGATAAATGATATCTTAATTCCAATTCTTCACGCTTTTTCAAAATTCAAAGCACATCTATCGGTCTTTTCTGGCGAAAAAACAAACTAGAGCTACCGCGAAAGAGAAGCTCATCTGCCCGTAGGGCGTGTGAGGTGCGAAAAAAAATGTATTTTTAGCGTTTCTCCCCAGTCTCACTCTCTGTTTTCAGCCCCGTGCCAGACCTTTTGACTGCTCGCGCGTACTTGAGTACGCAAAAATACGGACTGTTTTACAGTCGAGTGAAATCTCTACCCTTTCATATACTTAGAGCCTGAAAAAGATATCCCTTTCGGGCGGAGCCTCTCCGTATAGGCCCTTAGCAGATGATTGACTGAAGTTACTGGCTTCATCTCTCTCCTTTTCATCCTGTAGTCGCCTTTTTTCTTTTGGTCCCCGGCAACCTTATTGATCCCCTTTGCTATTCCTTCTTCCTGGGTTTCTAGTTCTCTTGGTGAGATGGTTTTAAACACCCTAGGGAAGTTGGCGGGCCGGCCTCGTACGGGGGTGCCAGCACCCTGGGGTAGTCCTTTCATCCTCTTGAGATTTTACTTGTCTTTTAGTCAGGAGCCATAATCGGGGTAGGAGACCGCAACTAGTACCTTTTCCAGTAATGGGGTTAGTTCCATCGAAAAAGCCAGATGTGCTATTTTTAGCACAAATTGTGCCATCTCATGTGACACGTGCGCGCATTTTTTTGCGATGACGCTGCGCAAAGGATAACCAAAAAAAAGCGCGTTGTAAATTGCCTCCGTAGGGGATGAGTAATTTCCATTTCTGTCATCATTGCTTCCTCAGAATATGAAGCCAGACCTCGAGGACAACCTCTTTGACAATAACTCTAAATGTGAGGACTGTGAATGTGATTCTACTTATATTAAACAACGCGGTGAGAGTGTCAGAGATGTCGTGCGATGGATATCCCGTTCGCACGAATCAAACAAAAGAAAAACTTGCGCATGCGGGGAAGAGGAGGGCGGAAAGTTAACAACAACGTAACAACAAATAACTATAACCATTTTTCCTCAAATATATCTTTGACTTCATAATAAATACAGCGCCACAAGCTTCAAACCGCGTCTACTGGTAGAATTTCAATGAAACTACTTTAAATATAATAATTTTCCCGGTTAACGTTACCCTCGGTAGCGTGGCGCAGTGGTCTAGGAACCGACTCTCTGTGCAGATGGTCCAGGTTCGATTCTCTGCTAAGCTTTTTTTTTTCTTTGTTGTATATATGTTGTTTCGTTTTGGTTTTTGTTTTTAATCATATTTTTCCCCTTGGCTTATTAGTCTCGCTTGCGTAAGCAGCGAGACTCTTAATCTGCAATAGGTTTTTCGCCTCGTGGGGGTACTCCCTTATATAGGCTATATAGGTATGAGCGGCGCCAAAGGGTATGTTTTTTTACCCGTTTTTGTCTGAAATGGGGTATCAATTTCGACCATTTTGGTCTGGTATGGTTTGTGCACTCTAGTCTTGAATTGGGTATGTTTTTTAGGAGAAGCTACTTCTTCATCGTTTGGCGATAAGACCATTTCTCTTTTAATGTTTACGCCAACCGTGTAGATGCTGTAACAGTTTGTCACGCGCTCCGGTCACGCGCTGGGCTCCAGGGTTTCAGGTCTGAAATAGGGTATCAAATTTTCGATCAGGTCAGAAATAGGGTAGGAAAAATCACCCAATTTTTGTGGAAGTACCCCCGAGGTTTTTCGACGTATTTTATACACAACTGGGGGATCATTATGCCAGGCGTCCCTTGCGGAGACCGTGAAAACTGGAACTAAGAATCGTTGCGTGATCGAAGCCACGCGTGTTTTGCAAAGAAAGTTTAGGGAAGATTAAATTTAGAGCTAGTGTAGAAGTTGAAGAAGTGTCGGTCCAGGAATTCTATCGCTTGAAAGCGTCGATTACTTTGAAACAAGTGAACACTACTGAGTGGTCAAGAAAAATAAGAATCTTAATTAGCAAAACTGCGATGGTCGGGTAATGTAAACTTTCATTGTATGCAAATTGGTCTTGTCGTGAGCATGCAATTTATTTTCGGCCATGATTGAAATGATGTGTTATGTAAGTCACTTTTTTGATCTCTGGCAATGATGTAATTTCTCTGAAATCGAGGCCCTTGAATTTTCGTGTATTCATACATTCGTATAGCCTGCGACCGCAGACCTATTTCCGGTCGTCGCTAACACACGAACTAACGTCAATTCAGAAACAGGTAAAAAGTATCGACGTCGATAAAGTAGGAAGTAAAAAACATTTATCGAGTAAATCCTGTTTCGTGTAGAATTAATCACTTCCTCATTTCTCGATCTAACCTCCAAGCGAGACTGAGGCGGCGTTAAGCGCGTTCTTGTTTGCCTTTATTCTTACTGCTGGCACATTAAAGCCTCGCCAGGTTTTTGCGACGGCAATGTTTATATAACATTGGCTCGTTCTTCGACTGTGCATACATTGCCTATCAACCTACTGATGATGATGATGATAATAATAATAATAATAATAATAATAATAATAATAATAATAATAATAATAATAATAGGAGAAAAGAATCTTTATTACAAAACCTCAATTAAAATCCTATTTACAATCAACCTGCTGTTACAAAAAATCTAATTAATTGATCAAAAACACCATCTACAATTCCATCCGTTACAAAAGAAACCCCTCGTCCTTCATTAGAGAACAAAAACAATCCTATATATTATAAGTGAAGATAGAAAAAACTATTCATTTAAAAATTCTAAAAAATAGAAGTAACTTAACCTTACATAAAAGAAGAGGAAATACACATATATATAATATTATATAATAATAATAATAATAATAATAATAATAATAATAATAATAATAATAATAATAATAATAATAATAAAACATTGGTATACCGCATATACCAGCAACTCTCTCCCCAAGTTTTTTTTGTTTGTTTCGTCCGAACGGGATATTCATCGCACGACATCTCTATCTCTTGGAAAGTTCATAAAGAACTCAAATAAAATCGCAAAACGATCGCCCATCTCCTGAAATTCCACCGAGAACCGTCCTAATAGTAAGCGGCCCCTTGTTCTAAAAATACCTCATTTGGCTTTTTCGATGGAACCGCGTGGACCCTGCACCCACCCTGCACTTGCAATCTCCTACCCCGATTATGGCTCCTGATTTTAGCCTAATTCGGACATAGCCTGTTGGGGGAGGGGGGAAGGGAAAAAAAATAGTGGATGTGCGCGAGAACGCGATAGCCGCCCGGAGCGTGCGGGGAAGAAAGAAGGGAATCCCTTTCTTGTTTTCAGGCGTGCCTTTGTACTTGCACGACTCTCTTCCTCCATACAACCTCGTCCCTATAGCTTTTCCGTCAAAAATGGGTGGGGCGCCTCCGGCTCCTCCCATTTTCTAAGGGTAAAGCCCTCGGGACGAGGCTGTCCTCCCCAAACACCTGCCAGACATAGATACTACCCTCAAGAGTCGTCATTCACTCTAAAGCGCGAACGTTCGTTTCCAAACTGAATAAAACAAAAAATCATTAGAATGGCCTGCGTGCAAAAGCCCGTATTTCCTTTTGCTTTGTTGCACCAACAAAGGAAACATAAGACGCTCTCGATCAGCACGGAGCAGGGTATGTCAAGAGGAGGACTTCAAATTTAGGTATTTTTGATTCCACTCACTGAAACAATATTTTTCAAAAACCTTGATCAGCAGCCTGAAAAGCAGGCGTTATTTTTTTCTCAGGCGAGCGAAGGCAAGCGCGAGGCGGACGTGGGTGGGCGGGGAACGCTACACACGCGCGGCCTTCTTGTCGCGCGACGCGGAAACCTGGGGTCTAACAAAGAATTCCAAGATGGCGGCCGTCAGTGGATTTCTTCTACCGCGTTTCTAGTATTTCCCAGCCTAAGGTTTGTGGCCATTGTTTGTTTGAAACTTCAAAGCTCGATTGTCCTTTTTTCAATGTAGCACTTGTTTGTTTGGAAGCTTACTTATTTTATACATGGGTTTTCTACATTCCTACCTTGTTTATGCTTCCGGTAGCAAGCTATATTTTATATTCCACAAGAATACTAAATTAACCTCATAATCTGTTACTGTTTGTTCTTTTTCACTTGCGTAGAATGAACGTTTTTTCCGCATAGTCTACGAAATTCCTTTAATAATGTGCTTTAGGGAAACAAACTATTCAACTAGTCTATTGATCTCAAGGAAAATATTAATAAACTTTGTATGATATTAAATTTTGGTTGGAAATAGTAGGATCTTAATATTCAGGGCTCTCAGTAAGATTTTTAGTTGCTGGGTAAATACAACAAGTAGCATAGGCGGGGAATTAAAGCCAGGGAGTACTTTTGGTTCTACTTTTCCTAGGAAAGTCGCTAGGGGAAATCCCACCCTCCCCCCCACTCCCCAGCCTGTAACAACATCCCTGATATTAACAGGGAAGTGGAAAGTTCACTGGGGATTTCTATTGGCAAGTAGTTGTTGAGAGCCTCAAGCTAACTAAAAAGACTGGCAGAAATCGAAAGTGACCATAATCTGGCAAAAAATAACTCCGTTATGATAACAATTATTACAATAACAATGGCAATGATAACTGTCTATATAACTGTGTTATGATATAACTTTATTCCTATATGAAAACTTTGATTAACTGGGAAAACACGTCACAAAAATATCAGTTTATTTAATGCTATGATAAGAAAATTATAAAATTATAAGTGTGATAATTATATAACTTCGACATGTCTATGTCATAGGTCAAAATTAAATTTAGGTTAAAATTTTTTAACCTAGGTTGATTCTCAGTTTCCTTTGTCTCCAGCCCTAATTCCTGAATAATTAGGACTAGAAGACAAAGAAAATAGAGAATCAACCTAGGTTTAAAAAATTTTGACCTGAATTTAATTTTGACCTGTAACATAGACATCCCTCCATGGGAAGTATATACCCTCTGAAATGGGCAGCTATGTAAAATAAATTGGCCATGACAAAATATAATTTGCCTTCTTAATGACTTGGGTATTACTTTTCCATAACCTATAGACAATGTACTGTATGAGGAAAGAAAAGAAAGAAAATGAAGTTGTCAGAAAAAGTAACATATATAAGCTGTTGATCATGACTGACAACTGCACTATGATTTTTACCCAAGCAACATGTGAGCGATCAGGATCAAAGCCCCTTATTTTATTCTTATAAAAATCTCTGCAATGTTTTTTGAAGTAAGACAGGCTTAGGTCTTAAGTTCTAAGGTTCACCTGTATAAAGTAAATATCCTGTTAAAAATTACCTTGACACACTGTTGTGCTGCAATTCTGTTAAGTGATTAACCTCATATACAGGACTCATACAAGTGTTATTCTTTATAAAGTTGTGTTTACTTTTCATTCTTTCATTGATAGACCTGCATTTTGTATTATTGGGAGACATGGATGAAGATGGATGGCATTGCCTCCTGGACAACATTAATTCAATCAGAAGACAAGATTGGCAAGAATAGTCAGCTTGAAGGCAAGGTAAATGAGTTAATCTGAACATTTTACAGTACAGTGGGACCTTGTTTTAACAAACCTCTATATGACGAAGTCCTCGGTATAACAAGCAAATTATATTCCTGGTCCAAGTTTTTGTAAAATATATGAAAAGAACCTTGATATAGTGAAACCTTGTTATGGCAAACAATTTTATTGTTTGTTGCTTAGCCTTTTGTTACACCTGAGGTTCCACTGTAACACAGCGCACATAGTGTACATGTACCACGTGTCATGTAGTTCCTTTAACCCTTTAAGTCCCGATAGTGACCAAGATCAATTTTCTCCCAACAATATCCATATGTTACCAAGAGAAATGGTTGTGAGAGTTAATAAAATGATCACCTAAGAGAAAATGCTTTGATCTTCTACCAAATTCTCTCAACTTATTCCTTACGGAAATGTATAAAGACCAGTTTGGAGAATTTGTATGTGGATATTGGGGCTTAAAGGTTTAACACATTCACATTACTTTCTTTTTCATATTGTCCTTTCAAAAATGTGTTCTCCAATTCTAGTAGCATTCTGTTGGCGTAAATATAGTTTTAGTCAATTAGTCACCTGTTAGACAATCAAATAGGCAGTCAGTCAGTTATGCACTGTGTATGGTCTAGTTCAATTTGTTTTTTAGTTTAAAATGGTAAAGGTAAAACTGAGAGAAACGGATAGCGGACTAGCATAAAACAATAGTCCCGGTTCTTTGCCTCACACACAAACATTCCTTTGGCTGGTCACGCAGTCTTTTCTCCTCAACGTCAGTGTGGAGAAGGAAAGCATACTGCCAGGCAAGGGAGGCTATGCTGCTACTCAAGACAGCTGAAAATGAAACGCTGAATTTTATAAAAAGGAGGAGTTAGAAGAGAATTCAATTTATAGTTTTAAACCAATAGAAGATATGAAACTGTGAAGCACCGAATAAAAAAAGTAGTATTGGTGTTAGTAAGAGTAAAGATGCCACAATTCCATTTTTAAGCCTTGGGGATATGAAGAAATGAAGAACCCAGATGAGAAGGTCAATAAAGAGGTTTTCCGTGATGCAAAAAAGCTGCACTTAGCGGGGAGGGGTTACTCACCTATTTATACATGAACAATAGGCCTTATCATGGTGTAGCCTGTGTAGCAAGCGTTTCTAGGCAGTTTTGGAAAAAAGAACGAGAAACATGAGTCAAAGAGTGCGACTATGCAAATCACTAGGGATATGTGTTTCCCAGGTAGGGGAACACATGTCACTAGGGATATGTGTTTCCCAGGTAGGGGAACACATATCACAAGGGATATGTGTTTCCCAGGTGGGGGAACACATATTGCTAGGGATATGTGTTTCCCAGGTAGGGGAGCACATATCACTAGGGATATGTGTTTCCCAGGTAGGGGAACACATATCACTAGGGATATGTGTTTCCCAGGTAGGGGAACACATATCACCAGGGATATGTGTTTCCAAGGTGGGGGAACACATATCACTAGGGATATGTGTTTCCCAGGTGGGGGAACACATATCGCTAGGGATGTGTGTTTCCCAGGTGGGGGAACACATATCACTAGGGATATGTGTTTCCCAGGTAGGGGAGCACATATCACTAGGGATATGTGTTTCCCAGGTAGGGGAGCACATATCACTAGGGATATGTGTTTCCCAGGTGGGGGAACACATATCACTAGGGATATGTGTTTCCGAGGTAGGGGAACACATATCACTAGGGATATGTGTTTCCCAGGTAGAGGAACACATATCACTAGGGATATGTGTTTCCCCGGTGAGGGAACACACATCACTAGGGATATGTGTTTCCCAGGTAGGGATACACATATCACTAGGGATATGTGTTTCCCAGGTAGGGGAACACATATCACTAGGGATATGTGTTTCTCAGGTAGGGGAACACATATCACTAGGGATATGTGTTTCCCGGGTGGGGGAACACATATCACTAGAGATACGTGTTTCCGAGGTAGGGGAGCACATATCACTAGGAATATGTGTTTCCCAGGTAGAGGAACACATATAACTAGGGATATGTGTTTCCCAGGTAGGGGAACACATATCACTAGGGATATGTGTTTCCCTGGTGGGGGAACACACATCACTAGGGTTATGTGTTTCCCAGGTAGGGATACACATATCACTAGGGATATGTGTTTCCCAGGTGGGGAAACACATATCACTACGGTTATGTGTTTCCAAGGTAGGGGAACACATATCACTAGGGTTATGTGTTTCCCAGGTAGGGGGAACACATATGTGTTTCCCAGGTAGGGGAACTCACATCACTAGGAATATGTGTTTCCCAGGTAGGGGAACACATATCACTAGGGATATGTGTTTCCCAGGTGGGGGAAGACATATCACTAGGGATATGTGTTTCCCAGGTAGGGGAACACATATCACTAGGGATATGTGTTTCCCAGGTAGGGGAACACAGATCACTAGGGATATGTGTTTCCCAGGTAGGGGAACACATATCACTAGGGATATGTGTTTCCCAGGTGGGGGAACACATATCACTAGGGATATGTGTTTCCCAGGTGGGGGAACACATATCACTAGGGATATGTGTTTCCCAGGTAGGGGAACACATATCACTAGGGATATGTGTTTCCCAGGTAGGGGAACACCTATCACTAGGGATATGTGTTTCCCAGGTGGGGGAACACATATCACTAGGGATATGTGTTTCCCAGGTGGGGGAACACATATCACTAGGGATATGTGTTTCCTAGGTAGGGGAACACATATCACTAGGGATATGTGTTTCCCAGGTGGGGAAACACATATCACTAGGGATATGTGTTTCCCAGGTGGGGGAGCACATATCACTAGGGATATGTGTTTCCCAGGTAGGGGAACACATATCACTAGGTTTATGTGTTTTCCAGGTAGGCGAACACATATCACTAGGGATATGTGTTTCCCAGGTAGGGGAACACATATCACTGGGGGTATGTGTTTCCCAGGTAGGAGAACACATATTACTAGGGATATGTGTTTCCCAGGTAGGGGAACACATATCACTAGGGATATGTGTTTCCTAGGTAGGGGAACACATATCACTAGGGATATGTGTTTCCTAGGTAGGGGAACACATATCACTAGGTATATGTGTTTCCCAGGTAGGGGAACACATATCACTAGGGATATGTGTTTCCCAGGTGGGTGGTGGTATTCTCCTGCTACCTAAAACCTTTTTGACAAATCTTTTCATTTTTTGGTTCTTGTTTTATTTCTGGCACGATCAAAACCGAGAATCCTCTTCCACAGTCCCTTTTTTCTCCAAAACCAAGCGGAAACGCTTGCTACACAGGCTAATCAATGTCGTATAATATTACTATAAAACGCCTATTCTGAAAATAATATGAACTGGAAACGAAAGCTACGCAGGAAAGGATTTTACTATCAAATTTTGGGGGTCGTTACTGTACTTAAATTTCTCCAGACACTTGCTTAGATTTTCGATATATTTGTCTGCAATTTTTCCTGGGAAAATTTTACATGCAAATGTATAGAAAATGTTAAAAAGTGGTTCTAGCGCATGTAGGTGCATGTAACGACCTCACATCTTTTAAGTAGAATCATTAGGAGTGATGCCTTAGTTTACAAATCTTATTTTTTCGGAACAGCCATTCTACGGAAATTTTATTCGACATTAGATTCTCATACAAACACTGTAATGTCTCACACTGTTGCCGACTTGTCAAAACCATGATAAGGCCTATAATCAAAATATATTATCCAACATCATATTCTAAGCAATGATGACATGATTCACACCTATGTAAACAGAATGACTAGGATGAATTGAACAACTACAATGACTGGGGTAACTGGGATGATGAGGATAACTGTTATTACTGGGATGACTGTGATGACTTTGATGGCTAGGGTGACTGATAACAAGAATGACTAGGATAAATTGACTGGGACAACTGGGATGACACTAAGGATAACTTAGATTACTAGGATGACTGGGATGACTAGGATGACTAGGATGACTGGGATGACTAGGATGACTAGGATGACTGGGATGACCAGGGATTACTGGTGTGAATTGGTTGGTTAGGATGACTGGGATGACTGTGATGAATGAGATGTAGCGGCTGAAGTAGGGCACAATTATGCAAGTGTAGGGTGCTTTTGTCAGTGTAAAACCATTTTTTAAACAAGATAGTAGCTTGGTGGTGTAATAAATGACAACCAATTTATGATTTTTTCAACCTCCTGCCATGTCATTTCATAAACATAAGCTTACACCGTAACCTCTTTTTTAATCAAGAAACCTGAAAAAGATTTGGGCTCTAACGATGTGGGGAGGGGGATTTGGAAAACTGTGCATAGCTCTTTCTTCAAAAACCCTTGCTATATCCCTGTGTCTTATTGGTGAAGGGTATTAATGTTTGTTATCAAACTTGAGACAAGAGTTAATTCTCTACCATAGAGTTAATTAATGGTTTAAGAACGGCATTGTTTGGATTTGTCATTAGACATAAAGCAGATATTATATGTGTTTTCCAAACATCTATAACTGAATTTAAGAAATGAGTGACAGCCATTAGTTTTTAAGCTATTTTTGCCATTGAATGGAACGTTATCAGTCCTGACATTATTTCCAATCACCATTTTTCAAGCTCATTTATTGTTTCCACTTCTTAAATCTAAGTGGTTGATTTTCTCCGTCTAGGAAATGTTACAATACTTTATTCATGTTCATAAGGTGTTTATGGATTGCAAGGAGTGTTGAGATTTTTAGCAAGAAGTGGCGATCTTATCGTCCCCAGTTTATGTGCTGATAAAAATGGTTTGTTTAATTGTTTTTCAGGCAGAAAAAAGACAACAAATGAGGCAAGCTGGTCAGAGATGGACTGTATTCTTTGGAGGAGAGTCTGGATTTAGAGGGCAACAGCATCACAGTCTAGGAATTACAACTGGTTTGGTACGTAGGAATAATTTATTATTTATAGCTACCCTACTTCATTGAAGAGACTTGGTTTTACGTCATTCTGTCTATGACCAGCCTGGGAGATCACTAAGGGTGCTTTTCATTAATTTTGTCAGAACTGACTGGCCAGACCATTCCCATTGCGATGAGAATTTCACTCTTAATCAAATTATTCAGTGAAATAAGTCAAATGTTAAATAAATTCAATTCTCTTTCCAGCGGGCACTGCAGGGACCTCAAGTTAGTGTCATCATTACTGAGAGTCCGTTATAGCGAAAGTTTATTTCAGGCAAAACGTCTGAAATTCATTTTTGCCTGTGATTTTGCTGCTATCTATATTATCGGGCTGTGCGTTATAGCAGGGTGTCTGCAAGGCAAGAAGGAGATGACTTTTCACCAAAAACTCTTTGTAAAAGTTCTATTTCATTGTCAAATTGACCAGTCCAGCCAAGGTCCAGCCAGCCAGTTCTGACTTTTGGAAAGTGCCCGGAGTGTGGGGTGAAGCTGGCTCAGGGTTTTTCTCTGAAAAGGAAGTGGAAATTTGCAGTGGTTATAATCTCCCAGCTGTTGTTGTACAGCCATTTTTTTTATTAGTAATTGGAGGCAGCATGGCCGAGCAGGAGTGGATAATTAAGTATTTATTATTATTATTATCTTATTAACTTAAAAAATTAATGTTTCTTGAGATAGATCATAGTCATCACAAGCCAATGTAAAGCTGTTGTCAGATCACAAAATTTTAAAATAATATTACAAAAGTATAAAAAGTTAATAGTCTGCAGGCAATTCTTTTTGTTAAAATTTTTTAATGAATTTTAAAAGAAGCAAGACTTCATTTATTTATTCTGTTGGGAAACATTTTTTGCAGAAAAATAGACATCCATGTATAGGTACTGTAGGGAGACTAATTCTTCCTTTCTACCTGACAGTCAAACTTATCTGTATTATTTCTTGCATCTCTGGCCATTTAACAGAACCCCTGCCATGTGGTGATGTTGTGGGAGATTCTTTGGCCATCACAAGTTGGATATCAAAAACATTTCTTCAATTAAAGAGATGACATCTCAAGAAGCAGAGGGATCGTGGACCTCCATTGGTGATTTCTGGCATTTCAGGTATCAGTTTTTTTTAACTTCCTTAACTGCTGAAACTACTACATTTTGTTTTGGATTTTTCCAGAGTTACACTCAATTCCAAATCCCTCTGTTTCCCCCTTTACAGTATCAAATCTTTTTCAGGCATCTTCATTAAATAAATCATCCTACTCATCCTACCCATCCAACTTATTCCAGTCATCCTATTCATCCTAGCTATCCAAGCCAACCCAAGCGTTGTAGTCAACTGAGTAGTCCCAGTCATAACGGTCATTTTAGTCATCAAGTCACCCCAAGTCACTCCTGTCACGCCAGTTGTCCCAGTCATCCCAGTCAGTCCAGTCTCACCTGTCATCCCTGCCATCCTAGTTATACCAGTCAACCCAGTCATCCCAATCATTGTAGTCATTGTAATTATCCCACCCACCCTAGCTGTCCTAGTCAATGAGGTCACCACTGTCGTGTCTGTCTCCTTAGTCATCCCAGTCAACCCATTCATCCTTGTCATCCCAGTCTCTGTAGTCATCATAGTTATCCCAGCCATCTCAGTCATTCCATTCATCACAGCCACCCCATTCATCCCAGTCATCCCTTTTATTCGACATATCCCTGTCATCAGAGTTATCCCAGCCACCCGTTATCTCAGTAAACCAAGTCATCCTATTCATTGTAGTCTTGCCAATTATTGTCCTGGTTGTTGTAGTTATGCAGTCATCCTAGGCATCCCAGGCATCCCAGTCATTCTGTTTTCAAGTCATCTCATTAATATTCATCCTAATCATGTGTCATTCCAGTCATCCTAGTTATCCCAGTCATCCCAGCCATCCAAGTCATCTCATTATTATTCATCCTTTTCATCCTAATCATGCAAATTATCCCAGTCATCCTGGTCATCTCAGTTATCTCAGTAACCCTAGTCATCCAAGTCATCTTATTATCCCACTCATTCCACTCATCCCAGTCATCTTAGTCATTTCCTTCATCCTTGTCATCCTAGTCATTCCAGCCATTCCAGGCATCCCAGTCACCTAGTAAGTCATCCTAATGATCCAAGTCACTCCCGTCATCCCTGTCACCCCAGTTATTCGAGAAAACCTAGTCCTCCAAGTCATCCCAGTGATCCTAGTCTTTCCAATTATCCCAGTTATCCAAGCCATCCCAGTCACTCCAGTCAATTACAAGAATTGAAAGGACACAGAGGCGTGCCACTAAATATATTCTCAAATTGCCTTTTTCCTGCACAATTTCTTACATGAATAGGCCTAAAAATCTTTGGATCTGCTTCCATTAACATTCTGGCACGAATATCTAGAAATGTTTTTTTTTTTTCAAAATCATTCATGGTCTCGTGTCGGTAGATCCATCAATATTATTCCTAAAGCTCGCATCACAAGGCCTACCAGATCTTTATCTAGTGGTGTTATTGAATTTGTAGAGCCTGAATGTCAGACAGCAACTTATCAAAAGTCCTATTAATATCATCAGATGCATACGCATCTGGAACATTGTTGTTGATGAACTGAACCTGTGCATGAATGCCCTGAACGATTTTAAACAGGCAATGGTAGAGTATTACAAAACTGCCTTAAGTAATTACGACTGTGAAAATCCCCACACTTTTAAGTCTGTCTGTCTTAAATGTAATAAGTCTGGTAGTCTTGCCCAGCCTGTCTCGTAAGCTTTTAATTTAATGATTATGTATTTTAACTATTCTTATATTTTTTAATTTTCTGGGCCTGCAGTAACTGGCTCACGCTGTTTCCGAATCCTTGCCACTTTTTCTTTGTTACTTTTTACCTGAATGTAGTTATATTATGTTGGTGGAGCTAATAAAATAAAATATAAAAACGCTCCAGTCATCCAAATAATCCCGGTCATCTCAGTTACCCTCAGGGTTCACAAGCACCTTGACAGTCCTTGAAAATTGCAGTCGGTGCTGGAAAGTTCTTGAATTTCGGTGCTAACTTTATCCGACCCAGATTGTCAAGTGCTTAAAGGAGCAAACTCAAAAAGACCTTCAGGATAAAAATTAAAATTGCAGTCATGTTGTGAAAGAACTAAAAAAGACAGACCCAAGTCTGTCATTGGTATTCTTGAAAAATGCTTGAATTTTTTGTTCAAAAAAGGGTGCAAACCCTGCTACCTAGTCATCCTGGTCATTCTAGCTATCCTTGTTATCCCAGTTATCTGCATCATCCCAGTCATCCTCTCATCTTAATTATTCTAGTCATAATCATCCCATCTCAGTTATTCCAGTAACCGTAGGACAGCAGACATCGGAAATAAGACATCAGACATCAGATATCAAACATCGAAAATCGGACGTCGGACATCAGATGTGGGGCATAGGACATGGAACATCAGACATAAGACATCCGACAGTCGGGTAAAAAATTGGACAAAAAATCAGACAAAAAACTTGACAAGAAATCGAACAAGAAAAATCGGACAAGAAATGGGATAAAAAAAATTGGACAAACTATTGGACAAGAAATCGGACAAAAAATGGGACAAGTGGTCGAGCAACAAATTGGACAATAAATCGGACAAAAAAATAGGACTTAAAATTGAACAAAATTGGACAAAAAATTGGACAAGAAAAATCAGACAAAAACTTTGGACAGTAAAAATCGGACAAGAAATTGAACAAAATATTGAAGAAAAATCGTACATGGGACATGGGTCATCGGACAGTGGACATGAGAGATCGAAAATCAGACATCAGACATCGGTATAAAAAAAAATCGGACAATAAATCGAACAAAAAATCATACAAGATATTGAACAAAACAATTGGCCAAAAAAGTGGACAAAAAAAATCAGACAAAAAAAGTATAAAAAATCGGACAAAATATCTTACAAGAAATCAGACAAGTTGAACAAAAAATCGGACAAACAAGCAGACAAGTAATTGGACAAGAAGTCGGACAATAACATGGGACATGGGACATCAGACATGAGATATTAGGCATCAGCCGTCGGACATCGGACACCAGACATCAGATATCAGAAATCGAAGATCGGACATCGGACTTTAGACATCGGACTCTGACATCAAAAATCCGGCATTGGACATCAGACGTCAGAATCATATATCGGACATAAGACATCAGTCATTGGACATCAGACATTGAAAATGCGACATTGGACACTGGACATGGGATATAGAACATGGAACATCAGACATCGGACTTAAGACATCAGAAATCGGACATAAGACATCAGACATCCGACAGTCATACAAGAAATTGGACAAAAAAATCAGACAACAAATCGACAAAACAATGGGAAAAAAATCGAGCAAAAATTTGACAAGAAATCGGGCAAAAATATCGGACAAAAAAAGAAGGCAGAAATTGAGCAAAAATTCGGACAAGAAATCGGACAAAAAATTGGGCAAAAAAATCGAGCTAAAAATGTTTTAAGAAATCAGACAAAAAAATAGGACAAGAAATTGAACAAAAAATTGGACAAATAATGGAACAAAAAATCGCACGAGTAATTGAACTTGAAATCGGACAAAAAATG
Organism: Porites lutea; assembly: GCF_958299795.1. Lineage (NCBI taxonomy): Eukaryota > Metazoa > Cnidaria > Anthozoa > Scleractinia > Poritidae > Porites > Porites lutea. The sequence continues at coordinate 30,693,153 of NC_133206.1, read as the reverse complement.
GGACGAAAAATTGGCCAAAACATAGGACAAAAAATTGAACAAGTAATTGGACAAAAAATTGGACAAAAGTCGAGCAAAAAACCAGATAAGGATGCAGACAAAAAATCTTAGAAGAAATCGGACAAGAAACTCGTACAAAAAAATCGGACAAGAAATCGAGCAAAAAATCAGCAAGATATTGATAAAAAAATCAAGCAAAAAATTGGACAAAAAAAATTGGACGAAAAATTGGACAAAAATGGGGAAAAATTGGGGCAAGAATGCGGACAAAAAAATGGGACAAAAAATCTTACAAGAAATCAGACAAGAAATTGAACAAAATAATCAGAAACGATATCGAACAAAAAATTGGACAAAACAAAATCAGGCGAAAAATGTACAAAAAATCGGTCAGACATCTTACAAGAAATCAGACAAGTTGAGCAAAAAATCGGACAAACAAGCAGACAAGTAATTAGACAAGAAGTCGGACAATAAAATGGGGCATCAGACATTGAAAATCGGACATTGGACATCAGACATCAGATATTGGGCATCAGACATTGGACATGGGACTTCGGACATGGAACATCATCAGACATCAGATATCGGACATTAGACATTGGAGATAAGACATCAGACATCAGATATTGGACATAAGACATCAGACATCCTACAGTCAGACAAGAAATTGGACCAAAAATATCGGACAATAAATCAGACAAAAAAAATTGGACAAGAAATCTGACAAAAAATGGGAAAACAGATCAAGCAATAAATCTTACAAGAAATCGGACAAAAAATTGGACAAGAAAAATCACACAAAAAATCGGACAAGAAATTAGACAATAAATCGGGCAAAAAATCAGACAAGAAAAATCAGACAAGAAATCTTACAAAAAAAATATTGGACAAAAAATTGGACAAAAAAGCCAACAAAAAATTAGACCAAAAAATGGGACAAAAAATCGAAAAGAAAATCAGCCCCTAAAACTGGACAAAAAATGGGACAAAAAAATCAGGTTAAAAATCTTACAAGAAATTGTACAAAAAAATCAGACAAGACGTTGAACAAACAATGGGACAAACAATTGGATGAAACTTGGACATGAAATCGGACAAAAAATTGGAGGAAATATTGGCCAAAAAATTGGACAGGAATTTGGACAAGAAATCAGACAAAGATAGGACAAAAAAAGTGGCCAAACATATCCGTCAAAAAATCTACAAAAAATTGGTTCAAAAAGTCGAACAAAACATCAGAGAACAAATAAGACAAAAAAATGGAGAAAAAAAATCTGACAAGAACGAGCTGAGGAGAATAAAACTAACCTTTATCCTTTATAAGGTTTCTCAGGATAAACTGGATAAAAACAGTCAAATTGGTAAGGTTGGCAAAATCAGTTAATAAACTCCATTGTCTGCCAACGTGTCGAGCGGGGGCTAAAGGCTCAAACTTCCTACGAAGAGTATGTGAGAATACGTTCAAGAGTACATGCATAAGCAACATAAACATCACACCAGTCAATACATCTACTTCTCCCCAGCGTGACTTTCAAAGTTGGTGCAAAAAGTAGTGCTGCCAATATTCTGCAAGTTGGAGAAAGTTTCGACAGGTTCTGTGAAGATCCAGGGTTAGTTGTCATGACAACCAATGTTCTGTTCACAGTAAACCCAATGTTTTACTTTTTTAACAAGAGCCATAATGGGGCTCCTGTTTCCAAAATGTGTTTCTGCCATTTTTGCATATAAATCATCCTATATCATCATGTGAAATACTGCCTCTTCATTTAGAGTTTTGGCTACTTTTATAAAAAGGTAAATACAACAAAGCGTTTTTCTTATAGTACATTAAAAGTCATAGACTCAAGTCTCTGATTGAAATCCTTAAAAAATGGGAAATGTGTCCTTGAAAAAATATCCCTGAATTTTTTGTTCAAAAAAAGGTACAAACCCCGGCTGCAACCTAGTCATTCCGGGCATTCTAGTTATCCCTGTCATCCTCTCGTCCTAGTTATTCTAGTTATAGTCATCCCAGTCATCCTTGTTATCTCAGTTATCCTAGTAACCCTAGTCATCTGAGTCATCCTTGTTATCTCAGTTATCCTAGTAACCCTAGTCATCCCAGTCATCCTTGTTATCTCAGTTATCCCAGTAACCCTAGTCATCCCAGTCATCCTAATATCCCACTCATTCTGGTCACTCTAGTCATCTCAGTCAATCCAGTTATCCCAGTCACCCCAGTTACCCCAGTCATTCCAGTCATCCTACTCTTCCTATTCATCCCAGTCATACCAGATACCCTAGTAATGTTAGTTATCTCATCACCCTAGTCATCCTTGTCTAGTTCTTCTACTTATTCTTTCCGTCACAGTCACTTATCCCAATCTTCCCAGTCACCCTAGTCATCACAGTAATTCTACCTATCCTTTTCATCTCAGTCACTCCTGTCATCCCAATCATCCTATTTATTCTAGTCATCCCAGCAGCATAAATAATCCCAGTCACCCTGGTTATCTCTCAGTTATCTCAGTCATCCAAGTCATCCTAGTCATCAGTTTTTCTAGTTATCCCTGTCATCACAGTTATCCCAGTCATCCCAGTCACCTGAGTCATCCTAGTCATCCCAGTCAACCCAGTCCTCTTAGTCATTCCAATCATCCATATCATTCCCAGTCATTCCAGTCACCCCAGCCATCCTATATCCTAGTCTTCACAATTATCATATTCACCCTTGCCATCCTAATCATCCCAGTCACCTCAGTCATCTTAGTCATCTCATTTATCCCAGTTACTCCAGTCATCTTAGTCATCCCAGTTATCCCAGTCATTCAAGTCACCCTAGTTACCTCATTAGTCATCTTAATCATTGCAGTCAGTCTTGCAGTCTTAGTTAGGGATGCACATGTGCACCATGTGTTCAGGTAGCTACACCCCTCCTATGAAGTCATTTACATTAATTTTGTGACTCAATCTTAGACGTTGAACTCAAAAAATACCTACATGCCAAAAGTCAGCAAGGAGTCATGAATAAGTTAACAATTGAGTAAAAATGAATTCTTTTTTTTTTTCTCAGGCTGAAAAGAAGAGTGGATTTGGCAAACTGGTCAGCAATTCATCAATAGCAGGAGTTCAAAAGCCAACAGTGGAGAGGCTGCAGCTGGTATCATCAAAGTCAACTCATTATTAATACCTAGTTTAGTATTTAAATAATCATATAATTTATTACTTACAGTTACAACCCTGCCTCAACACAGGTACTGGGTTTTAGAATATTTCTGACCCTGCCCGGGAGGTCATTGAATGCGGGGTGCAGCTGGCCCGGGGTTTTCCTCCTAGGAGCAAGTGGACGTACGGGGAGGTTTTTCACCCAGCTGTTGTTCCACAACCCCCATTCAACAGCAATAGGCAAATTCATTTAGTTTGGCAGTGAAAAAAAAAGCAACAAAAACAAAAACCAAAAACCGAAGAATATTGACTATTTCAACAAATAGGACTTCATGCATTGTTCAAAGCAGGTCCATGGTATTCCCAACAGGAGTGAATTGATTCACTTGCAATATTTTTTTCTTTAATTTCTACGCGTAGTTTACAGCTTTCCAAATTCAAAGAAAACCTACTTCATTTCTCCAATCAAAATTCAGTCACTGTAGGATCTTTAGCACATTTCAGCTATAGGGTAGATTGCTGTATGTAGTGAGATCAAATTTTGATTAGGAATTCTGTAATTCACTATTGGAGGGAATACTTAAGGTATCTGTATTACAAGAAAAAATGATATACTATACAGTGTGTGTGCCACCATGTTTGTACAAAAATAAGTGTCACTGAGAAAATTTGATCAAAAGTTTCTTTAGGTTTTGAAGTAAATGAGTCACCATCCAGTTCAATTTAGCAACTGGACAGAGACTTATCAATTAGGCAAAGTTTTCCAGTTGGATTATTTCGTTCCAAAAAAAATGAAAATCATATTTTGAAAAACATCCAGTGGCTTATTTGTACCACTTAAGTTCAAACACAAGATTCCTTTGAGTAGTACATACATCATTCAATTTTACAAAGGAGATTCACCTCTGGGAAGAAAAGGGAAAAGGATTCATTCTTGCAATGAATGAAACTCTGTAGCCAAGAATGATTATATTAATTAGTGATTATAAATGACATTTCCTCAGGATTTGGCAATTTTATCAAAGATGAAAGACAGTATTTCATTTGCTAACTAGATACAGAGAAATTGTTTCAACAAAATAATTTAAGACCAGTTTGGTCTGGTAAAGAATAGCAAAATTGAGCTGAACTAGTTTTGATATGGGCTAAGGGTTCAGGGGCCCATTTGTCGAAAGTCCCGATAATTAACGGGCCCGGTAAGCTGTCTCGGTTGCCATTAAAGATCGAGGTTTCAACAGTTTTGCATCTAACATGATAAAACTATCAGTTAAAGAAACAAAATGGAGTAGTTTGCTTGCCAGAAGCCGTGCTCTTATTCTTTTTATTTCGATTTGAATATTTGATTTCGGGCCCGAAAAGTTACCGGGACTTTCGAGAAACGGGCCCCAGGGTCCCAGTGACACATCCCCACCCAAAAATTCATAAAGTACCACCCTCGGGCCTAGTGCCTCACTGCTCAAAGGAAATCTTGCTAAAATAATAGCGATAATGATATTAGTATAGTATTTAATATAAAGTTATAGTTGTTGGGTGGGTAAATTTACATATTTTATAGATTATTACATACCTAAAACCTTAAAAGCTCAATTAAGCCCCTATCTGCCTTTTAAGGAGGGTTGGAGGAGTTAGAGGTGGGGGAGGAGGGGGGTAAACGATTTAGGGGGGAAGAAAGGATTTTTTTATCTCGATATGGAAGGGGAAATTAGGCAAAGGGTGGTTCTTTTGATCAATAATCTGACACAAACTGGCAAAATCCTCTTGCACTGGTTTGATGGGAATCAGTTCCTGACATTTCCTGCAAAAGGAATGGCTTTCAAGGTAAGTTGTGGAGGATGTAATGGATACTAAGGGGATCAGGTTAAAAATCTAGTCTTAAAGAAATAGAGGCTGCGATCAGTGATAGGTAGGGGGGTAGGCTGGGGCTTATAGAGCTTTTGCTGCATATACACTTGATGACATTGTGCTGCCAGTGTGTAGGTGGGAGTGGCCTTGTTTTCCGTGTAATTGTCTGGGACTACTAGTCAAAATACATTAGCCATTCACTGACTTTCACTTTCTTAGAACAGGAGGAAGCACAATGTTGCCTGTATCTTAAGAGGCATGGGAAGCATTACAACCTTATCACAGCAAACATTAATCACACAGGCAGAATTTTTAACTTTGCTTTAATTTTATTCCTTTTGTTAAAGTTCACCACACACTCAATTCTTTTTATAGGTCCACCTTCTATTGGAACTCGTCTTCATTATAGGAGTTGTTGTGCTTCCTGTGTTATCTTAACACAGTGGAACTATGATTTTCTGAACCTCCTGTGAAAATGAAGATTGGTCTTAGAAAACTAGGAGTTCAAAGAATTAGAGGGATATTAAGTTTTTTGGGGGGTTTTGGGCTTTCTTGCCATTTTCTGTTTGAGAAAACCCAAGGTGAAATATAAAAAATACAGTGACTTCAGGGGAAGGAAAACAAGTTTTAATTTGAATAATCAAGAGGTTCAATGGACCAGGATTCCACTTATACAGTATTAGTGTTAATTTTATGCTAGAATTAAACAGTCTTCAGCAAGCTCATTAGCACATTATTAGCTCTAAACCTCCTAAGTAATATATTACCTCCATCAGGGACTATACAGGCTGCAAGAAATAGTAGTACTGTACAGGTATACATCTTTAAATTTTCATGACAACATCATGGCAATACAGATAACCTATAAGCTATAATATAATTATATTGGTAGAATGTAGACACCTTGATCATAAAACTTATGATGATCTTCCATTAAGGGACAAGATAAGCTTTGTCAGGCAAGGCATCTCTCTGGCTATCAGTGGCCAGGAAGCTACAGCTGGAATTGGATCTTCATTTACATAGCACAGCATGGATAGGAATAGAAAAGCAATTAACCACAGTGACCTTAATCCTTGAAGTCCCAATTTCACTTGACAGATTCTCCTTACTGTTCCTTCTTACCTCTCTTATGGTACTAGTAAGGAGAATGTATGAAAGTATCAAGTAGGTAGAGTTTCATTTTTTTGTTATTGTTAATAAGTTGATGATTGATTTTGGTCTCTGTTGGCACTTCAACGTAAGGTTGGTGAACTAAGGATTTTGCCATCTTGAGATTAATTTTAAAAAAAAGAACTCAAAGCAACTGGAAATTCTTAAGAAACAGTGAGCCTGGGAAAAATCTTAGGAAAATTAGGATCTTAAGTATTATAAAGCAAAGTAGATTATTCATAAGCTTACATGAACATTACGTCTAAGGCAATCTTCAGTCTGCTTCTGCTTAATTTTTTTCTAGGCAACTTGAAGTAGGAAGTTAGAATGTTTTCGAAGTTGCTGATCTTTTCAAAACTGAAACAATTTTTATGAACTTTTGAGAACTTATTCTTTTGCACAGCTTTCACAGACTGCAGACTGTTGATTGCATTTATATTCTATTTAAATATATTAACTTTTTCTTGTGCTGCATTTGCTCTCTGGAATTTTTTTTTTTAATTTCCATAGGTTCTCGAAAGGTCTGGCATGTCAGTTTTAGGAATTGACTCCTTGGCATTCTTTTTCATTTCCATTTTTCTGCACATAATCAGAGCATTAGTTGAATACATGTATACATTATGAGGGCACTTGTAGCACTAAGAAATATCTAGTAACTGTTTTGTTTTAAATATGCTAATGAGCTTGCATTAGTTATCTTAATATTATTAATTTTTTGTTAGGCTTAGTTTAGCTAAGCCTTTGAAAACAGCTGACTTTTCGAGATGCTATCACTGGTTTTCCCGCAAAATGGTGACTCATGACATGTCACTAGCCATATCTGGGTATGGCTTCTGATTGGTTGAGACACATTATCCTTGTGGCACGACCTATCAGAAGCACTACCCAGATCCGGGTAGTGACACATCATTAGTATAGAATTTCTTCACTTATTCTTCATTTTGGAGTCATTTCATGGAGAAACCAGTGGTGTCATCAAGAATCGTTGGTTGTTTTCTTAGGCCATTAGCATTTCATTATTTTTTTTTAAGTTCTTATTTAATTTCAGACCTCAGGTGGCACACGCACAAGATTAGGAGCCCATCACTTGGGCAGGTCATGTTTAAATCTAGCCAAACTCGTCCCTGCTGGGCTGTGGAAGCTCTGCCTCTGAGAAGGTGGGAATTCTGATGTCCTCTGAGATATTCCAACTGAGAAATCCTGGGAAACTTTATCTGATCCTGTAGTTCACGCTGGGGGCAGTTGGACACTTGGAAGATTTGGCCGTTTGTTCCCAAGTGGGGAGGACAGCGTGAAGGAAGGTGAGAGTTTGCTTCTCGTGTTCTTAGAGTTTCATTCAGTTTGTTATAATACCACACCTTTTTCCAAGAAAATAGATAGATAACCATTTCGATCAAGAAAGTTGCTTGTCTGCAAACAATATGTCTGGGAATGTTTCACTGTTGAGGACGAAAAACGGGGGTGCAAGAACGTGCTCCCCGGCTCACGTAGTAGGTGTGTCGACGGATGATTCGAGGGCAGAGAACTGAGCACTGAATCGCATTGGTCTGGCTTGGGTGGATTTTCACAAATGACATCAAATTGAGCTGGTAGTTACTAAGAATCTCTCTGATGGGGGCTACTGGTTGAGGATTTCTCTTCTAAACCTAAAGCTTTTGATTTCCTAACAATAAATAGCCCTCCAAAGAATTGCACAAAACCAAAAATAGCATATAAATCATTTCCATAATTGCCAAATTTTGTCCTGATATTTTTTGACTACCTGAAAATTTAACTAAAACCGTGAAAGCGAAACAACGCTCATAAATAGGTCCAAATTTATTTCATTTCAATCTTTTTCCTACTTGATTAGCTGAAAATTTAACTAAAACCATAAAAACAAAACAACGGTCATAAATAGGTCCAAATTTATTTCATTTCAATCTTTTTCCTACCTGATTAGTTGAAAATTTAACTAAAACCATAAAAACAAAACAACGGTCTTAAATAGGTCCAAATTTATTTCATTTTCATCTTTCTCCTACGTCAGATCATAGCAAATTTAACAAAACTAAATTTAGGTTACATCAACATCTGTTTTTGTTTACCTGTTGTTTTTTGGTCAACTGAAAACAACAGGCGAACAAACATGGCTGTTCATGTTAGACTAATAATATCAGCTTTAGATACTAAACCATTTTCGAAATAAGGAAATACTTGATTAATCAGACAGCTGTGGTAATCTGCGCTATATCCTTGTTTTTAAGAAGGGCATAGAATAGATTTCCTCGGCCTGTCTGAAAAATCAGGTTAGTTTGACCTAAATTTCGGAAAGCCTTATGTAAACAGCTAGAATAAACATTTTTGCTAAGTGTTAACTTTTCACGATGTAAGGCAATTTCTCGGTGGCGACTTCAATTGATACTTCAAATTAGGGTTTCGGATATAGGTCTGGAACCATATACTTAAGATCATTTTTTTGATATTAAAAATTATATATTTGGCTAGTTCCAGTCATTTATCGGAATCCTGAGTTGAAGTATCCATTCCAGTCACGACCGTATTTCCACGCTATTTGGCCGAGCTATTGTCACGATCGTCACGCAATGCTGGTACAGTCGGCTAGCGTGACCATCGTGACTAAAGCTTCAAATCTCGTGGGAACTTAAAAATAGGACAATTTAAATTATTATTATTCAGAAAAACATTAAGATTTAAAGGTTTAAAGACTTGCTGTCGAATCCAAAATTTCCTAGGAACTGAAACATTAAATTTTACTAGCTTCACATTTCTTTCGCACAAATTTCTTATTTACGTAGAAATAAACCTTTATTTCAATGAGAGAATTAATCGAATTATTTCTACGGGAAGCAAAACAGGCAAAAATTTAAATCATCTGCAAGATCGCTTTAATCCCTTTAGTTGCCCTTTACGCAGCACTGATTTAAACGAATTCAACATTAGATTTTTAAGGGCAACCAATTTTAAGATATAAAACGAAATATTTAACGCACAATTTACGCAGCACTGTAGCAGTACTGCGTAAATTTTGCTTCATAATGTTTCGCTTTATTACTTTCAGATAATTTCGACTCTTTAGAATAACAGCAATAATAAGCGACGCGTAAACAGTACGCGTAATTTTGACTTCCAAATTTCCTTTCATGTAGGTCTAAACACTAAATACTAAACAATAACTAGGACGAGAGAAATCCAATATCAGTAGCTTCGCAGAGGAGAGATTATTATTGACTTGTGCTCTTTGGTGAAGTTTGTGGGATGAAGGCCGGTCAGACCAGCGCGATGCTTTGTCCAATTTTCTGGGCATCGATGACGGAGACCCACTGAAGACTGAGTTTCACTGTCTTGCGCCCTCTTTTTTCTTGTCCACGACTCTGGATATTTTTCACGATATATTGACTTTGTAGACACGCACTTTCAAACCAAAATTATAATTTTCACTTCAAATTGTTTTGGCTAATTTTAATTCCAAATTAATTTGGTGTGGTATTGTGACAGAGTTGAATGGGACCCTCAGAGCATGAGGAGTGAACTCTCACTTTTCTTCACCCTGCCCTCCCCACTTGGGGACAAACGGCTGAATTTTCTAAGTGTCCAACTGCCCCCAGCTTGAATGAAGGGATCAGATAAAACAGACCAGGATTTTAAAGTTGGAATATCAAATGAGGACAGAAGAATGAATACCGACTCGGAGCAGAGTGGAAGCAGCCTGGCAGGGACGAGGGAGGCTAGATTACTTTTTTTTTGTATTTTTTTTATTGTAAGTAAATGGACAACAGAGACAAGCTTTATTTCTTCAATAAAATACTGTTATCTTCAGTACCTGTGCTGTTTACTTTGTAATCCAACTACTTGAGTGAACCAGATAAACCCCCTTAAGGCTCAGACACAGTAAAACATTACACGCAGTAAAGGCTGGTTTTTTCTAACGACATGAACACAAGCGTCAGTTTAGTGAAGACATCAACAACAAAAAGATAAGCACAACTTTAGGAAACCCACGCACTTATCATAATTCTTCTTTCTCGCTAAGAATTAACACAACATAAGCACAAGCAAGATAAACCAAAACAAAGTTTGTTTTGTTGTGCTCAGCTCGTGTTGTAGTAATCCTTTACGACGAGAAAACAAGAATAATCTTGGCGCTCACATTTTCAGTTTTGTATTTTAATAAACTTCAGTTGTTGATGACCTCGCTAAACTTAAGTTTGTGGCACGCTGCTAGTAAAAACCAGCCTTAAAATTACGCTGTGTTTCGACCCCCAAACACCCTGTCGGAAATGTTCCAAAGCAAAAAAAAAAAAATACTGCATTGTAATTTTGCTTTATTACTCTTTATAGGAGTAGAAACACAGTGCAAAGTTACTGCGCGAAATGTTTCACTGTTTGTCCGAGCCTTACAATAAGCCAAGTTCTGCTTCACATACTATAGAGCTTTAAGCAATCATCAAAGCGACGGCAGCAAGATCGGCACTTGAAAAAATAATTAGCAGTTATGCGAACATCATTTATTGTTTAAATTTTCTCAGCATTTTAACTGATTTACTTTGCACGCGCACGTTTTGAATTGGATATTTGATGGCTAAATGTTTGTGTTTCGTCTCCAATCCATGATTTTTTAATTACTTTTCTTGTTGCTTTGCGTACAAAAACGAAAAAACGTGTAAAAAGTTAAAGCGAGCGAGCTGGGAAAGCCTTCGGTCGTTTTAATTTACTCAGCATTTTAAATTTACCTATTACTTTGAACTTTGTACGCGCGCGTTTTGAATTTGATATTACTCGGCTAAATGTTTGTGTTCTCAAAATCTTGAACTTCTGATTATCAGATTCTTTTTTTTGCATACAAAAGTGAATAAATGTGCAAAAAAATGAAAGCGAGCGTGCAATTTGAAGCCTTTTGTTAGGTGCCATTGTTGTTGCCGTCTTCATTTGTGATTGCTTGAGCTTCAAAAATTGGAAAAACATAAGGAAATAAATTTTAGACTTTTTCAGTAAGCGGTTTGTTTTTCATTAAACGGCATCCCACAAAACACATGCACATAGAAAAAACCCTAACAGAAAGAACTTTACTGTGCTCTAAATCCGATGTCAAACTTACGTGTGATCTTCTTCAAGGCCGTTTTTGAGCTTCACGACTTTGCGTGACGAGCCTAAATAACGGCCGAAAAAAAGACTCCAAGTTTGATACGAGTTGTTGTTAATCAGAATTTCAATTTGCACATGTATTTATGGATTGCATTGTTATGGCAAAACAAACCGCAGATCTGACGGCCTAAGAGTACTGTGAACTTTCAGTCCCAAGTTTTAACATGTTATTTTCTTTACTAACCGCTGCGGATTTTCCTTACCATCAGTTCTGAGAATTTGACTGTTGATCATGACAAAGCCTCCCCCCCCCCCACCCCCATCATAATTATGTTTATTTTCAACACCCTTCCGCTTGGTAATTTACTCGAGGAAGTAACGAGAAATAACATGTTGATCACTCTGGAATTGAAAAAGATGAGTGCAAATTTGCTAAATCTCCCCACTTTACCTCCTCGGAGGAACACTAAATTTTCCACGCTCAGTTTTATTCAGAGTTTGTCAATCGTACTTTAAAACACTGCGGCAGAAATTTTGGCGACTCTATTTTAATCATTTCATTGTTGCTGTTGTTGTTGCTGTGTAATTCTTATTCCATTTTGGAAGCAGTAGACTGATTTTATTGGTAAAATTAATTCATACTCAAAGCACTTGCTGTTGTTTTCCACAAAGAAGTTTGAAGGTTAGGCACGCAATCCAAATTCACAATCAATAGTTCACCCATGCCAAATCTTATTTTCTTGTGATAGAAACTGTGGATTAAATTTTCCCCGAACGTGGAAATGAAAATGGAATTGAATTTAAGAATTTAGACATTTTATTCACTTGAACTGAAAAATCACCTTCAAGAATAGGAAGGTAAGAAGTTGCAGTGTTGAATGTCAGTCAGAAATTCAAGCTCTCAAACAAGACAACAGATCAGTTTGCCAATTTGCCACGACTGCAGTTTTACCAACGAACAAACTCTCCTCTCCTCCCACCGCCCAGCCCCCCCCCCCCCCACCCCCATCAAATGATGGCTTAGGTTGGCTGACGATTTTATTGGTTGTATAACTATTGCAATCGTTGAAATAGTTAGCAGCCAGCAAGAAGCACTACACTGCACATCATCAATGTGAAGTATCAATGTGAAGTGCATTCAGTCATTCCAAATATAAGACGTAAGCAAGAGGAGATTTGAGATGCACTCATCAACTTCACAGAATACGAATATACAAGTCAGCACAGATATGCAGTCTACCAACTATACCATTAAAATACGAATCCAAAATAAGGCCACTGTGAATTGGTCAGACCCTTCAGCTGTCATACAGGTCAGTTCAAACATCGGTCTGTCTTTTGAAACAGTCGGGTTAAATGTCAGATTATTCTGCATTGATTGCATTGATTCTGTTCAGCCAGAATGAAAACCAACAGGCGGTCAGTTATTCAGTTTGACAAATCCTCGTTCGGCCAGTATTCAAACAAGTAGGTCAGTAATAACTTTGGAATTTTTTTTTCCATTAGCCAAACAAGTGACTTTAAAAGTCCTAGTCATTCTAGTCACCCTATCTATCACAGCACCCCACTCCTCCCAGTCATCCTAGTCATTCCAGTCACCCTAATCGTCCCAGTCATCCCCGTCATTCCAGTCATCCTAGTCGTCCCAGTCATTCCAGTCATCCTAGTCGTCCCAGTCATTCCAGTCATTCCAGTCACCCTAGTCGTCCCAGTCATCCCAGTCATTCCAGTCATCCTAGTCGTCCCAGTCATCCTAGTCATTCCAGTTACCCTAGTCGTCCCAGTCGTCCCAGTCATTCCAGTCATCCTAGTCGTCCCAGTCATTCCAGTCATTCCAGTCACCCTAGTCGTCCCAGTCATCCCAGTCATTCCAGTCATCCTAGTCGTCCCAGTCATCCTAGTCATTCCAGTCACCCTAGTCGTCCCAGTCGTCCCAGTCATTCCAGTCACCCTAGTTGTCCCAGTCATCCTAGTCATTCCAGTCACCCTAGTCATCCCAGTCATTCCAGTCACCCTAGTCGTCCCAGTCACCCTAGTTGTCCCAGTCATCCTAGTCATTCCAGTCACCCTAGTCGTCCCAGTCATCCCAGTCATTCCAGTCACCCTAGTCATCCCAATTATCCCAGTCATGGTACTCATCCAAGTAATTCCAGTAAGGGTAACTGGGCTGAATAGGGGGACTAGGATAACCATCCCAGTCATCTTAGTTATCCCAGTCGTCCTAGTCCCCCTACTCACCCCAGTTACTCCCACCCATCCCAGTCATCTTAGTTATCCCAGTCATCCCAGTCATCCTAGTCCCCCTATTCACCCCAGTTACCCTAACCATCCCAGTCATCTTAGTTATCCCAGTCATCCCAGTCATCCTAGTCCCCCTATTCACCCCAGTTACCCTAACCATCCCAGTCATCTTAGTTATCCCAGTCATCCTAGTCCCCCTATTCGCCCCAGTTACCCTAACCATCCCAGTCATCTTAGTTATCCTAGTCATCCTAGTCCCCCTATTCACCCCAGTTACCCTAACCATCCCAGTCATCTTAGTTATCCCAGTCATCCCAGTCATCCCAGTCATCCTAGTCCCCCTATTCACCCCAGTTACCCTAACCATCCCAGTCATCTTAGTTATCCCAGTCATCCCAGTCATCCTAGTCCCCCTATTCACCCCAGTTACCCTAACCATCCCAGTCATCTTAGTTATCCCAGTCATCCTAGTCCCCCTATTCACCCCAGTTACCCTAACCATCCCAGTCATCTTAGTTATCCCAGTCATCCCAGTCATCCTAGTCCCCCTATTCACCCCAGTTACCATAACCATCCCAGTCATCCCAGTCATCCCAGTCAATTTAGTCATCCTAGTCATTGCAATCATCATCCCACTCCCCTCGGTCATCCCAAAACTCAGTGTGTCATCCTAGTCATAGTAGTCATCCATGTCATCCTAGTGATCCCAGTTATCCCAATCATCCTAGTCATCCTAGTAGGCTTTCATAGATTGTGCTAGTAAAAGTAGCTCATTATACCACTAGCACTGCTCTTTTTTGGCCAAATTATGCTAAAATTATGCTCGTTTTTGGAAATTATGCTACCTTTTTTTTTAATTGTGCTCTTCAAAACCCATAGCGAAAAAGTCCAAAACTACATTTTCTTTAATCAGAAGCCGTTTATTCTTGTTAGCTATAATACATATCCTTTCTCGTGTCCGTTTTTTGTCCATGCTTCGAACTTCTTTTAACAACGATCTTCAAGAAAAAACACCGACCGTACACTTCCGGTTCCCGTACACCCTAGTCCCAGGCCCCCATTTCCGGGCTCAGTTAACTGCAAATACCACTAAAACATCGAGCAACGTCAGCGTGAGATTTGGAAATCAACGAGACTGTCAAAACCTAAAAATGTTCCGACAATTATCAAAATATGCGAATTATGGTAGCGGTGCTACGTTTTAAAAAGTGGGAAAAATTATGCTAATTTTCTCAAATTATGCTAAAAATTATGCTAGCACAATCTATAAAAGCCTACATCTTAGTCATCCCAGTCAATCCATTCGTCCTAGTGATCCCACTCACCCTAGTCATCCTAGTCATCCCAGTTATCTTAGTGATCTCAGTCATCCCAGTCGCCCTAGTCTTCCTAGTCATCCCAGTCACCCCAGTCATCCTAATCATCCCAGTCACCCTAGTCATCCTAGTGATCCCAGTCATCCCAGTCATCCCAGTCACCCTAGTCATCCTAGTCATCCCAGTTATCCCAGTCATCCTAGTCATCCCAGTCAACCTAGTCATCCGAGTGATCCCAGTTATTCCAGTCACCCTAGTTATCCCAGTTACCCTAGTCATCCTAGTGATCCCAGTCATCCCAGTTACCCTAGGCATCTTAGTGATCCCAGTTATCCCAGTCGTCCTAGTCATCCCAGTCACCCTAGTCATCCTAGTGATCCCAGTCATCCCAGTCAACCTAGTCATCCTAGAAATCCCAGTTATCCTAGGCATCCCAGTCGTCCTAGTCATCCCAGTCACCCTAGTCATCCTAGTGATCCCAGTCATCCCAGTCAACCTAGTCATCCTAGTAATCCCAGTTATCCTAGGCATCCCAGTCATCCTAGTTATCTCAGTTACCCTAGTCATCCTAGTGATCCCAGTCATCCCAGTCACCCTAGTCATCCTAGTCATCCCAGTTATCCCAGTCGTCCTAGTCATCCCAGTTACCCTAGTCATCCTAGTGATCTCAGTCATGCCAGTGACCCTAGTCATCCTAGTGATCCCAGTCATCCCAGTTACCCTACTCATCCTAGTCATCCTAGTCATCCCAGTCGTCCTAGTCATCCCAGTCACCCTAGTCATCCTGGTGATCCCAGTCATCCCAGTCACCCTAGTCATCCTAGTGATCCCAGTTATCCCAGTAATCCTAGTCATCCCAGTTCTCCTAGTCATCCCAGTCACCCTAGTCATCCCCCTAGTCATCCTAGTGATACCTTTTATCCCAGTCATCCTAGTCATTCCAGTCACCCTAGTCATCCTAGTGATCCTAGTCATCCCAGTCACCCTAGTCATCCTAGTGATCCCAGTCATCCCAGTCACCCTAGTCATCCTAGTGATCCCAGTTATCCCAGCCGTCCTAGTCATCCCAGTCACCCTAGTCATCCTAGTGATCCCAGTAATCCTAGTCATCCTAGTGATCCCAGTCATCCCAGTCACCCTAGTAATCCTAGTGATCAAAGTAATCCCAGTCGTCTTAGTCATCCCAGTCACCCTAGTCATCCTGGTGATCCCAGTAATCCTAGTCATCCCAGTCATCCCAGTCACCCTAGTCATCCTAGTGATCCCAGTAATCCTAGTCATCCTAGTCATCCTAGTCATCCTGGTGATCCCAGTCATCCCAGTCACCCTAGTCATCCTAGTGATCCCAGTCATCCCAGTCACCCTAGTCATCCTAGTGATCCCAGTTATCCCAGCCGTCCTAGTCATCCCAGTCACCCTAGTCATCCCAGTCATCCCAGTAACCCTAGTCATCCTAGTGATCCCAGTAATCCTAGTGATCCCAGTCATCCCAGTCACCCTAGTCATCCTAGTGATCCCAGTTATCCCAGTAATCCTAGTGATCCCAGTCATCCTAGTCATCCCAGTCACTCTAGTCATCCTAGTGATCCCAGTCATCCCAGTCACCCTAGTGATCCCAGTCATCCCAGTCACCCTAGTCATCCCCCTAGTCATCCTAGTGATCCCTGTTATCCCAATCATCCTAGTCATTCCAGTCACCCTAGTCATCCTGGTGATCCCAGTCATCCCAGTCACCCTAGTAATCCTAGTGATCCCAGTTATCCCAATCGTCCTAGTCATCCCAGTCACCCTAGTCATCTAAGTGATCCCAGTCATCCCAGTCACCCTATGTCATCCTAGTGATCCCAGTCATCCCAGTCATCCTAGTCATCCCAGTCACCCTAGTCATCCTAGTGATCCCAGTCACCCTAGTCATCCTAGTGATCCCAGTCGTCCTAGTCGTCCTAGTCATCCCAGTCACCCTAGTCATCCTGGTGATCCTAGTCATCCCAGTCATCCTAGTCATCCTAGTCATCCCAGTCACCCTAGTCATGCCAGTCACCCTAGTCATCCTAGTGATTACAGTCATCCCAGTCACCCTAGTCATCCTAGTGATCCCAGTTATCCCAGTCGTCCTAGTCATTCCAGTCACCCTAGTCACCCTAGTCATCCTAGTTATTCCAGTCATCCTAGTCATCCCAGTTATCTTAGTGATCTCAGTCATCCCAGTCATCCTAGTCTTCCTAGTCATCCCAGTCACCCTAGTCATCCTAGTCATCCCAGTCATCCCAGTCACCCTAGTCATCCCAGTCATCCCAGTCACCCTAGCCATGTTAGTAATCCCAAAAATTTCAGTCATCTTTGTCATCCCAGTCGTCAGTATCATCCCCGTTATTCCAGTCATAGAGGTTAGCAGTCCCAGTCATGTTATTTATTCCAGTAATTTCAGTCATCCCAGTTATAGTAGTCATGCTAGTTATCCTTGTCATCACAGTTATCCCATTCAGTTATTAAGTCAGACAGTCATTTGAATAGATCAACGTGGTAAGAAATTTGAAGGGTACAATATGGACTGCATATCTGCACCAACAGGTACTATAATAACAACCTCATAATAATAATGATAATAATAATAATAATAATAATAATAATGATATGGATTCCATATTATTATTATTATTATTATTATTATTATTATATCAGCAGAACTTG
Source organism: Porites lutea (assembly GCF_958299795.1). Lineage (NCBI taxonomy): Eukaryota > Metazoa > Cnidaria > Anthozoa > Scleractinia > Poritidae > Porites > Porites lutea. Next base: position 30,675,679 of record NC_133206.1, on the reverse strand, counting down.
GCTATTGATTTAAACGTTGTGACAGTTGAACAAAGTCGACAAATGCTAATCCAGGAGAAAACTTATAATGATCACGGTTTTTGCATTTAAGTTTTCTGATTATGAGTACTTCACCAACAAGTGCATGTCTCTTGGAATTTTAGCAATCAATCAAATAATTTTGTTCTTGAAACCAAAAAGATTTCAATGTGTTTCAGCTGTCTTTGTTTTGTGATTCCCTGCCGACATGAAACTGGCGATTGCAAGCATTTATTTAATATAAAATGTCCAATTCAAACAAAGTTCAACAGAAATGCTAAATGTACCCCTTAAAAGTAATGGTTTTACTTGCTTGGTCTTAAAAAACCAATATCATTTCTTACGAAGTCAATTATAAAGTATTTGTTCGATCCTGTTGATTTCTTTTAAATACACTTTAGAAATGCCAGTCACAGAATCCCCAACAGCTGTAGCTGTTCAGGACTACACTCATTTGGATGATCCTGGGTTAAATCATTATATTTTCATCACAATAATTTTGACCACGCTGTACAACTGTACTTGATTTAATTTTATTTTGGAATTTGCTCTTTTATGTTGCATTTTATTTTGCACATTTTTTTAGTTTATATTGTTGTTGTTGTTGTTTTACTGGAAAAAGTATACACTTGATGCTGAAATAACTTTGAAATGAAAGAATTAGGCACAATGTAACCATGTTACAACAGCTTTCCCTGGATTAGCTTAATCAAACTTTGAAATCACCTGGCCAACAATCCTGTTTATCTGGTTCACTCAAGAGCTGGATTACAAAGCAAAACATAGAGCACATACAGTACTGAAGATAACAGAGGCTCTTTGCTTGTGAAAGTCCTTGTCCAGTCTTTCTGTGGCATCTGATCTGGAAACAAAAGTTTAAAATATTCAATGAAGCTCATAAGTTATTTTCAGAACAGACCAATTTTCCATTAACGTTCAAACCTTGCTTTATGGACACCCACTTAATACAGAAACCTTATAATTACGGACACTTTGCTTTGCCCCTGAGGAAAGAAAACCCTCTCTAAATTGAAGCTACTTAATCTAGACATCCCGTTAATATGGACACTTTCTATGGCCCCCTTTAAGTGCCCATATTTAAAAGGTTTGACTGCATCACATTTTCATGAATACCAGTGGACAAACATGTTGGAATAATTTACCACATATGATTATAATAATAAATTAACACCCACCCCTTGACTGTACTTGCAAATAACACTTCTGGTATCAATTTTATAGAACTTTTACAAATATAATTTTACAAGTGTACAGCTGTAGGAATATAATTTCACACTGTTTCCACTAATTTAGGACCAGTGGTTTTTTGGGCTTAATTTAGGTTCCAGAGGTCTGTTTCTCGAAAGTCCCAGTAACTTTTCGGGCTCAAAATCAAATATTCAAACCGAAATATAAAGAATAAGGGTGCGGCTCCTGGCTAGTAAACTACTCCATTTTGTTTCATTAACTGATAGTTTTATCATTTTAGATGCAAAACTATTGAGACCCCGATATTTAATGTAAATAGCAATAGCTTACAGGGCCCATTAATCATACGGACTATTTTGAGAAATGGGACCCACATCACTAATATCCTGCCATTTAGTGTAACGTTTGTGACCATTACTCGAGGATCGCTTGTATACCATTGCCATACTTTATGTATTATCCATCTCTGTTTGGATAATATCTTCGCCGTCAGGTGTGTGTTTTTAATTCCTTTAGTTTATTTCTTTAGGTTCTTTCTCTTTGTACATTTCTTTGTTTTGTATTTATTATTTGGTTTGATTATGTATAGCTTTCTTTTGGTTTAATTGTTGTTATCAGAAACCTCTGTATGAGAAAACAGAAAATTGAAGTTCATTGGAATGGAGTAAAGAAGTTTATTTGTTCAGAGCGTGATTAACACAGACTCTAAACAATGGATACACTTGTAAATTACACTTGTAAAAGTTTCATTAAATTGACGCCTCCTTTGCAGACCCCAGTCAGTTCCTAAGTCAGTCAGTCAGTTGGTTGCAGTTAGTCAGTAATTTGGTAAGTTACTTAGTTTAGTCAGTCATTCAGTCAATTGCTCAATCAGTCATTCTGTCAGTCAGTCAGGTACTCAATTGCACAGTCAGTCAGTCAGTTGCTCAATCAGTCATTCTGTCAGTCAGTCAGGTACCCAATTGCAGAGTCAGTCAGTCAGTTGCTCAATCAGTCATTCTGTCAGTCAGTCAGGTATCCAATTGCACAGTCAGTCAGTCAGTCAGTTGCTCAATCAGTCATTCTGTCAGTCAGTCAGGTACCCAATTGCAGAGTCAGTCAGTCAGTTGCTCAATCAGTCATTCTGTCAGTCAGTCAGGTACTCAATTGCACAGTCAGTCAGTCAGTTGCTCAATCAGTCATTCTGTCAGTCAGTCAGGTATCCAATTGCACAGTCAGTCAGTCAGTCAGTTGTTCAATCAGTCATTCTGTCAGTCAGTCAGGTACCCAATTGCAGAGTCAGTCAGTCAGTTGCTCAATCAGTCATTCTGTCAGTCAGTCAGGTACTCAATTGCACAGTCAGTCAGTCAGTTGCTCAATCAGTCATTCTGTCAGTCAGTCAGGTATCCAATTGCACAGTCAGTCGGTCAATTTCTCAATCAGTCATTCTATCAGTCAGTCAGGTATCCAATTGCACAGTCAGTCAGTCAGTTGCTCAATCAGTCATTCTGTCAGTCAGTCAGGTACCCAATTGCACAGTTAGTCAGTCAGTTACTCAGTCAGTCATTCTGTCAGGCAGTCAGGTACCCAAATGCACAGTCAGTCAATTGCTCAATCAGTCATTCTGTAAGTCATTCATGTAGCCAACTGCACAGTCAGTCAGTCAGTCAGTTGCTAAATCAGTCATTCTGTCAGCTGGTCAGGTACCCAACTGCACAGTCAGTCAGTCAGTTGCTAAATCAGTCATTCAGTCAGCTGATCAAGAGACCAATTGCACAGTCAGTCAGTCATCCTGTCAGCCAGTCAGGTACAGAATTGCACAGTCAGTCAGTTGCTCAATCAGTCATCCTGTCAGCCAGTCAGGTACCCAATTGCACAGTCAGTCAGTTGCTCAATCAGTCATTCTGTCAGCTGGTCAAGAACCCAACTGCACAGTCAGTGGTGAGTCAGTCAATTGCTCAATTAGTCAGTGTCTTGGTACTGTACGATGCTCATCCAATCAGTTATATAATCAGTCATTCCATCAGCCAGTCGGTAAGTCAGTTACAAGTAGACTGTCAGCCAGTAACTAAGTTGCTCAGTCAGTCAGTCAAAATGGTTAGTTGAATAGTTAGTAGTTAGTATACTAAGCACATTTGATCAGTCAGTCACTTCATGAAACTTTAAACCAAACAGCTCTGTTTATCTGGTTTACTTAAGAGCTGGAAAAAACAAAAACATACAGCACTTACATTACTTAAGATAACAGAGGCCCTTGGCTCATGAAGGTCCTTGTCCAGTCTTTCTGTGGCATCTGATCTGGAAACAAAAGTTTAAAATATTCAATGAAGCTCATCATTTATTTTCAGAACAGACTAATTTCCCATTAAAGTCAAACCTTGCTTTACAGACACCCGCTTAGTTCGGACAGCTTACTATTACAGACCTTACTTTGTCCCTAGGAAAAGAAAGCCTTAAGCTTTCTCTAATTAATAAATCAACCTGCTCAATACAGACAACTTGTTATTATGGTTCACTTAGTGCCCATATTAAAGACGTTTGAAAGCATCATATTTTCATGAATACCAGTGAGCAAACATGTTGGAATAATTTACCACATATAATTATAATAAATTAACAACCACCCATTGACTGTACTAGCTAGGTAGTCCTCCTTTAATAACAGTCCCCTCCTCTCCTTACACAGTCAGTCACTCAGTCAGTTAGTCAGTCTGTCAGTCAGGTAACCAGTCGGCTAGTCAGTGGCCTTTCAGCTCAGTCAGCCAGTTGGTTGCTTGAAGTTAGTCAGACACTAGGTGTTCAATCAGTCAGTAATTCTGTCAGTTATTCAATCATTCATTCCGTTAGCCAGTCAGTCGATCAGTTAGACAATTGCTGCTCCGTGGCTTGGTAAATATGCATCACTAGCCACCTCCACTTCAGTGAATAATTGTTATATATATATTCACTAGGACAGTTAGAAAGGCTTAATAAAGCAATAGCAGACAAAAACAAAACTTAAATTTAATTTGCTTTGTTAGTTTTAAGAACCAGAATTGAGAAATGTGCTGCTTGTTATGAACAGCATTTTATGACCCATAGAAAAAATAATTTTTCGAATTTCTGGTTACTGTAGGTCAAATTAGTCACACTTTTTTTTGGCGGGGGGGAGAGCAATTGGGGGAGGGGTGCGTGAAAATAATGCTTATTGTTTCCTACTTAGAATGGCTCACTTGCTTATTTTTATTCATAACAGTGGAATTTGAAAAGGTACTATACAGTCCCGACTTAAAAATAGTACTCATTTTTCTTGTTACCAAAGTCTTTCAAGATGGTACAATGTTCAAATAAGTAAATGCTTAACTCTCACATGAGATGCTATGTCACGCAATGGTCAGTGACAAGCCTGGTGGCCTGAGTGTGTGCAGCCACCCTCTCCCCCAGGAAATTTGGCAGCCCAGTTAAAATCGCCCTATGGCCATTCTTGTTTTCAAAGCTCTTGGACGTTTCTTCAGTTTTCTGAAGCTTTAGATGTATATTCAAATCGAAACTTTTATGTAAGCAATCACGTCCCATAAAAAGCAAGGAGCAAAATATCAAATGCAGATGTTATCACATAGCGAACTTCTCCACGATGGCTTCAGCACTCTATCACGAAAACAGTACATGTATTTCTAGTCAAGAGGTCCAATTACAAGTAAAGCTTCCAGTGGAAAAAAAAAACATCCTCAGACTGTAGACAGGGTTCGTACCCTTTTTTGAACAAAAACTTCAAGGACTTTCAAGGACACATTTCGCATTTTTCAAGGACTCAATTCGGTGCAAAAAAGAGATTTGAGTCTATGTCTTTTTTAGTTCTACCACAACATGAGCAATTTTATCCTGAAGGTCTTTCATAATTATTAGGTACTTGAGAATTTGGGTTGGATAAAGTTAGCACCGAAATTCAAGGACTTTCCAGCACCGACTGCAATTTTCAAGGACTTTCAAGGTCTTGAACTTTTTATTTCAAATTTCAAGGACTTTCAAGGACTTTCAAGGTGCGTGCGAACCCTGTGTAGACACAGATAATCAGACATTCAATTGCAATAATGCCGATGCACAGTCACAAACAGGCAATCGAAAAAATATTGGCAAGTAAAATTCTAAAGCAACAAGAAGCGCCTTGAGACTTTGTTTAAACACCGTCGAGTATTTACATATGTTTCCTTTTACATGTACATGTATATTTGGATTTTGCAGATAAAAAGTCACAGATTGCTTTTCAAGTTCAACTATTACCGACAACTTCAGCTATTTAAATGATGCAAAAATGTCGTCCAAACATTTTTAAGATTTCAACGCAAAGTGTCACCCAAGCAGTGCCAGTGAATGCGAATGTCAACTGCTACTGTATAATTTGAATAGTTCAGAAATTTCTCGCAAGAATCAAACACTGAGTAGAGTTTGTTATTTCATAGAGTAGAAAGATTTTTTTGACATGAGAGAAGTTACGTGTAGAAGATTGCTTAAAACTTGAACTAAGGTTGTTAGATTCTCGCCGCAATCGAGAACTGAGAGTAGAGAGCAAATTACTTGAAGCAAAACCCTTTATAATCGATTATAAACAAAGGCCATTCCAGTTTGATGAGTCATGCAGCAATTGAGAATTGAGAATCGAGACGCAACAATCAAGAATCAATTCTCGTGAGGATCGAGAATCGAGTGTCAACTTACTTTTGAACAGTACTATAATTTTTATTTTAGTGAGTCAATGTCTTACCCAGTAAGCCCTTCAGTCAATCAATAAATTGAAGTCAATTAATCAGCCACAAATGATTCAGTAAGATGGTGGGTCCCTGGACAGTAGACTCAGTCAGTCAAACCATTTAGCCATAAATCATTCAGTCAGTTGGTCAGTCCCAAGACAGTAGAGTCAGTTATTCAGTCACTCAACCAGTTAATTAAATCATTCAATCATTTGGTATGTCCATGGACAGTAGAGTCACTTAGTAAGTCAATCAATCAGCCATAAATCACACAGTCAATTGGTAAGTTCCCGGACGGCAGAGTCAGTTATTTAGTCAATCCACCACCAATTAAATAATTTCATCATTTGGTAAGTCCCTGGACAGTAGAGTATGTTCTAAAGTCAGTCAATCTAACAGCCATAAATCATTCAGTCAGTTGGTCAGTCCCTGGACAGTAGAGTCAGTTACTCAGTCAATCAACCAGCCATAAATCATTCAGTCAGTTGGTCAGTCCCTGTACAGTAGAGTCAGCTACATGTACTTAGTCAATCAACCAGCCATAAATCATTCAGTCAGTTAGTTAGTCCCCAGACAGGAGAGTTAGCTAGTCTCACGATCAACAAGTCATAAATTATTCAGTCAGTTGGGCAGTCATCGGACAGTAGAGTCAGTTATTCAGTCAATCAGCCAGAGATACATTTGTAAATCATTTAGTGTGTTGGTGAGTCTTTGGACAGTAGAGTCAGTAACATAATATTACAGTGAGTCAATGTATTACCTAGTAAGCCCTTAGTCAATTAGTTACTCAACCAGCCACAAATCAATCAGTCAGATGGTCAGTTCCTGGACAGTTGAGTCAGTCAGTCAATTCATTAGCCAAAAATCATTCAGTCAATTGGTCAATCCCCACACAGTAGAGTCTGTTATTTAGTCAATCAACCAGCCAATTAAATCACTTAAATATTTGGTAAGTCCTAGGACAGTAGAGTGAGTTATTCAGTCAATCAACCAGCCGTAAATCATTCAGTTAGTTCGTCAGTCGACAGACATTACAGTCAGTTATTCACTCAATCAACCAGCCATAAATCATTGGGTCAGTTGGTCAGTCCCCAGACAGCAGAGTCAGCTAGTCAGCCAATCGACCAGCCGTAAATCATTCAGTAAGTTGGTCAGTCCCTGGACAGTAGAGTTAGCTTGTCAGCCATAAGTTATTCAGTCAGTTGGTAAGTCGTCGGACAGTAGAGTCAGTTATTCAGTCAATCAACCAGCCATAAATCATTCAGTCAGTTGGTTAGTCCCAAGACAGTAGAGTCAGCTAGTCACACAATCAGCCAGCCATAAGGTATTCAGTCAGTTCCTAAGTCGTCCGAAAGTAGAGTCAGTTATTCAGTCAATCAGCCAGCTATAAATCATTCAGTAACTTGGTTAGTCCCTCGACAGTAGTGTTAGCTAGTCACGCAATCAGCCAGCCATAAGTTATTCAGTCAGTTGGTAAGTCCTTGGACAGTAGAGTCAGTTATTCAGTCAATCAACCAGCAATGAATCATTCAGTCAGTTGGTTAGTCGCTGGACAGTAGAGTTAGCTAGTCACGCAATAAGCCAGCCATAAGTTATTCAGTCAGTTGGTTAGTAGAGTCAGTTACTCGGTCAATCAATCTGCCATAAATTATTCAGTTAGTTGGTTAGTCCCTGAACAGTAGAGTTAGCTTGTCACACAATCAGCCAGCCATAAGTTATTCAGTCAGTTGGTAAGTCATCGGACAGTAGAGTCAGTTATTCATTCAATCAACCAGCCATGAATAATTCAGTCAGTTGGTTAGTCCCTAGACAGTAGAGTTAGCTAGTCAGGCAATCAGCCAGCCATAAATCATTCAGTTACTTGGTTAGTCCCTGGACAGTAGAGTTAGCTAGTCATGCAATCGGCCAGCCATAAGTTATTCAGTCAGTTGGTAAGTCATCGGACAGTAGAGTCAGTTTTTCAGTCAATCAGCCAGAGATACATTTGTAAATCATTTAGTGTATTGGTCAGCCCTTGGACAGTAGAGTCAGTCGCACAGTATTTTAGTGAGTCAATGTATTACCCAGTAAACCCTTAGCTGATCAGTCAGTCAACTAATCATCAAAAAAAAGTGAAGTCAGTTATTCAGTCAGTCAACTAGCTATATAATCATTTAGTGGGTTGATCAGTTCTCTGACAGTAGAGTCAGTTAGTCAGTCAATCAAACAGCCATAAATTATTCAGTGTGTTGGTAAGTTCTCTGACAGCAGAGTCAGTTATTCAGTCAATCAAACTGCCTTACTGACAGTACAGCCATACATTTGTAAATCATTTAGTGTGTTGCTCAGTTCTCGGACAGTAGAGTCAGTCACACAGTATTATTTTTAGTGAGTCAATGTATTACCCAGTAAGCAGTTAGTCAACAGTGCTCGACACTAACGCTAGTCCACTAGCCCAGGACCAGTGAAAATTCACGCTGGGCTAGTAAAAGTGTGCTCGTACTAGCCCCTAGACCAGAAGCTTACTGCAGTTCTTTTTCTAAAATGCTTTGTCAGTTGTTAATTTTGTGGCTAGAGTATCAAAATTAATGTAAATGAAAGGACTTGCTATTCATGTAGTAAAAAGGTATCATAGCTATTGATGACTCGCTAAACAGACGCCATGTTAGAAATGCAACTACGTAGAGTTTTCATGTCACTCAATAAAGTAGGGGCCTAAGTAAGAGCTGTAATCAAAGTTGGGTCCGCCATAGTGGGTCATACTGCAGTTTTTTTCTGCACATTTACGCAGGATCAGGAATGAAGAAGATTTCGAAGGTTTTTTTTAACAACTTATCTTGGAGAAAGCGTCCTGTTCAATGGTCTTTTGACTCAAACAAGCATATTATCAACCACCTACTGAGTGCAGCTTAATGGAAGGAAAGCTTTCCCTAGGACTTTTTAGTCCTAGTTTGATATCCTTCAATGACAACGCAATCGTAAGAAATTTTACTCTTCGAAGTTTTTCAAAGATTTGCGACCAACTTGAAGGAAATTTGCATATGATCACCTTGGATTATAGAACTGCAAGCATATCATTCTGATCACAGCATAACTGAGCCAATAAACTAAACGTTACTGATCATTTTCATTCCCTATTAACCACGAAAGTTGATCTATAAAATCCTGCAAACGTAGTAGCTGAGGACTCATAGCCTTTATCATAACAAATCAATGTAACTGACGAGTTTTAAAAATTACAACAGGTGACATTCAGATTGCATCTTGAACTTTGGACTGACAAGAAACAAAGTACAATAAGCCATTCATTTTATTACAGTTGATGTCGTTTTGCCTCTTAAGTTGAATTTTCACAAAGATTGTTGTATTAACTGTTTTAATAAAGAATTGAAGACTAACCAAAACAACTGAGCAACTTTTATTCCTTTTATTTCAGTTTATTTTACCAGTATATACATAGTATTTCATTTAAGAGGGTGTTGTAGGGGGAACCTGTAGACGAGGAGAAGACTGGCTCCTAACCCCTCCAGTACTTTTTTTGGACCAGTGGCTTGTCCTTCTTGGCTAGTAATTCATTTCACTCACTAGTTCACATCCTCGGAGACCCAGAGGCAGTCAGTTGGGTCGGGAAGAAAAGGTGGGACGAAAGTTTTCAAGTACGGGCAAAAGAGCCCCAGGGTACCGACTCTCACCTAACTATTTCCAAAAATTCAAGAGGATCCTGATTGGGCACAAAAAATGCTTTGTATTATTGTGCCCAATCGGTGAACAGTTTCTCCTGAGTTCTTTTTGTGAGTTCGTACACAATGGCTATTGTCTTGCCACACTTGCCCAGTTTGTTCACCAAGCTTGTGCGTGCAAGGAAAACTTTTATTTTCTACTTTCCTTACCAGAAACGAAGGAACTACAGATGAGTCGAAAAAACGTCTGGGATGCTATCAGCAGGAGCAATTCAATTTGCCCCGAGAATATTCTGTTTTTGACGGATCACAATGTATCTTAAATAATAGGAAGTTTAAGATGCGGCGGCAACGAGAAAGTCGAATTAGCAATAGCTTCACAAGGCAAAACAATAACTATGGGCGTGCATCACACTTTTTTGTACATTTCTTTGCCGTCAACTGCTCAACTACCCGTGAAAATGCCTAATTTCACGTTTTGTGAAGGACTTAAACAAGGAATGACAAAATTCATTCTCTTCATGAACTTGGATATGGTTAATGGAATTTCAGGTCCAGAAGAGTTCGCTTGCGTTTGAAAAAGTAAGTGAGTTGGAATAATCACAATAGAGACTGAAAAAATGTGAATTAAATTCACTTTTCCATGCGACGTTTTCGTGGCTGTCAGCCATCGTAGTATCTTTTAAAAACTCCCTAGTATTTACGCAAGACGCGTCTGACACGTGACCGATGCAAGCGTGAATACCTGTTGTAAGCTCAAGCTTGTATTTTTGGAAAAGTGTCTTTAGTTTTCGGGCAGACAATATTTTGAAATCAGATGGGGATTTCATTTCCTGACGGCGTGCATTTCTTTGGTGCATGAGTCCGACAAGCCATGATCGAGACAATAGCCACCGTGTACGAACTCACGAAAAGAGCTCAGGAGAAACTGTTTGCCGATTGGGCACAATAATACAAAGACTTTTTTTGTGCCCAATCAGGAGGCGGCATCCGCTTGAATTTTTGGAAATAATTCAGTGAGAGTTGGTACCCAGGGGCTCTTTTGCCCGTACTTGAAAACTTTCATCCCGCCTTTTCTCCCAACCCGACTGACTGCCCCTGGGTCTCCGAGGATGACTAGTTCATTGCCTAGTGTCCAAAAAAGTTAGTGTCAAGCACTGGTCAATCAGTCAGTCAATTAGACTTGCTACAAGTCGACCTCTTGGCAAGCAGAGTGAGCCTTGTTTGGCCGCAAAGCGGCCGATTGTGAGCGACGAAGTCACGAGAGGTCGACTTGTTTCGTTTGATGGGTTTCCATTTGTATTTCGCGCCAAAAAAGGAGAGTTGCGTGACTTGCATTTGGGGTTTCAGGTTTCATTTGCTAGTCCTTGACTTCAATGGCAGAATGTGCTGATTCCACTCCGACTAAATCTATTGAACGTGTGTGTGTATCTCCATCATCGAAGGAGCAAAATTTTTTACTCTGTGCAAAAGTTGACAACCTCAGGGGACCAGAAAAAATCAAAAGCTTGTTTCAATCTCGAGTCAATACTGGGAAAGGAGATTTCACACCCAAAGAATCCTTGACATCCGCACACATTTTAAACCTACAGAGACTTTTCAAAAAACGCATTTCTCTTTCTGTAACCCTCACGGGGTCAGAAAAGGTCTCATAAAGGGCGAAGCTCTTAGACTTCTGAGAACTAACTCCTCAGTTACAAGCCTTCGCACTAGAGGTTACCCTCACAATCTCATAGAAAAAATCACCTCTGAGGTTAAATTTACCGAACGGAAGTCAGCTTTACAAAAGAACAATGAAGTGCGAAAGAAAATTCTGCCTTTCGTTACCATGTACCACCCTGCTTTGCAGGACCTTAAAAACATTTTAATGAGCAAATGGCACTTAATTCAAGATCAACCTCTACTGAGAGAAATATACGAGCCTCCCATCATTTCATATAAAAGAGCAAAATCACTGGGAGAAATCCTCATTAGAGCAAAACTATAAGGTCACGTATCACACTATCACGAGCTTATGAGTCTGTTTGGCCTGTCAACACCTTCCACCTCGCAATTGACCCCATGTTGGAATTGGAACTGCAAGTCACGTTTTAATGCACTTAGTACTTCTGGGTGACAGCTTTATCCCCAAGGGTCCTTGGGAGCTACTCTGATTGGTCCAAGCGCACCGACCCGTTTTTGGGTCGGTAAAATTGGCGCCAATCAAGTATGAAAAGTCCTTCGTCCCGCGCCATATGAAATCCGACGAAGGACTTTTTTGAAGTCTATCAGTCAATCAGTTAGTCAATCGATCACACACAAATCATTCAGTCAGATGGTCAGTCCCTGGACGGTAGAGTTAGTTACTGTAGTCAGTCAATCATTTAACCATAAATCATTCACTCAGTTGGTTAGTCCCCAGACAATAGAGTCAGCTATCCAGTCCATCAACAAGTTAATTAAATCATTTAATCATTTAGTAAGTCCCTGGACAGTAGAGTCAGTTAGTCAGTCAATGAACCAGCCATAAATCATTCAGTCACTTGGTCAGTCCCTGGACAGTAGGGTCAGTTATTCAGTCAATCAACAAGTTAATAATTAAATCATTTAATCATTTGTTAAGTCCCTGGACAGTGGAGTCAGTGAGTCAATCAACCAGCGATAAATCATTCAGTTAGTCAGTCAGTTGACAGACATTAGAGTCAGTTATTTAGTCAATCAACCAGCCATAAATCATTTGGTCAGTTGGTTAGTACCGGGATTCAGCTAGTCAATCAACCAACAATAAATCAGTCAGTCAGTTGGTCAGTCTCCAGACAGCAGAGTCAGTTATTCGGTCAATCAACCAGCCATAAGTCATTCGGACAGTTGGTCAATCCCTGGACAGTAGAGTCAACTAGTCAGCCAATCAACCAGCCATAAATCATTCAGCTAGTTGGTCTGTCCCGGACAGTAGAGTTAACTAGTCAAGCAATCAACCAGCCACAAAACAATTCAGTCAGTTAGTCAATCCTCGCACAGTTGAGTTAGCTTGTCGGTCAATCAACCAGCCATAAATCATTCAGCTACTTTGTTAATCGACGGAGAGTAGAGTTTGCTAGTCTTGCAATTAACCAGCCACAAATTTTTCAGTCAGTTGGGAAGTCATCCAACAGTAGAGACAGTTATTCAGTCAATCAGCCAGAGATACATTTGTAAATCATTTAGTGTGATGGTCAGTTCTCGGACAGTAGAGTCAGTCACATTGTATTCTAGTGAGTAAACACATTACCCAGTAAGCCCTTACTCAATCACTCAGTCAGGCAGTCAGTCAGCCAGCCATAAATCATTCAGTCAGTTGGTCAGTCCCTGGACAGTAGAGTCAGTTAGGCGGTTTAAAATCATTTAGCCATAATTTGAATTATTCAGTCAGTTGGTTAGTTTCTAGACAGTAGAGTCAATTAGTCAGTCAGCTAGGCCCACATTTTGCCTGGATGTAATACATGCTAAGGAACAATGATATTTTTACGTACACTAAACCCCCTCTATATGAGAGAAAATGAAGCAGTCAGACAGTCAAAATGAAGGTGGGTGGTTTTACACAGACAAATGACTACAGCTAGGTGGACATATTCCCAGTAAGGTAGAAAGATCATAGAAAATTTGCCTCAAGACAGGAGCTGCATAATTTCAACAATTTCCTTGATGTGGAATGAATAGCTTACTTGTTATGTTCCCTTTTTCTCTTCTCTTTGATTGACTTGTGGTGTTACAAAGAACTGTTTGCTGAAACATCCAACAGCTGTTGAAGGAATTAAAATGACGAAGCCATGTAAAATTCTGTTCACCAAGACAAGGTTTCTATACAAATTAGATAATTTATTACTTCAAAATTACACATAATTATTATGTCTACCATAAATGAGCTCCTTGATGTTTAGTTCAAGAATTATTATTGATTCTGTTACTTCAGTGACACATTCTGTAAACTTTGCAATATGCAGCAATGCTTCCATTATTTTTTATCGTGGAAATGGAGACCGTTCAGTTTGATACGTTATTATTATTGCGTTCTCCTAACGTCAAACACAACCTAAAATGAACGCTGGGCACAAGCATTTACAAGAAAGAATCTTGATTTTAGGTTGGTTCAACTACAGCAAATACCTCGTAGCCTCCATCAGCAGGGGGCACGTGCATCTAAAAGGATCAGAATGCACACAAATGTTTTTTTCTTCCATGAGCAGCTTTGCTCATTTTCTATCGGTCAATCAATCAACTTTATATATCCACAGTCGTAATAAAAGCTGAAAAGCTTAAGGGGCCGAGCCGAAAAAAAAAGAAGAAATTCAAAACTACTACAATTATTATCATCGTACAGTAACTATTTTTTTAACATACTAAAATATTACAAGTAATTAAAAATTAGTATTTACATCACAAATTATAATAATTATATTCTTTGTCTGCACTCAGTAAGTTTAAACTCAATCCTTTTTGGAAGTAAATGCAATGTTTCCTGAATAGGTCTAATATATTGATCAAGAACTTGTTTAATGCTTCTGACGCGTACAGAAAGTGTGTTATTCTATCTACAAAGAAGCGAATATGGCATGTGCTATTGACCAATGACCAATGTTCGAACCCACTTATTAATCCCTGATTACTTCTAGTTATCATTATTATTTTGCATTTTTGCTAATGAAAAGCAGCTAGCAGTGTTATTAGTAAACTGCTTTGTATTGGGGAAGTACAGGGATATCACTAAGATTTTGAGTTGCCAGGTAAAATTAAGTAGGTGGGGAATCAGACAACTAGGGATTTCTGTTTGGTTATATTTTTCTTCTGTTTTACTATGAAAGTAGCCTCAGAAAAATCCTGGCCCCTCCTCTTAAAGGCAGCCCTGGAAGTAGTGATTTTTTGTTCCTGGATCTTGTTGTTTACCCCACCCCCCTGCTATAGATGTTCCTCTCCCCTCTCCTCCCTTGTGCACATTCCTCCCCACCTTTTATCTCCTTTTCTTTTCCCATTCAAATGCCTGCCACTCATGCTACACTGATTGATGGTGAACTATTATCAATTATGCATAAAATAATATTCCAAACAGCACCTTTAATGGCGTTCTGTGGTGGACAAAATTATACCGATGGTAAAAACATGTTGAAAACATAATACGTAAGTGGAAACTTGTAAAATACATCGAATGCAATTTAAAAAATATGAGTCGAGACTTGCAAAATATATGTTCACGAACGAAAAAAAAAACTAGGTCTATGTCATGACTTCAAACACAAGTCGAAATTTTGAAATTTGAGCCAAAAAAATGCGAGTCGAGTTGGAAATAAAAAGAACTTGAGTCGAGAAAGAGACAACACTGACCAGTTGTATTGTCAATCGATGTCTTTACTTCATCGATCCAAAGCAGCGGTTCGTTAGCTACCAAAAAAAGCAGCAGCTTTTTTCTTCTCCCTTGCTGGACTTATCGAGTACTTGGAGAGGCAGCTAAGTTAGCATCATATGACAGTTTAACATTCCTATTTTGGCACCTTGACAAGGACAAAAGGTCACTTGCAACCCTGCTGTCAAGATTTTGTGAGACTCACGCGTACGGTTGTGTAGAAATAAGGAAGGTCACCCTTTCAACGTTAAATCTGACTGGAACCCAATGGTTCAATCATCAGTAGCCCTCGGGAGAGGTTAAATCAAAACTCGCAGAGATACAAATAACAAAGACAACATAACCTGTCACGCAAGGACCGACAAGCATTAAAAGAATTACAGCAAAACACTGGTATTAAAATCAAGCGGACAAGGGAATTACTACAGTAGACATGAACCTAACATGTTTTTAACTCAAATTCAGATAACTCGAACTCCCCACTAACTCAAACTAAGTCCTATTTCCCTTGGATTTCACCCAGTCATTTTTACTTGGTTAACTCAAACTCGAATAACACAAACTAAATTTCCTTTCCCTTGATCAAAATTTTGCTGAAATTTACCCCGATAACGCTAATTCTGGTTCTTGTAACATCACTTGGATGCCATTTCATTAGTTCCCCTAACCTAAGATCAGGTGTTTTTTTTTTTTTTACTTCTCTGCTTCTTTGGCTCGAGAAGGAAAAAATAACGCCTGATACATTTAATTAACAAGCTGTCAACTGCCCCCTAATTTACATAATGTAACATCTGCTTCACCTGTCATGTTATTAGCCAATCAGCGTTTACCAGATGGGAATCACATTTTGGTGCAAATAATGTCTCCTTTAAAATTAATTTTAGGGAAAAGAAATTTTTTAAGGATGTCCATATTTAGATGGCACTTCCTAAAAAAATTATTTTTAAGGTTTTTTTTTTTTTTTTGTGATGAAATACTGCTAGCTGGAGCTGCCGAACCTTTATCTAAAAGCTAGAAATAATAACGAATTTACTGGTAAACGTTCATTGACTTTGTTCTGTGCCGAAAGCAGTGAAGAAAAATGTTTAGACTGGTGCAGCATATTTCATGAAATAAAATGTGTTGTGAAAGCAATCGCTCAGAATAATTCACAGGTTTCTGAAGGGAAATTACAGCCAAACCAGGTCAAGATTCCATTCATGAATTGATTATTTGAAAAGTGAATCCATTTGTCGCTTCTGTAACTTGTACCCAGTATCAAATTGCATTCAAATGATCGGTGAATTATTGACTGCAACTTAGTATACGATGAGATGTAAAATATAATAATTTCAGTGGATCAAATTTCTATTAAGAACATAGAACATTCTTCAAATTCAAGAAAACTGAATCAGCAGAAATTTCATAACGAACTTGAGTGTACATTCACTGCTCCTTGCGCAAGCAAAAATGTAGACTGAAATCAACAACGACTGATGGATAGTGACATTTTGGCTGATCGGAACAGCGCAAATCATCTGTAATGTTTCCTATCCAATCAGAAAGAAGTCCAGATTATGACTTTTTTGCATGTGATCTGTGAAAGGATTGTATCACGCCCTCCTCCCAAAAACAGATTACAGAGATAAAGGTAGAGGGCATGATCGCAGGCTATAGTTCCTCTTGTTGTATAATCAGTAAAAAACACTAAAACCAGCACTACAGCCATTTAATCTTAATTTGTGCAACGAACAGGTCACGTTTTTTCATAAAGAGGCATAATCATGTCACAGTTTCTGATGAAATCGGCAAAAAATTGCACTGTCAGTATACACTGAAGTGCTGAGAAATCAGTACTATCAATTATTATTAACATGGCAAATTAAAAATTCAGTCAACCCCAAAAACTCGCACCCCCACTAAGTCAAACTGTTTTTCGTTTCCTGTCAGAGTTCGAGTTATCATGGTTCTACTGTACAGCGGAACAGCAAAACACCGACATCAACATCAAGCAGACAAGGCAATCAAGGGAATTTCCTCTTTTGTTAACACACGGTTTCACTGCAGTATTTCACTCCAGTACAGATGTGTGGCCAGTTGTAATAAAATATTATTACCCCCTTTCTGTTGGACCATCGTACCCAAAGGGTGAACTTCACCATTTCTAAACGACCGTAACCTTGACGACAGAGTTGCAACTAGGAGTGTCCTTTCATTTCGTCAAGG
The DNA here is from genome assembly GCF_958299795.1 of Porites lutea. Lineage (NCBI taxonomy): Eukaryota > Metazoa > Cnidaria > Anthozoa > Scleractinia > Poritidae > Porites > Porites lutea. The sequence goes on along the minus strand of NC_133206.1, from coordinate 30,658,526 downwards.
CACCATAATAGGAATAATATTGTAAACTGTCACGCTGAAATAAGCTGCCTTTCCAAGTCCTCAATAAGTATAGCAAGGGAGAAGAAAAAATCTGCAGCATTTGGTAGCCAACAAACCGCTAATTTGGATCAAAGTCTCATCTCAGTTAAGTGAAGACATTGTCTGACAACACACAACTGGTCAGCGTTCTCTCTTTCTCCACTCTTTTTTTTTCAACTCGACTTGCATTATTTTCGACTCAAATTTCACAATTTTGACTTGTGTTTGTAGTCATGACATTTGCATAATATTTTTTTCATTCATGAACGTATATTTTGCAAATCACTAGTCATATTTTTTTACAGCATTTGATGTATTTTACAAGTTTCAACTTATGTATTATATTTTCAACATGTTTTTATTATCGGTATAATTTTGTCCACAACGGAACGCCATAGTAACTATTAGTGTCTAGTTAGTGTTAGTTTTGTCTTTCGTGGTCACAAATATTTCCCCTCTTTTGATTGGCTCAAATCTCACGGCTAATTCTTCATAACTAGCTAGCGTTGACCAAATTTGGAAGAGGTTTACAATACGGTGGAACCCCGCCTTACTGCCACCTCAGTGATACAATCACCTCGTTATTACAGCCTCTATTTTTTTGGCCTGGCAAAACAGCCATATGTTTCCTTATAAAAAATCCCCATTAATGCAGTCACCTGTTAATACGGCCAACAGCCACATTTTAAATCCCAAACTACAATTTCACCCCGTTGATATGGCCAGTTGTTCGAAATTTAGAAAATTAAAATGCCTGTGACATGTCAGTTTTACTGACCTAGTACTCTGAGCCTGTTCTTGCACTGTTTTAGACTACAGTACACATAAAGTGCACTTGTTGCGATATTATAGCCGAATTTTAAGTGTTTTAATATGTACTGAAGGGAAATTTTAAGTAGTTTTTTTTAATTACTGTATGTGATATCTACAGTCTGGTTGTTTATTAATGAGAACAGTTGTTCAAGAAATTCGAATTTGCTGTACGGTGTATTTGTCATTATGGCCCTCAAGTCATGAAATTTGAGCCTGCCCCGATAATAAGGCCACCCCGTTAATACAGCCAAATTTTTTGACCCAATCGTGACCATATTAACAGGGTTCCACTGTGTGTAGAAAATGACATTAATAGTACTACATAATTGCCAGAAAAATGGTCTAAAAACTGAAAATCCTGGGAGTCAAAAGATTGCGTTGTTCTGGTAGAGCAATACATAATGGCAGAACATTTCACACGTTTCACGAAGAAGAATTAACCAAACTACTGCCTAAAATCTTAGCAAGAACAGCAAGACTACAGGACTAAGCATCCCTTTATCTTCTGAACTTGCTACAAAACAGACAAATGAAGACCACAACTTTAAAGACATCGATTGTGTCAGACATGCTTGTTTTTAAACTAGGAAATATTTTGAATGAATAATAAAACAATTATTATTGGAGGAGGCCAGGGTGTTATCTACCAAAGCCAATTAACACCTTCCTCAATCTCCATAATATTATTTTTCAGGTCATACTCAACCTCATCCAATACTAAATTATTGTTATATATACTAAACACATACATTGTACCTATAAGTCTAAAGGTTACTGGCACATTTCAGAGCAGACCATATGTGTGTCAAGGTATATGTCACATCAGACCAATGTAGGTATATAGCCAGACACATACATACATAATTATTTTTAGGCTCGTATTATGCATACAATAATAATATTTTGCTTCCTTGGTTCTGGCCTGCCTATAATAAAACATGTATTCCCCACGGAATACATCTATGTGCCACTGAACAAGGTGACTTTTTGGACCAGAAGTATTTTAAAGATTGTGAACGTTGGTAAAAAGGTCTACTTTTGTGCTAAACAATCTAATTCCATGATGTTAGTTTAAAATAATACTTAATTCTGTGTAAAACAAATGAATTGGGGTCATAAAATAAGGTCTGTTGTTGTTAAACAGGTATCGAAATGAATGATTATTGTCTTAACCAGAGTCAAGGTTTGAAGGCTCGGCAGCACACTTCTACCTAGAATGAGTATCCTGCAAACTATCCATCAGTTCCCCTCACCCCCTACCCCCACGCTGCCTATCCATCTGCCCCTGGATGTATTTGTCATAAACCAAAAAAAATGAAACATGAACGTAAGTTGTAGTTCAGTTTTGTCCCAGGTTACTACTTAATTTTCCTTTTTTTGCAAAATCATTATGGTATATTCATTCAGCCAAAAATTAAAGTTGAAGATAAGCATAAAATTACATGTAATTATTGAACCACAACATACATGAAGCGTGAGTCGGAGAATGAATAAAATCATAAATGTTTGGACTTGAGCGAATCTTTTACTGGTCAAAATGTACTTAAGAATCTTTTAACGATTATTTAGGTTAAGAAATATAAACTTAAGCTTAGATTTACCTTTACAAATGGTTGTACAGTTATCACGTGGTCCAACGTGGTCATTCCTAGACACTTTTCCAACGTGAAGACTGCTGGAAAATACACATCGAGAACTTTTAAGCAAACTAGAACACTATTTTCGACATTTCTTTTGATTACGTCTAGAAAATCCAACTAAATAATCACCACAAACCTTCGAAAAGCTAAAGTGAAGTTTACACGCCGCCATCTTTGTTAGTTTCCAATCCCCCACCGTACACCGAAACTCACAGAACAGGAGAACAGTGATCTGGGTCTGTACACACAGGCCACCCAATGTCACCATTAGGAAATTTCAGTGTTTTAGCTTTCCCCGTTCCCGTTCCCCATATCACTAGGCTGATTAAGCAACAGAACGGGAACGTCTGTTGACGACGGGAAAGCACGCGGAAAGGACTAAACGCGACTTCCGGTACCCAATTTGCCGTTCTGTTGCTAAATCAGCCTACTAGTGATATGGGTATCCCTACCCCGGCTACCAGACGTTTCTTCTCGCATGCGGCGAGTGCTTCGAGAAGCTTCAGGGTCGCTCACCCCCCCCCCCCCCCCCGTGGGGGAGGGTAGTCGACTAATAGCGGAGCTCCACGCGCGCGAAACGGAGCACTATGGGTAAGAAAATTTGGTAAACTACCCATCCGAGAAATTTTGGTAGTCACCTGACCGTACGCCTCCTCCCTCGCTTTTATTTTTTTCGCGCTTCTTTTTACTTCGCACCGCTCCCCACTATCTGAACGCCTGGAACAGGCTACCGACCGACCGACCGTCCGCACCACAGGCATCCTCGGAGACCCAGGGGCAGATAGTGGGCCCCCACTATCTGCTTCTGGGTCTCCGAGGATGCACCACAGGCATACCAATGTAAAATAACTCAACCAACAGGTATGGCAACCCAAATGCAACTCGAGATTATTTTGGCGGGAAATTGCATAGCCACCCGCGTCTTGAGAAGCAGAGACAACTAAAGAGTCAAAAAATAAAAGTTCCCTGAAAGAGATCCGAGAGATTTTGGTGTACTTTTATAATTATGATGGTGCAGGAGCCGATTAAGTAATCGGCTCCTGGATGGTGTCATATCAGATGAGAAATTCGTTCCCTTGTACGATGAAATCTAGTTGAGCGCTTTGTGTCGCGCCATTAAGCCTATTTACGATCTACGTATTGCCAAATTCTCGCACGCTCCACAGTTCTTACGGCTGGTAATCGAGCCCACACAGCTCAGGGCTTGAAGCGGTAGGGCTCACTTCCAAGAACATCTTTAGCAAGCTGAATATTGTGATCTTCAGTCCCCTCCATCTTCATTAAAATAAGAACAAATTATTAAATACGATTGGCAAGTTGCGCGCAAAAATAAACAAGTTCCTTCATCCTGCTTTATACAGGACTTTATTTTGTCGAATAAATGGTAACCAATTAACACGCACTTTCATTTTGGCCTACAACTTAAGCAGAACAAATAAACTAAAAACTTCGTGAATGAAGAAAAGGGTAAAAGCCGATGTTCAGATGGTGAGAGAATACTAAATGTGATTATTTTATCGCTGGGAATTCTAATCCTGCAGTTGTACCACTTGCTGCACATTAAAAAAATAGTGTTAATTAGTGTTAAAGTAAGTAATTGAAAAAGGTTTACCATTTGAACTAAACTAGACACTCCAGAAACAGATTAAAGCGGTATTCTGTTAACATAAAGATGTTTTGAAGACGAAAAGACGAATAAAAAACTCACGTTCTCGAGACACCGCCGCACTCAGCTTTCTCACCGTCGCGACGTGCAGACGACGTAGGTTGGACGGCTGAGGTATATGCTAATTACCCCGAATCGGGCAACTTTTATTTCCGGTTGCCGTCCTCCACCTTACCGTCCACGCTAAAGCGGAAATTGTTTCTGTATCCGTGTTGTCTAAAGCATCAAGCTTAGATTCAGATTGCTATGTCCACAAATTTGGAATATAGAGAAAAAATAAAGTGGGCGACAGGCCAACGAAGCTCAACGAGAAAAAGAGCGACAGAGAGCTAGAGCGGAAGATAAGGAGCCATTTGTTGGAAGAACAACATGAAAATGTTTTAGCGTCGGTTGAGAAAATGAGAAATCCTAGCGACCACCAAGGTGAAAATGAACGAGTGAAAAAAAGGGAATAAGAACAGGGACGACATTTCCTCCATAAAACGTGTAACAAGGAAGTTTCTGGAAAGGTTCACGTTGTAGTCATGCAAAACAACGGCAAAGAAATGTACAAAAAAGTGTGCTGCACGTGCAAAGTTGTTTTGTTGCTAATTAGACCTACTGTTGTTTTTTCACCGTTCTCGTTGCCTTCGCCGCTTAACATGATTTTATATTTTGTTTGAGCAAACTATAAATATTTTCATGAGCTTCGCTTTTAGCTCTGGCTAAATCTATATATCCATGATTATTTGGGTATAGGTCAGCCGCTGAGGCTTTGAAACCCTGACCCTGTTTAGGACAACACCTTTAATTTTGACCCGGTTTAGGAAAAAGGACAAAATGCATGCTGTCTTGTTGCCCAAAGCTCTTTTTTCTTTCTCTTGTTGTACCTCACCTAACCCCCCCCCCCACCCCCCACCCTCTTATCTGAAGGTCTGGATTGCTCATCCTGCTCACTGCTCACTGCTCATCCATAGGCTCTCAATAGAGAATGCATATTTATTAGCCTAGAATGCCGTAATGTTTAACGGAAGAAAGTTTACAACAAATACTGGATAATGTTAATATATCATTGCTTAAACTAGTGATTAAAAATACCTAGCCTGATTCTCAGCAGACGTCCGAGGTCGTTCGCGGTCCCTTCGCGAGCAACTCCCATATGGTTTATTAAGTGCTGGAATGTCAGGTTTGCCTCAAAACTGCTCCCAGGGGGCTCAATAGAGGATTTAGGGTAATTTTTTTTTAAAAATGACATTTGAAATAAAAAAAGAAAAATTTGGAGGGAGTTGAGTATTTTCTTTTCAGTATTATATCCTTCAATTTAAAATAGAGCACAGCCTTGTTACAATATGGTATGTTGATCTCTCAATATTATTTAAAAAATGTATCAGCTTTCATAGAAATTCAAGGCTCAAAGTAGTCTCCATCTATCTGTTACAGTACAAATCTGCGTGTAAGAACCTACATTTTTGAAGTCTTTAAAAAAAAGGTTCTTGTATTTTGGGCTAGTTATTGGCAATTGAGGCTAAGTAGGTTCTTAATTAGTAAAGCCCGTAGCTGTTGACTACCAGAAAAAAGAAGAACTTGAGTTTGGTGCAAATCGCCTTTGAGCAAGTTCTATGAAGACAATTACAATCTGTAGTTTATATAAACCTGTTTTTGTTCTGGAATTACAAGACTTTTATTTGTTATCACAGTTGTACAGATTGGTACAGTCAGGAGCCCATAACCTGAAGCGAGCAACTTCCATGCGCTCGTGTCACGGCGTTTTCACGGACCAGTTTATTTTTAGAACGGTTTTGGCGCGAGTTTTGAATATCTTTAAATTCCAAAAACAAGTCAGCAAAACCTACAGATCTAAAAATGTGATTTTTTGCCTTTTCATAAGGTTTAGTTTTCCTTTTTGATATCTCATACTTCGACTGCGCTCATATAGACATGGTGGAGATTCTATTTTCGCGGAAAAAAGTCCGTAAAAACGCCGTGACACATGGAGTATTTAGTCGTGATTAATAATTAATATAGTGAACAATTTATTCTTCGAATAATAAGGGAGAGGAGAGTATTTATAGAGGGCCGGGGAGTTAGTTGAAACGGGGGGAAGGGGTAGACAGAGGATTTACAGTAACAGCAGCTAATGTTTCATTTCTTGACGTTCTATCGGTTCTGCTGGCTCCTGCCCTACTCCTGCTCCTGCTCTGTTGTGTTGTACTCTGTAAGAAAAAAAAAAAGATACATCCACGTAGTTGCTTGTTGTGTTCATGTTCCTTGCTTTGTTACAACCACTATTTTTTTTCTGGAGGATAGCTCAACCAACTCCCTCCCCACGCCCCCCCCCCCCCCCCCCCCGCCAAAAAAAACATAATAAATCCCTCCCTCTTTTACACTTCTTGTTCGCTTTCCCCAAAACCTTTACTTACATGAGAGTAGAAGAGGAGAGTGAAGACTATACTTTGCCTGTTGAGACCCTGCGATGGAAAGGGGTTGACCCCTCCAACATTTTCAAAGGGAAACTCTTCGTTGAAGGAAGGTCACTACACTCGCCATTTTGAAAACACTACGTGGCCAAGCTGAACACACAGAAAATAGGCAAGCGTGGGCAGTGCCTTCTCTATACATAGCGATTAGAAAGAATTATGGATGGATCAGCGATCGGTAACTGAAGGGATCAGAGATCAAGGGATCAAGGATCAATGATGAATTATAAATGGATCAGTGATCAGGAAAAAGAGATCAGGGATCAAGGATCACGAATCATCACGGATAATTAGCATGTTTTGTTGTCCATTTTTTTCATTCCGGTTTCGTAAGGTCCCTAGCTAAGAGCTTAGAACAGCGATGTATAAGCGCTATATAAATTCCATTATTATTATTATTCCAACGACGTACGTTGTACCCTTTGTTGTCACATATAACCCAGCACTTCCACGCATTTCTAATATCTTACGCAAACATTTTAACATCTTACACTCCGATCTTCTAACCGTTGCAAAGACGTTTTTAAGCAGCCGCCTTTTGTTGCTTACGGACTTTTAATTAAAGCACAATTACCCGTAATCTCTAACACTCATTTTTCGGCACGTTCTTTCCGCTGTGGGCAAAATTGCCATGTGTGCCACTTGTCCACACATTACTAACGACCTAATAAGTTATACTTTTTGCTCAACTGGTGAAACACACTTCATCACTTCGCACATTATTTTTAAAACTAAAAACGTTATCTATATGGTGCAAGGTAACCGTTGCAATTTTCAATATACAGGTGAAACTTGAGTTCCACAACATCTCGTAAATGAGGCTATCAAATTTCACGTGCCACTTCTTTAGAACACGAAATTGGCCCTCACTCAGAAGATTTTTGCCACCGGAGCTTCCAAAAGAAGTCTACCGATAGCCGAATACAGTGTAGCCTGCGTAGCAAGCGTTTCCGCGCGAGTTCGTCGAGAACGTTGAGACGAGAGCGAAAAAAAAGGAACTTTCGCGTTCTAACTCGATTGGAAACGCAGGCTAGTATTTTGCGTATTCAAGTGCGAGACTGAAAACGGAGAGCGACACTGGGGAGAGACAGTAAAAGGGCGTATGAGGCTCGCGCGCTTCGCGCGTGTGAGACTCTTACACGTAAACGTGGCGCAAGATGGATCAGCACAACAGTACACGGTTGTGGTTACTTTTCTTCGTAGTGCGGCGAAAACTCTTTCTCTTGTAAGGTAAGTAATCGTTTACCTAAAGAACGACAGTTTCTAACGTACAATGTATTTTTGGGGTGTACATATAACTAATTGATGGTTGCATCAAAGAGAGTACAAATAGTCAACCATATTGAGTTCGAATATTAAAATCTACATCTACAACGCCTTTGCAAAGGTTGCCCATCACGCTTTTGCAGCTGTTTGTTGGTCAGCAGGGTAAATTGATTAACAGTTGTGTGTATCGTCTGAAAACATCTCCAACATCGCAAGCGATGTCTCGCGCTTTAGTGACACAGCTATTTGTTAAACTTTGTTCAAGCACGTTTTGGTTCTATAATCCATCTTCCGTGCTGTTCTCTTTCTGAGATGCGCCATTGCGACAAACTTCCTCGAATGTTCACTTTCAGTTCCTTTTTTTCTGACATGATAGTTTTAGGGGCTAAAACGATAGTGAACATGCTCGGAGTACGGTAAAAATTTAACCAGTGCGAATGCAGCACCCACAACTACCACTACCATGCATTGCAAGAGCCACGATCAGTAAACGTAACCTCGAATAACGATATATTTTTCTTAACGAAATAAGGTGTTCGCATGAATTCCTTTATACCTGGTGTATTTTCCTTAAAATTGACTAGGAAGGCATTCTAAGAAGGAGGTAAAGATCTCTCATTTTAGTCTATATAAATTCAATTGCACTATCAGAAGTCAAAAACCAAATTTTCGAACGAGACTCTTCTTCTTCTTCAGTAATGACCCTATTTATACTAGAGGATGTCTCAGAGAACTAAGGCATGAAGTATTATAATTTTGAGAAATAAGGGAGATGCATTTAACTTCAGATCAATGAAATGTTTGACATTTAGGTGCCTCTAATCTATGCACTTAATAGATCTGTTAGTCGCCCTAGACAGATTTTATTTATGCCCTTTGGTATTGAAATGGGACACACTTAGTTAAAATCACACTCGAGAGTCCGGTGGTAAAAAGGCGGACTTTGTTATCTGCTAGGCAAATCTCTATTCACTAGGTAACTTCTTTCCTTTTCCTAATACATATCCACTGGATAGGTATTAGGTAGATATGACTGTCCACCTTTTAAACGAATGGGGCCCCCACGGCTGTTAATACCCAGATGTCATAGTCATCCTCTAGAATAAATAAAACCAATGTTATGTACGGATCTGTAACGGGCAATGACAGTAAAGATAATTTGCGTGTATGCTGGACCAAGGACCACATACAACTCAGGTCAAAGGTTAAACTGAGGTTGACTCCTGTAACCTCTGTGTGGCTATTTCATGCAACTAGTCACAGTAAAGTTGTATGTGTAACTCCTGCTAAAAAAGATTATGATTTGCAAATGATTTCCTGGAAATTCAAATATTTTTGAGCAGGGAAGCTACTGTAAGTGCAAAATCCCCTCTTTTTGTTGAACCAGAGAATGGCTTAGGAAGTGTACATGTTAAGATGCAGTGAACATGAATATCACATCTGAGATGACATTCATCATACATATATTTATATGGTGGTACTCTGTGTCTGGTAAACAGCAATATTCAGGGTGCAAAGAAAGTTAGTTTTACAGCCTGCCGTTGAGGCAAGCTGTAGCTAACATGTACTAGCCCACAATTCATTTCAACTAGCCCCAAAACTCTTTTTGATTAGCAGGATTGATTACAATCCTTCTGTAATTTGAATTTCCCCAAAAAACAGCACTTGCCCATCGGGCAAGTTAAGAACAAAAATCACTAGCCCGATAGCAAAATCCACTTGTCCCAGGCTATCGAACACAGCTTTCTTTGCACGCTGAATATTATACCCAGCACTGCATTTATTGTTATCATACACATTTGCAGCACTATTGTAATGGGTACAGTCATACAAAGTATTTAATATTGTAGGCATCTTGTTGAAAGTTAATGAACATTGTGTGCATTGCAGTTAGTTTTTTATTTCAGTTAATTCTATTTTTCCTTTGTTACTTGGTACGGTAATGTATGCTTAGGAATTCAAAGGAGAAACAAAAATTAACTGGAATAACCACAATATATGGTATATTATGTTGTTTTCTTTTTCACACTTTGTATACCACTGACACTAAAAGCAGTTAAGGAAACTGTTTTTTATGTGTAAATTTGGTTTCAGAATGGTTTATTTTTCATTTTAGCCCTTTTCAGCAGAGAAGCTGGTGGATACATGTATATCTTCTCCTATGAATTAATCTGGGACACAAGCTTCTAGGTTATAAGATGACACAGCACTTGATAACAGGTTGGTTGAGTTAGTTTTTTCCTACTTGGTTTTTTTAGTTTTAGTGAATATACTCCTACAGTATTAACAAACTCAGCTTGTTTTTAAACAAAACACAAATCTGCTACTTTTATAAGCTTAAAGGTACATGTACAGCAAACATTGATTTTGCCCTTAAAAAGCGAAAATTACTTGTGATTCAAGGAAAAATGTATTACATGTAATATAATGTAATTAGTATAGGTAATAGCATGATTTGTAGTGATATTTGGCATAAATACCACGAGTGATATTTCAAAATTGTTATATGTAATTTCACGAGCCGTTAGGCGAGTGAAATTAAAACTAATGGTATTTATGCCAAATATCAAGTACAAATCATGCTATTGTTTGTTTATACTACTACCCGGGAAAGGTTTGTAATTTTCACATGTAGGTATTTCAAATTAAGGTGAAATACCACTGCTCTAAGCCAATCAAATTGTAGAAATTTCTCATGTAGTAGTATAATAAGAATAACCTTACAACTTAAAACATTTTCTGCCACAACAGCAACTGCCTTAAATATGTTATTTTAGCTAATCAGTCTTGTCCAATTCTTGTCCTTTTTCGCATCAGATAATTTATTCATCAGAGAGGTGCACCACCCTACATGTGAATTAAGAAATATTGTTATACCATTGTATAGCTGAAATTTTTCGATAATAGTGTGTGCTGTCATTGGTTACTTCGAGGTCACCTGAAATCTTACAATGAAACTGTTTTCTGCCAAAAGTCTCTGAGCCGGCAACTGTGCAACTGTACACTGTTATCCTTGAATAATGACCAATCACTGAGGTTAACTAAATCATAAATAATATTTTGTATGTGTGGAAGTTCATTTTTATAGGCTGTAAGACAAACTGAATCTCAGTGTTTTTCTCGGCTCTGCCTTGGGAGATATTGATATTCTGAATGTACTATATACAATACAATACTTTATTCAAGATATAGAAAACAAAACAAAATATCTGTCCAAAGGGGAGATCTTGAGGTTATCCCTACATAAAAGATTCCCCAAAATAAAAGAGAAAAAAAATCTAAAATCAAAAACTAGAATTTAAAACATTATTTACAGCAGGAAAAAATCTTAAAACTAAAAACTAGAAATCTAAAACAATATGCATATCATAATTTTAACATAATTGTTTGCAATATTATTGATCAATAATCATTTAAATCCTCAATCTGTTGTGAAATAAAGTCAACAATCCTGTGTAAACATTTTTTTTAGGCTTGTAAGTTATTCCAGACATTAACGATTTGTACGAGAAAGAGTATTTGTAGCAATTTAGTGTGGCAACTTTTTCATAGAGTTTACAATCGTGGTTGGCTCTAGTTCAATAACACTTTGTAAGCTGGAAAAAGTCCAAAAAAGGAGGACTATCTATACTAAAAACTATCTTGTAGCACTGAACTAGAAATAAGTACTAGAGGTGAGTACCAAATTTGATAGGTTTAAACTGACACTTGTCTGACTGTTCCACTACAGCTCTAGTTTTTGAGTCACTTTCTCTTGGGAGGCAGTGCTTTAGAAAATAAGCAAGGTAATGCAATTGGCTCATTTTCCTGGTCAAATTATGTGATGTGTGTAAGTGGTCACGTGTGTCTTTGTTTGACTGCAAACTGGTTTCAACATTTTTACGTTGTAGTCCCAACATTATCAATGCACAACTAAGAGAAAAGGTTATGGGAATTAATGAAAATATGATCGCCAAAGAAAAAATGCTCTGATTTTTTAATCAAATTCTACCAACTAATTCTGTAAGGAAATGTATAGAGATCAGTCTGGAGAATTTGTATGCAAATATTGGGGCTTGAACCATTGTTTATAAATACTGTGTATTTGCCTTTGTTCAAGGCTGTCAGTAGACAACTGAGTTGTCAAAGTAAGCTGCTAGGGCTGGAGGCACTGCTGAGCGCTGAAGGTTTTAGGCCCTTGGGGGGTCTGGGGGGTAGGCTTCCCTAGAAAATGTTTGTATTTAGACACTCTGAAATGCTGTTTCTCCAAAATTACTGAAAATCCAGAGAATAAACTATGCTCTTTATCTTCCAATCTTGTTGGTGAACAGCTGAGCTAACCTGATTAGCTAAAGTATGTGCTTTAGAAAACTGCCCGATCATTCCTAAGTGAGCGGCGCAAAATTAATATCATGTGCGTTTACATTTATGAATTACTGAGATTTCAAAATGCAGAATTCAGTAGTTTTTGGTGAGTATTTAATTTTTTCATTCACCGGAAAAACATTCTTATTCAAGAAAATGCAGTTCTAGATTGAAACTTACAAAGATTAGACTGAGAACACTACACTTGTTTAAAATTAGATTATTTTAGCGGTGTCCATATACACTTTGTGATTGACTTAAATTCCAAATGTTTATGTTACTATGTTGCTGTTATATGAAATACACATAAACAACATGGAAAATACCTGGCTTGCTTTTTTTGGCATCGCCGCCCACATTTCCATAAGGCCACGTTGCCATTTAGCAATGTTCAGTACTTTTTTAGTATGCGTACATGAAGCACTTGTGGAAAGAACTGAAAATGCTGCTCATGCGTTTCTTGTGATATTTTTGTCGAGCAAAGCGGCACAAGCATTTCATGGCATTTTTCATAGTTCCTCCGACTGTAAGTGACACATAAACACTTGCTATAGTTTTTAGGAGATGTTTCTTAAGGTGACTCGACCCAGTTTTTTTGGGGGGGTACTATCCTACTTTGAAGCTCTCTAGTATATTTGTTGACGTTTGTCAGCGTTTAAGAGTCTTTCTCACGAAAAAAGCATTTTCTTAAAAATTCGTAGTTTTTTTCCCTTCAAATTTTTTCAGGGCCACAATTGATTAACTAACTACCCGGACTCTGAATTTCATGGTCATTGAAAAACTGTGACATTATCTTCTATAAGCCCAAACTTGAGTCATTATACAGCATTCTTGTTCAGCACGCATGCAATGACCGCGCTTGGCTGACTTCCGAATGCTCACCGAGATATTCCCGTCACAAGTTGGTTTAATATTATTATTGGCTTGCATTAAACCTATGAAAAAATGATATTTTTTTAATAGTAAGTAGATTTAGTGTGTAGCACTTCTTGATTTTTTTGCAAAGGCACAAGAAGCACGAGAATTGATTAAAAAATTTTGAGGTAAAACCTCTATGTATCACGCGATGGCCAGTCTCACTGTACCAAAATTATCAAATCTCGGTGAGCATTCGGAAGTCAGCCAAGCGCGGTCATTGCATGCGTGCTGAACAAGAATGCTGTATAATGACAGACTAGAAACAATAGACAACTCCCAAAGCACAAACTCAGCCAGACGCTAAAAATCTTCGATGTTTACTCAAGTTTGGGCTTATAGAAGATAATGTCACAGTTTTTCAATGACCATGAAATTCAGAGTCCGGGTAGTTAGTTAATCAATTGTGGCCCTGAAAAAATTTGAAGGAAAAAAACTACAAATTTTTAAGAAAATGCTTTTTTTGTGAGAAAGAGTCTTAAACGCTGACAAACGTCAACAAATAGCGAAAACTATAATTTCTATATGTTTGCTTTGCTCGAAATCGCGTGCATTTACAAGGCCCTAAAGCGTTTTGCTGACTTGCAAGGACCCATCTGTTATAACGATGCCCAAAATAAAGAGATGAATCTCATAGTTTATTAGATATAATCCGTGTAAAGTTTGCTTATCATTTTCGTATAAATTATGACCTAAATTTGGAAACTGCTGAATTTCTCGAATTGGGTCTTTGTGATTTTGGTGAAACTCTGTTCAGCGCAAGGCACTTATGCGCGCTATGTGTAGCCGAGAGATTTTCACGAAAAAATCCCTGCAACAGCAGATTTTCGACTCAGACCTCAAAGGGGCGTGGCATTATAACCACGTGACATTTACTCCAATCGCCAAAAATTTTATGTTATATTGTAGATTGATCTATATGTTATCCATTCTATGTGTTAGACTTACGATAAAAGTAAAGGTGGGGATACTAGAGAGCTTCAAAGTAGGATGGTACCCCCCAAAAAAAACTGGGTCAAGTCACCTTAACCATTCCAGAGATATTTCATTGAAAAAATGCCATCCGTAAAGAAATGCTAAGCAGAGTAGCCACCCGATACTAACCAAGTAGGTGGCGATTTTCGCCGGCAGCCGGCTGCTTTTGACAACTCTGCTTTGTTTTAGTCATACGGAACTTCCAAACTGAAGTGAAGTGCAATGTTTTTTGGATTGAAAACTTACTCTCATGTTTTGCTTTGAAGAATATCAGTTTACGCAGGGTAATGTGCTACATTGTGCCTTATGAGATCCCCCATTCTTCTGGTCATGTAGATGATGCAATTTATGTCACATGTAACAGAACGCAACCTTGCATTAACCAAGTGTTATGATTTGGCCACTTTAATTTTAGTTCAACTAAGGAAACTGGACATGATCATGACTGATAAAACTTACAAGCCACCTTAATTAATAGCATACCTTTATTCTTTTCATTTTTGGTTACTAGACCAAATGCGCTACCACTGAGCTACAATAGACTAGAAGGAGCTGAGGCCAATTTTAAAGCCAGGTTCATTTGTTAATAGTGACGGTCGTATGCAAAAATAAAACATTTTGCAGTTAAGAGTAAGACCCACAAAAAAAATTTTGCTAGATGGTTACCATTCATTGTCTCTTCTCTCCCGCACAAAAAAAAAACTTGATGGTAAAGAATGTTGAAGTTAAAAAACTTTTGTCAAAACTATGTTGCTGCACAGTGGGTATTTGAAAAGCAAAAATACACTCTCGTTTGATGTGGTTACTATTCTCTCTTCTACCTCCCCTCACGTAAATATCTGAAACAACGTTACTATTAATCATCATGACTTGTAATTCAATATTTTTATCCTGTTTTTGTACATGTACTAGATAACTTATGCACCTAGTGCATCATATCATACTTGTGAGTAGATGGGAGTCTTAAAGTGCATACTAGGGGCCTATGCTTCTCCCAGTAATCTAGTTTTTTGTCATAATTACATTGTAGGCTTACCCTTTCGTCAACTGCATTATGATTTTGTCCCTGGTTGTAAACCACAGGCTCGAGGTCTGCATATCCACTAAAAACAAGAAATTTATGTATACTTTATTTCAAGAAATTTTGGCAACACTTTCATTTAGCAAATTTGGAAAATCGCTAAATTAAAATGCACTAAAATTAAGTGTCGTTAAATTACAGTTAATTCTGCAGTTAATTCTGCCATCTGATCAGTTTCACACACATATGCCATTTGACGGTTGATTATGATGTGCATCATTGACTTTGTGTGACAATGTACCTTAAATGTGAGTGAGGAGAGCATTAAGATATGACATTACAGTTGCAGCTTCGTGTGTTTCGTCAAAAGTAAGTTTCACAATGTTGTATCATTTTGATTTAAATGAAGCTTTTGACATTTGTGATTTTATCACATAAATGATTGTTCTATTGTTGTCATAAAAGTTTTGAATACCTTAATTCGCCAAAGTTTCAGTTCTTGAAATCACATAAATTAAGTGACTTGTGTTACAAAATTTATCAAAAATTGAGAGAAAGGCTTCGAATAGGAGAATTATTCCAGGTAGATCTGGATGCATGTTCCCCTGGAAAATTTAGAAAGTTTAGTCCTCAGTTACTAATACATTGTAGATCTGACCCAGTGTTTAATTTAACTTGCCAAATTCAAACTTGAGAGCAGTTCAGTTTGTTTGGTTTGAAATGATATTCATCACATCTGATTCCCAGATTTTTCAGTCAGTTCTTCTTCAAAAATACCACAATAACCTTTTCCCTCCAAAATTTCGCATAATTATTGCTTTCAGGTTCTGTTGGGACAATTGATTATTTTATATTGTAAGTCCCAACAGAAATTGAAAACAATTATTCTTATGCAAAATTTTGGAGGGAAAACAAAGAGTATTATAGTACAGTTCAACTTCCATCAAGCAGCCACCTATTAAGCAACTGCAGCCACCTTTTGGCCATCCTGACGAGAGTTCTTTTATTTTTCTCCTCTATCAAGAGGACACAAAACGTTTGATACACTTAGTTTGCCTTTGTTTTGAAAATATGCTAGCCTGTGTAGCATGGCGGTTTTGTTGGGAGCCCGACTGAGTGGCGAAGCTGCGAGGAAAACAAAAACTGCCCGCCCGGATTCATGGCCTTTTCAGCTGCCACCCCCTTCAACTCCTTTTGACATTCTGTTGACAACTTGTTTGGTTTCAGTTTTCCCAGCCAATCAGAAATAGAGTGTTGACAGGCTAAACACGACTCAAAAGCTCACGATATAATGTAAAACATGACCTTGGCTGGAATTGGAGTTTGCTTGAACAAACGCAGGTTTTTTTTCAACTTTTTTGCTATCTCATGTGTAGGTGACTACACTGCATTCTAAACTTGACTGAGTAAATCTTATTTTTGCCGCACTAAGTCTTACATTAATTTGTTTTTTGAGGTCATGAAGTTGGTTTGTTTCATCCATATTGAGTAATTATTTCCTGCTTCTGTAGGTGTTGCTGATAGAATTTGTTGATCTCAGATGCAGTAGTTAAGTACTCATTTCTTTGACCACTGTTAAAGCCTAAAGCTTTTTATTACGGCTAAATAAATAATAGAGAAAATTGAGGTGGACTTTCTCGAAGCAAATTGACTGTTTCTGTCATACATTTTTGTAAGTTCCATTGCTGTACAGCCCAGCAACAACATTTCCAATATCTGGTTGTCTATCGTACTTTTTAGAGGGGAAATTGGGAGCATACAGGTTTTTGATGAGGACATTTCTTCTTTGGCCATAGCAAAGACAGTAAAGATCATGCTCTTGCCAAAACCTGGTGACAAAATTGCCATGACATCTCTCCTTTGGAGAAGACTGTAAATGGCCATTTCCTGTTTAGGCTTCAGTACAATATTGCCCTGTTTTGCCATCAAATATTCAAGATCGACGATGCTCTGGTCAACGCTTCTTTGATATTTTGATTTTGTTTTGTGGAGATGCTTTGTTCAGTCCCTCGAAATTCTCCCATGGGAGATTACCAAAATATTTGATTGGCGGGTGAACATTCTGAACCAATCACAATGATCCATACGCTGGCGTACAGACCAACTTAAAAAAGCCCCCCTGTCCGTGCAGGCAGTTTTTCAAGTTGCTCCCGCCCCAATCTCCTCGTGGATTCTCTGCCCTCGCCCACCTTTATTATTTAGCGCACCCAACCAAAACCGCCATGCTGCGCAGGCTAAAAATATGCTGAAGGAAAATACTGTCGGAGATAGACAGTGACAACTGATTGTGAACCTGCAGTGCAACATTTCTGTTAAAGACATTGCCTCCTTTGTATGATTACGAAGTTTACTGAAGTATTGTTCCTGCAAAGTTGGGAGAACCTCACCACAACATTTTGAGGATACAATACTCTTTTAGTTTTGTTCAGTATTAGAGCTGTCTCTTGTGCAAAATTTGTTAGAAGCCTCTGAAGGTGTTTGTTTCTTAATATTATATAGTGAAGTTTCTGCTAAAGGTTATGCTAATTTCTGATGAAGCTGGCTTACCTTCATCAAGTGGCTGCTTGGCGTTACCCCCTGGGTGGCCGTTTAACCCCTTAAGTCCCAATAGTGACCAAGATCAATTTTCTCCTAACAATATCCATACACTGTTAAGAGATAAGTTACGAGAATTAATAAAATGACCACCCAAGAGAAAATGCCCTGATCTATCATCAAATTCTCTCAACTAACTCTTTAAGGAAATGTATGGAGATCAGTTTGGAGAATTTGTATGTGGATACTGGGGCTTAAAGGGTTAATGGAGATTCAGCTGTATTTTTGAATAAGGCCTATCCATTCTTATTGGGTTGGCCACCTAAGACCTTCAACTATCAACTTACTATGGGTATGCAATATTAAGAGGTGCCATTGTCAGCTCTGAGCAAAGATCTACAGGTCTCCCTCTGCTGGTAACATTTCGTTGTGGCTCCTATAAGTACAAATAAATAGGCAATGTGAACTTTTAATGTTATAGTAATTGCACAAACAGTCAATTTATGGAGCACATTTCTCAGTCATACATGTATCTGTGTTAAATGAGTACATAAAATGATAAACAAGTCAAAGTGTATGGCTTTGGTTGATTGGTAACAGATTGCATTATCAAAATCAAAATACCACTTTCAAACTTGACATTTTAGTAAATATTTTTAATAGTAGCCTTGTTCCAAACATGGCATGTTGGTAATTGATTTATTATTGACAGTGATGTAGTTAATTTTCTATC
>NC_133206.1:30607623-30635123 GCF_958299795.1 Porites lutea | reverse complement strand
TTTTACTTACACACATCCAGTGCTGAATGGCTGAAATGACAAAAAAAACAGATGTTAGAATACTACAAATTCTCTACAAATTATGACAAAGGGTGAATCTTTTGTTTTCTGTCCTGAGAGACTTCACCCTCAACTCGATTCTCGATAGCTTGTTCTTGATTCTCGATTCTCGATTTGCACAGGAATCGAGAATCGTGAATCGAGTCGAGAATCGAGACTTGCAACGGACTGTCAACTTAATTTTTAACGGTACCGTACTCGAGTTTCGGGCACTAAACAATCAAAACACTGTGGCTTTAGTGTTGCAGGAGAAAAAATGTAAACTTGGTGGTAATGGAGTGGTCTCAAAGATAGAATTGTATTATTACTGTAATACAATTACTTATTACTGTAGACCTGACTTAGAATGGAAAAAAAATTCTATTTTAATGTTATTGTATTTCTGTGTAGAAGTATCTTTATAGCTTTAGTAGCTTGCACGTATGTTTTGAACTTTGATCCAAAAGTTGGTGGAGGTCTTATGTCCAGTTAGACAGAAACCTTTTCACCAGAATGCTGGCTTTGGATTGTTCTCTCCATCCAGGGTCACTTGAGACAATTATTGCTCTTTCATAAATATACCATTTTAGTGCCTTTAGTTTGCAGTAAGTGCCAAAAATTGTTCTCTATTTTGTTAATATTATTCATGTCTTATAAAAATGATAAATTTGATGTCAGTATGGAATAGGGAAACTGATCAAGAGATAGTTAGGAAGTGAGCATGATACAGAGAGCAGTGAAGAGTGCAAAAATGTATGATTGGAGTTAGCTTTGCATACATCTTGTGTTAACAGTATCAAGAACAAGAGTGTCAAAAATTGGAATATATTGGGCATCATAATTACCATAGAGAATCTTACAGTAGCAACAAAATGGAAATGTGCCAGATTATCATCCCACCCATTGAACCAAGCAACAATATTCCTGTTCTTCGTGTATACAGTGTACACAGTGTTACCTTTCAAGCAATTTACTTTTTATGCCCCAATGTCCAAATACAAATTCTCCAAACTGATCTGTACATTTCATTACAAAATTAGTTGAGAGTATTTGATAACAAATCAAAGCATTTTCCCTTTGGTGATTATTTTATTAAGTTTCATTACTGTAGTGTAGTTTGTGTTCATTAGCAAGCTACTGTACATATGTACAAATACTGTACCTCAGAGTGAGACAACTACTACAACTCATCATTTAGCTACAGAATGAAAATACTGATGCAGGTACAAGGTGTATGATTTTGCCCAAGTCCCAAGAGTGACCAACATCTATTTTCTCCTAACTATATCAATACATCATCACGAGAAAAGGTTATGAGAATAAACATAATAATCACCGAATGGAAAATACTTTGATCTTTTATCAAATTCTCTAAACTAATTCTGGAAGGAAATGTATAGAGATCAGCTCGGAGATTTTGTGTTTGGATATTGGAGGATAAAGGGTTAAAGCTAACTCAAATCATGTATTGACCTTGCGGAGATCTTTCCTATTTTTTTGGTAAAAAAAACTATTCCATGGCAACTTTCAAAGTGGACAAAAGTTATTGCTACAGCTGAATGCGTGTATACTGTATGCCAGTTCGAAATTGCTAACTTGCATGATCACTTCCCCGGCCTGACAGAATCATTTTCAGCTGCACAATTAACAAAATAACTCGCTGTTGCTCATATGTTATAGAACCGTAATGTTCCCATTTTGGGTGAAAAGTTTCAATGATCTGTCTTGGGAGGCCTTTTCGTAGTTCGTTGGGGATTTGATTAAAGTTTTACGTTTAAGGTCTTATAAGAAAGCCCCTCGCTGAAAAACGTCGTAAATTTGAACTCTTGACTTTTTTTCCGCTTCTATATTCTCTCCGCAAACTGGAAGGAACGCCAGAAACGGAGAAAGAAACGGGCGAGAGCTTGAAGCACTAACGAGGTCTTCCGATTGATCCTTTCTTGCCTTCATCGAATGAGAACTTCCCCCTCTGTAAACAGTCGAAACAACTGAGTTTTTGATGTGTAAAAACTTTAAAACTTGATGCTTTGATTGAGTTTACTATAATGTAGCCAATTGCAGCTAACTTGCATATCTCGTCAAATGTTACTCTGTTCGCGGAGTCCTAATAATTTTTCCTGTCTATTATCACACGTGACACGTTATAATTATATTTTATCCACCTGTACAAAACCATCCTATGCGGCACAGTGGACATCTCCACAGGAAATTACTGCTTATTATTTGCATGGTCACCTTTTTCTGTGAGTTCTCCTCCTCTTTTGCAGAGAAGATAAAGTTCGTAAAATAGAGCGAGAATTCATACTTCTGTACGCCGTATGTAACAACTTGCAATTTTTGAGAATGTGAAGTCTTTGAAATTCGTTTTGTACTTACGATTTCCAATTGAGCCATTAATCTTGGCACGCGTGAACTTGTGAGTGTAAAGTAACTAACTTAACTTGCTCGCAGGCGTCTTGAAAGGTGGGTAGGGATTAGTATCGATCGCCCGGCCAACACGGGCAAATGCAGGTCACGCAACATGACACGTGCTTCATGACAGAGATCCTAGAGTGTCCCCTCCGAGTAAATTTAAGTTTTAACCCAGATGAACGCTAGCAACAAACTTTGTATTCCGCTGGTCCGCTTAACTCTGTTCGAAGCTCACAACCGGCTTTAAGATAACACGCGGTACTTTTGTTTCTTGTTATATTTATCAACAAGCGATGGTGATCTTTTGATTTTCAATGGAGTGTTTCTACATGTAGTACATGAATGAAAACAACTGGTGTGCTATATTTATTTACAACCAGTCTTTTTTTCTCGGTCGGGCAAAATTTAAATTTCTCGAGAAGTCACACTGTCAAAGCCTTGGTTGTTTCCTAGTGTACCCTTTAGGTAACAGCGTGAAATCTGCCCGACTTCGAAAACAGATTGCGTTAGTTAATGCGTGACGTTATGTTGTTGTGAAAACTTACTTATAAACTATGTATTACTAAAGCCTTACTTGCCATTTAAAGTGCGCCTTTCTGTTAGATGAAGTACGATTTGTCACTTGATGACAACTTCACCCGGAAGGTTTCACCTCATTTTCACCGGCCGTAAGGAGATGACGGTTTCTTTCAAGAATTGGCCTGTTCGAGGCGTTCATCGATGAGGCGCTCGAGTCTTTGTGTGTCTCGGGTCTCTCAATTTTCTTAACTCCTGTCATTTAGGCTTTTGTAAATGGAATCACCGTGTGTGGGCAGTTGGAAGTAAGCAAATTTTGGTCCGTTCTCACTAAGAAAAATAAATTAGAAGAACTCCAAATTAATACTCATGTTGGTGACTTTCCCTACATATTATTCGTCTCTTCCGTTTTTTTTTTCTTACTCGAACTACACCCAAAATGACATTGCTTTGCTTTTCAAGCTATTGCTTTAAAGAAGGAGCGTCCACCACTACCTAAAAACCCAACAAAGGCGTTTATATAAATGGAGATTCAAAATAATAGCCTAGCCTTACCAAATATGCCGAGTTAGTCCAGTAAGCACCCTTAAAAGATCGTGCCTTAATTTTTTTTATTGGGCGGAGGGAAAGCCAGGGGGTTAGTACGCTCGAAGTAAATTAAGATTTCATAACTTTACGCATGACCTTAACATCGTGGTGGAAAACCAAAGGGATTACCTGTTTCGACAGAGTTCAGGTGGAGGTGTACGTAGTATCAAATTCTCCCTAGCCTTTGATCGGTTAAGTTAACGTGCATTAAAAAATAATAACGGAATTGTTTGCCAGAACGCTTTAAACTGGCGGTTGCGTTCGACTGAGAGTCTTGCTTTTGGTTGGACGCTGTTTGATGTAAAATCTCATGCTTAAGACTGTGTCACGCGTTAGTAAGGGTTTCGATTTCAAAAGCTGCTTGGATTCGTGATCGAGAAACCGTTAACCGTAACTTAAGGTTATAACGTTTCCGTTTATCCCTTGTACTTCAGTCATAGTGAAGTATTGTTTTGTATGTTACACTTACTTTTTCCGCCTATAACCTCCTTACTTCTCCACTCGTTTAAGATAAAGCACGCATACCACACTCCATTCTGTTTTCTTTGCGTAGACGTAATTCAGAGTACACGTATAGGGTATATTTGGAGTACGGTTGTTAGTTAATCAGGGTAGTTCCCTCTTGTGGTAACGAATTACTTGCCCCAACAGATTCGACGTTTTGATTTAGACTTTCTAAATCAAAATTCTAGTCAGTCACATTCACCTTTAATCCCTTGGTCGCGCTGCCAGAAGTATTTACTTTACTTTGTTGTGATTTCTGTTGGATTGCTCTTACTTTATTGCTTTTTAAGGCGACAATGCAAGTGCAAGCGATTACGCGGGAGCTGTGCCGTCCGCGCGGAACCTCTTGATATGATTGCCAACAACGATGTTTTGTTTACGTGATATGAAGAAAATTTCCAATTTTACCTTTTTGCTTCTTTTCTTTGTGTTTGCCTCCTTCTGCGCTTTATAAAAAAGGCCCGTTTACTGTATAATTTGGGAGAAGGAGAACTCTAACACCAGAAAGCTCAGAAAAAAATTCCGAGCTCACGGTGAGAATCGAACTTACGACCCTCCGAGTTTTAGGTCGGATGCTCTAACCACTGAGCTTCTAGTGATACGGAAGTGATGTCCAGTACCACAATACTTTTAAGAAGGCCTTTTGTGTCACATAAAGATGGGATTTTTACTTTCAGTTTCCGAACGATTACTGATCTGCTGCTTTGGTTGTTGCTTCGAATAGCATATTAAAACAATAATAGGCAGATTTTGACAACGGACCGCCTTGACCAATGGCAGAGCGGCAAATCAGGCACCGGAAGTCGTGTTCAGTCCTTTTTGCGCACCCTTACGTTCTCATTTTGCGTTGTGTTGTTGTCTCCTAAATTCGCCTATAATTGGATTAACAGTGTAGTTTCGAAAGAAACGATTAGTGTGTATGTGAAATTGAAAATTACCCGCCTTAATAAACCTGATTATGCAAAACATTTGTGAGCGGGAATCGAACTCGTGACTTTATCAAAATGGTCGAGGTATTAGTTAGAGCAGAGCGGCATTAACATCTATCAGACAACTCCGCAATGTGACGTGGGAGAAAAAATACAGTGTTTCACCTTGATATTTTTTTGTTTGCAAACCAGAATTTTCATGTCATTTTACCTTAAAAGCTGGTGTTTGTGACTAATACGTCTTTAACTTAAGGCCCACAGAGTTTTAAGACGAAACCATCAAATGGTCCCTTTTGTGTTTTCCTGAACTCAGACAGATAACGACAAGTAAAAGAAAAATCGGAGGTTCCGAAGAAAGCTTAAAGCCTGAACTTTATATGAATAGTCGGTTTGCTTTCTACCCAGTTAGCTACATGTGCATGGATCTCCTGTTTAAGGAAATCCAACAAGTTACGTTAAATGTGTGTGATAAGTAAGTGCTTGTTAAGTGAACCGTTATGCCAATCTTTTGTAATGTTGACGGGGTTTAGTTTCAAGAGTAAGTTACAGGATCAGTTTTTGCCACACTCTGGTTCTTTAGTTCTGGTTCTTTGCTAACCTTTGATAGTCAAGCTTACCTCTCTTGTCGTTGATGTTGATTCATAAATCCACCTCGTTTGCTTGATTCACTACAAGGAATTCGCCCTGTTTCCAGTTCACTCAACTGTGGATTATTCATTTTGTCCATGCATTTGACTGCATCCAACTATCTTCATCGTCGTTTAATGCTTCGTATATAAAGAGGTCTTAGAGGCGTAATCCACCGAACCAGCACGTCTAGCAAAACATTTCGGCAATGAATTATTCACCTTTGATGAAGACGCCTGTGAACTGAAAGTCATGCTCGAGCAGCGGGACATTTCCCTTTCTTATTCAAAATAAAATGTGGCTAGACAGGTTGAGGTTGAGGTTCTTGCTGGTAATGAAACATTTCCGCTCATAAGATCAGTTCCATTTGTACTTCATTTAGACTGATATCGATGTGACATTTTTTTAAAATTCAGTTGGTAATTGTACCGTTCATAGACGCAGATGAAGATTTTTTAAAGCACTACTGATCCATTTTCCCAGACAAAGAAAAGTAAAGGTCTTTGTAGGCATCTGGAAAATATTCACTTTTAAATTTCAAACAAAAAGGTTCAGCTGCTCAAAATAATTCTGCGATTGGACCCCTGTGGTAGTTTTATTTAATACCGCAACTGCTGCTGATATAAGCTCTCCCAGTTATAGGCCCATCTACCTGTAAACAACAAAAATACATCCGCTTATAAGCCCTGCCGGATGTAAACCCCCTCCAAATGTATTGAAGTGAATTTGATATATTATGACCGTTTGAAGCTCAAAACACCAGTAAATGCAAAACATATTTTGATCCGCTCTGTTATAACTCTTCTCCGGTTATAAGACCGTGTAAGAATCTTTGCCCCTCCGTTTGTATGTCAACCCCTTACGAAGTTGTATTAGCCGAGGGCGTAAAAGTGGCAGTTTAGGAACTTCAAGGAAAACCTTAAAATATAACAGCACTTTAGTTTTCTAGCAAGACCATCAACGCCAACTTCATGTCAGCACAGCTTGGTTTCAGAAAAAGTTTAGCATGTCTTCGAATGAATCATGTGATTAAAGGTGGAAACCCACGTGATAAAACTCCTTTAACCCCAGCTTGTTATTCGTTTTCAATTGACTTCGCGCGTTTAAGAATCGTTTAATAGTTAAGGCAGATGGGATTCCTGGGGTACTTTGGCAGCCTTTCAAGTCGCTGTTTTGAACACAGAGAAGACCCAGGAGACAAGGCGTTGTGACCTAAAGGAAACGCTGATCTTAACATCGGATGTGCTGTGCCTGATGTTCTTATTTCCAAGCAATACTTGCCCACAAACATTGGGTTAAGCAAGAGTTAAAACTTTTGCCCACTGGGGATGTAGAATAGGTTAACCGAAGTAGTTCTGGTTTAAAGAGGGTTTTGGGGGATTGGGGTTTTGGTCACAGGTTTTGGACAAAACGAACTCTAGCCGAAGTCCACTCGGCCTCGACCCAGTGGTAATCAGTCGGGTAGCGCATGACAACTTTCGTCGTGTCGTTTCTTCCGACCCGATTTATTGCCAGTGGGTTTCCGAGGATAAGGTGTGTGGCGACGGCAAAGAAATGTGTCTGCCACTACGCGAATGGAGCTGTTAAAGCTAGGACTGTTGATGGAAGCAATAATAAAGTTTGAAAGCACTTCTCGATTTACGGTTTTCTTTCTTTCTGTCTGAAGAACAGTGGTAATTTACCGAAATGACTTCCGGAGACCGACAACCACCATTTTTTTTTGTTGTCTCTTTAGGCATTCACTTGAATCCTCCTGACCACCTACTCCTCCCTCCTAAGTTACAATTTTTGCCTTGAGTGAGAAGTAAGTGTTGATGTTGTCTTAGGGGAGGGGTAGGTGGGCAGTTACCTAGAAATCTTAATTGATCCAAAAGTTTTTTACTAAGTCTGATGACTTGATAAACAAAAAGGCTCGATTGTTGTAGAGGGATTTGTTTGTTTGACTTTCTTTTCTTGTGCTGTCCTGCGCTACTTTTGTGAGTTTACTAATCTTGTTTTATTTCTCTTCAGGTCGCGTGCGTACCTGACCTATTGTGTGGACTAGCAGCACCATGCAACGTCAGCCGCATCCTGCAGCAAGAACCTTCAAACTACTGGGTTGAAAAGAAAAGCCTTCATTACAACATATAGACGTTATGACTTGACGCTTGAGCTTTGAATGTTAGGCATTTTGTTGGAGAGACGGCACTCCCAAAACACATGTAAAGCCAATTTGTACTAGCACAGAGTTACTTCGTCATAAAAAGCTTTCTTTCTCTGGTTTACTTCAATCCTCATGCCTATTTGGTTGATATGGAGTAAGATGGACTTTTCGGCTCTAGGGCCACTGAACTTTATGGACAACTATGAACAATTTCTATAATGGCACCTTAATCAATTTAAAATGTTATTTTCTGATTGTCTGGTGAAATGTGTATGAATTGTAAAGCTTTATTAAAGCGACCATTGAAGTGATGGAGGATTTTTTTAACGATTTTTCTTTTCCAACGAAATGTGAACACTTACGTCGAAGGAACAAATGGTACGTTTTGCTCTCCTCGTAACCTCATATAGGTTATGTCTACACCATACCGGATAACTTTTCATGTACTGTTTAAAAAACGAACAGGAGTTTATTACGAGAGTTTTTAAAACCTGATAATACACGACTGTGAGTATTTTGAACGCCTTCAAAATCTCTGATATAGATCAACTCATTCTTGCTGTAATATTTAGATTTGGAGTTATTTTGGTCTAAAAATTCGACGTAAAGTTTAGCCGTGTCTTCATCAGATATAAAGGCGCTCATTAAACATTAATTTCTTTTGTTTTTTCTTTGCGAATTATTAAGGAGTTTTTGAAGACGACATGAAAAACTATCCGGTATAGGAGGAACAACTGTTCACACTGCGCCGTAGAGTGGCACAGAAAACTATCCGATATGAGACAACCCACTTTATAGATCCGCGCAGCTCCGCTCCGTTACAGACTCCGTCTTTCGTGTGAATAGAAGCATTATCCGATATGATTTCGTGCCTGCACAACAGCTATCCGGGAAACTGTAGACGTAACCCTTACCCTAACTCTCGCTTTGCAACCCCCACCCCAACCCCTCAGGGAGGGGGCTACAGGATATCTAGTCATGACCATGAAAGTCACCCTCTAGTAACTGAACACCACCGTTTCAACTACCCTCTGGTCATCAGAGGCCTTCCCGGTCCCCACCAGCACAGAAATACCCAGTATTTCGAACAATAGTCCCGAGCGCAACACGACGTCATGTGTCTGTCAATTTGAAAACTCTTACACCTAATTGAGGAGAGGGGCACAGCCACTTGTTTTAGAGGTCCAATGACCTTGTGGAAAGGTTTCCAAAGCTTCGAAACCAGAGGTGAGAAACCTGTTGACTGGTTGTCCTTGAAAGCAAAGTGGTCTAAAAGGAATCTCTTAAAGGTGAAGGCATGGGCTGACAAACGAGTCGTAAGAGTACAAAAAATACGGCATCAATAATCCACTGTCAGATGGGGTCCTGCCACTGTCTCATTACTTGACTCTGCGGACCCATTCTAGTTCTACATCTCATGCACATCTAGCTATATAAATGGAGAGAAGTCGTTACGCCACGTTGTCATGGTAGCAAAATTTCCGGATGACAACAATCCATAAAGGTCACTCAAAAAAAGAATTCGCACTGTTTCAAACTACATTTATCTTAATTTCATATAATTTGTCAAAGTTGGCGAAATTTTCTGGGGTCGAATTCGAAAGGACCATGTCTAAGTTATTAAGGGTGCGATTCTTTACTATTAGGATTTTTCATTAACAAAAGAAGCGATGTATTCAAAAAAGGATTATTTTCATTAATTTCCATAGAAACGACCCACAATATCGACGGTATCCTGGAGAACGAATAGGGACTTCAGGATCCAACGACGCGACGGCAACGAGAACGTCTAAAAAACAATAGGTTTTATTTGCAAAATAACAACTTTGCACGTACATCACACTTTTTTGTACATTCCCTTGCCGTTTTTGCACGACTACGACGTGAAAATGCCTGAATTCGCGTTTTATGGAGAACGTAAACAAGCATCGACGAAATTTTATTTCTATTTCTGAACTTGGATATGGTCCTAGAATTCAACTTCAGGAGGGTTCGCCTGCATTTGACAAAGTAAGTGGGTAGGAATAATTGCGATTAAGACTGAAAGAAGGGCAAATTCACTTTTTAAGCGACGTTCTCGTTGCCGTCGCGTCGTTGGATCTTAAAGTTCCTAATAACTCGACTGCTGATAACGTTACAAATTTGCTACTTTTTTTGTGTGTGTGTTCTGGACGGTTAGCTCAAGGATACTGCTTTAGACGGGCCAAGTGATGATGAGTCTTGAATTAAGATATCTACTAGAAACGTAAAATATTGCACGTGCCGGCAAGTTGTGTAGCAGTTTTGTCACGAATTGTCCTTGCGAACTAGAACAATGCAGGTCCTGTTTGTATTGCGATTTTACCATCTCGATAAAACGGATAAAATCGATCGTTTACTCCATGCCTCGAGTTTAAAAATGGCCGTAAAGATGAAGTTACCGCAGGCTGTATTCACTCTTTTCGGATCCGTAGTAAAGAAACGCCTCGGATAATGTATCCAAAGTATCAGGTTTTGGATATGTTCCAAAGAGTCCATAACCCGTTTTTGAAAAGGAAAGGAAATGTTCTAGTTGTGTTGTGTTCACCTACTCCATAAAGCGGGCGCGTGAAATTAGTAAGTTTCATATCTCATGTCCTGGAACGATGGCTAAGAAATGTACAAATAAGTGTAATGCACATGCAAAGTTGTTGTTTTGCTTGTTTTTTTTTTTTCTTTTTGACGTTCTCGTTGCCGTTGCCGTCGCCGTCGTCGTTGCTTAAGCTCCCGAAATTTTGCTACCATGGTAACGTGACGTCACACTTCTCAACTCTATTGCGGGATCTTTAAAGGGACATGTCGCAAGTTTCAAAAAAATTAATGAAATAAAATAACAAATAAATATATAATCAAAACGTACAGTTAAAAGTTTAAGATCAGCGAATCAGACAGATTCAAGTAAAAACAAAAACAAAAACAATTCGAAAACAAATTTGAAAATAATTTTGTGTTGATAGCTTCAAGTGCAAAGGATCGATAATCTTCATGAACAGAAGTAATCCAAAGTAAAATGGAGCTTTCATTCGCCTTCCGAAAACGCTACGCCCTAAGCCCACGAAAAATTATGCGAATGATCCTAAACCAATAGTATGGCTCGAAAAAACCTTGAATTTCTCATTTTCAGTTGCCAGCTTAGGGCCACTTCTTGCTTGTCTTAGTTGTCGATTTTACATGTTAAGCACAAAAATGCAAAAAGCATTAGAAGCAAATCTCTAGTTTTGGGTTCAGATTTAATCGGAACATCAAGCGCAAACATTTTAGTATAAACGCCACACTTAATTGAAGCACTTAAGGTGGCCCGAACCTATTTACAGTACTTTGCAAAAGAAATGCAAACAAAATTCGGTGTTTTTCGTTCTTTGTTCTCGCGAAAATTCGACGAAATTTCGTCAAAGCGCTCGCGAATTTTCATTGAGTCAAACAAAATTTCGCCCTTATCTTGGCGAAATTTCGCATCCACTGAAGCGAAATTTCGTTTTGCCGAATTTTTGTCGGAGAGAAAATTCGCACTCGCGAAATTTTGCTTCGTCATAGCGAAAATTCGCACCCGCAAAATTTCGCAAGGGAGAAAATTCGCATTGGCGATATTTCCCCAAAGCGAAATTTCGGTGGCAATGGAAGCGGGTTGTAATTAAAACCCTTTGTTTGGATTGTTGCGTTTGCTGTACTTGTACAAGTAATTGCTTGAAGCGAAGTCTTCAAATTGAAAGGTCAAGTATGTTGGTAATCGTTAAACCTACCCTCGTCAAAGAGTTGGCAAAAAAAAAGGAAAATGAATGTTAGAATCTAATCTTTTCGATTCTTTGTGATATTTCGGAGCTTGACAAGCGATACACAACCAAGCATGCGAATAACGAATAATTAAGGCTCATAAGAGTGAAATTTTTTCTAGTTTTCGCTCTCTTGAAGTTAAAAATAGCTGAGGCTAATTATCCAAACATTAATTGCTGCACATATATGAGAGATCATTTCACCAACATTCTCCATTTAAAAGAATGTTTTTCTTTCATACAATACAATACAAAATAGTTTTAATTTTGAAAAAGCAAAGAACTTATTTACAAGAGATACAATGGTTTTAAGCCGAGCAGCACAATGTCAGATGCTTAGAACTTGAAAGTCTTACAATGTAAAAATCATTACTTATTCTTTTCTGATACAACTTCACTAGAGTAAAACGTTACTAGCGTTACAAAGACCGTTACGCCCCGGACTACTATCTGCAATAAAAACATCGATCGTAACGAATGCTCTTTAAACACAAATGTTACGCAGGGTGGATTCATCTAGTTAGTACAATCATAAAAATTGGAAAAAGTCTAAAATAGACCAACAAGAGCAAATTCGCGATAAATATATGAGGGATCGATGTTAAAAAAAGATCAAGCTAGAAAAGCAGTAACAATACACGAATATATTTGCGCCTAACGGGAAGAATTGTTGCGAACCCCTCCCGAAAGCCCCGACCTAAATCAAACCGAAGACTTGTGGCGCGAGCTCAAGTACTACTTGGAATCGAAAGTGAAGCCGACTACCAAAGAGGAGCTTGTTGATGGAATAAAGAAGTTTTGGGCAAAGAAGATCACCGTTGAAAAGTGTAACAAATACATTGATCTCGTACCATTCGAAGCCATCACAGACGTTATTGTCGCACGTGGAGGGGCAACACGACATTAGTCTGGCCTGCTGCAGACTAATAAACCACAAACGGCTCCTTTAGGAGCCATCGCATTTCATAAAAGTCAATAACCTGTAAGATTTTTTTTTTGACGCAGCTCATAATGTTTGTCTTTTTCACACGAGCGCGAGTGAGCGAGTTATATTAAACGGAAAATATTGTACAAGCAGAGTTTTTTTTCTTGCGTTAAGTGACCAGCTGAAAAAATTATCGTTAGGTGTAGCCTGCGTAGCATGGTGGTTTTGGTTGGGCGCTTAGTAATAAAGGCGGGCGAGGACAGAGAAACCGCGAGGAGATTGGGGCGGGTTCGCCGCTCGTGCGCCCGGCTCGACAAAACCGCCATGCTACGCAGGCTACGTTAGGTGTTATTACGATCACAAAATATATACTAGTCAATAATAACATGTTTTAGTTGATTGCAGAGGATTAACTCTAGAGCAAATCCTGCTAGTCTGAATTCTTTGTGCATGAACTTTACAGGGGAAAGGAACTTCTCGCTTTTTGTGGCAAAAGAAAGTTTTCTACAGAGACAAAAAGCCTAATCGTTTGCGAACGCAGAACTTTAAATATTATAACTTACGCTTACCGTTTTGGTTGGTTTGCGTTACTACGAGTGTTATGACTCGATCGCTTCATGCAGGATTTTTAATTGATCACAGAAATTCCTCATTACTCGTTAATTACTACTATGACGCGGTACTCTAAAAGAGCAGTCAAAGCACGTGCGCGGGTGAAAGCATTTGTTGCAAATGTCTCGATCTTTTGGGTCTGACAACTGATCGTTTAGCTCAGTGTATCTTCCACGTCTAGTCTTCGATAAAGGAAGTTAAATAGTTTACATGTAAAGTAATTAAACAACGCAACAAAAAATACACTATAGTTTGACGATTTTCTTTTATCACCGTACAGAAGCGGCAAAGGGGAACCGCGCGCGAATTAAAATAAGACAGAAATCTTGTTCTTTATTTATTCTGCATTAAGCACTATTATAAAGCGAATCAGCATGCAATAGATAACTTCAAGCTAATTGCAGAAATACATGTATTAGCAAGGGAGACGTTTACAACAAAATTATGTTGAGAAAGAAGTAAAGAAGCTAGGAGTCAAAGAGCACCGTTTTGTCTCAAATTCTTTTCACTATTGTAGCAATCGTTGCGATGTTTCTTTTTTAAATAATGATCGCGCTTACACATACATGTTCTTTTGCATGAGGTGATGATTACAGCTGCATTCTGTAGTCAGATACAAATTCTTGAAAGACGAAATTACGCTCCGGCAGACGAAATTTCGCCCCATCTGAACGAAATTTCGTTTCGTCAAAACAATATTTCGTTTCGCCGAAACAAAATTTCGCTTCGTCGAAGCGAAACTTCGTTCTAATGACACGAAATTTCGCAACAAAATTTCGTCTCATACCGCGAAATTTCGTTTCTATTCATCACATTGCTTGCGAAATTTCGCCGACATTAGAACAGTAGAAGCACTGAAATTCGCAGCATTTTCGTCTGAAACGAAAGTTCGAAATTTGATTACCGAAATTCGCGTAATTTCGCTGATTTCGGCAAATTTCGCTTGCATTTTTTTTTTGCACATTATTGTATATGCGTGTTGGTTATGTTTTTGATTTGCGTTTTTTCAGATGAAAGATTCAACTGATTTCTATGATTTTTAGCATACTAAATAAATAATAATGGAACTTTAAGAAAATGTTATTCGCTTTTTTTGTAGATTTTAAAACCTTTGAGATATCGACATATAATTAAAACCGTATTTTTAAGAAACATTTAAATAACTTCGAAATCCCACGACAGATTTTTCCCTAACTTTAACAAATAAGCCTCAGAGCTCTCTAGTTTTACATCTGCAAGTTTGAAGGCAATCGTGACCGTAGAACTCGCTGCACAAAATGCTGGTCAAATTTAACCTTAAAATGCTACGCTAACACATTTGTGAAAGTTGACGCACGAATAGACGTAGAGTGTCGACAGACTATCTCCTATCTGAAAGGATATCCCTACCTCAAGAAACAGAGTAATCAGAAACCTACGGCGAACTTAGTTAGCACTACAATGCTGAGTGCGCGGTAATATTAAAGAACTTATATTCATCAAACTTACTTTGTATTTGTACGTCCCTCTCTTTTGGAAACAAATCTTAACAAAGCAAAATATAGCATCTACGAAAAACTCTCAAGAGTTTGTTGCGTCACAGGTTCCCGTTTTGAAGAGAAATAAGGCCACCAACTCCAGTACTTCTACTGAACCATCCATTTTTCAGCTGCAATGAAAACCCTTGTATTTGGTAATTTATTCAAGCTTTTTAGACTTTCTATGACAATCGTCTTATTCTTCTCAAACTGCTTATTTGCTGAATTTAGGGAAACATCTGCCGTGGGATTTCGAAGTTATTTACATTAAAAATGTGGTTTTAATTACATGCCAATATCTCAGAGGTTTTTATATTCACAAAAAAGACAAATAACATTTTCTTAAAGTTCCATTATTATTTATTTAGTATGCCAAAAATCACAGAAAACGGTTGAATCTTTCATTCTGAAAAACGCAAATAAAAAACGTAACCAACACGCACATAAATAGGTTCGGGCCATCTTAATAACACACGTGGTGTGAGTAAAAGGCGAGGTCGAGGTTCAGCACCAGTACTGTAGTGGTACTACGCTGCAAATGAGGTGAGGTTGACTGCAGGCGGTTTGTTATGTTTGACATGCAAGGTTCACCAGCATTGGAAGCTAGTGGATGTGTGTAGACGTGTGCCCTCTTAAATGAACACAGTAGACCCAGGGAGCAGCGCACAACCCATTAAACAAGAATAGACCCTCTGGTCATATGGGTCTTACTGGTTGTTATCATAACTTTGGTGCAGAGACCCTCTTCTGTATTTGGGTGTATGTTCTCGCCTGGCGGTCCAGAACTGGTATTGGCTACCAATGAAAAAAAGTTAAGAATCGCCTAAATGATTTACAAAATACTACTTTTTACGTGTAAGGTAAGGAAAGCCGCATGGCTACAAAAAAATTAGTTGAGGCCAGTTAACTAAGAACCTTTTCAAACAATCACCTTTCAATTCAAAAGTCTAATCTGAAGTCTTGTGGAGACAGATCTTTTCAAGTTTTTGCCCCAAAACTTTGGAATGCATTACCAGATAGCATAAGATCAATCCGATCCCTAAATGTTTTTATGACTCCCCAAAAATAAAAACACTCTTTCAAAGACTGCGCTTTTTATTCGGGCCAAACCCAAACAGAGTAATCGAGTTGCATGTTTTCGGAAAGGTGGTGAATTTCTTAAAATCTTTTTGACCAAAATGACCTCGTAAACAAGTTGCATTCTTTCCTCGGTAGAACAGTTAAAGGGGCAGAGGCAAACATCTTCACGTGCAAACCGCGTTCTATTTTAAAAACCCTTGGGCTAATTAGATGAACTCGTATTCTCTCATACAAGAACCACGAAAGAGGCAAATTCCAAAAGCCTTCACGTGCAAACTGCATGACAATACAACTGGCAGAAAGGGCCGGATGTCATGAGCCGGGGAAACAATACGCATGAACAGTATGTTACCCGCTGCCCTGTCTCTCACTTGGTTCATTCGCCGGGCCGCATGGCAAGCGTGATTACCAGGAAAATTTCCACCAGGGATCCCGGCATCACAATACTGAGATCCCAGCTAACCGGGCTGGCTCGGTTGTCAAATAATTACGCCCATTTATCGACGCCCAAATATACGCTTCCACAGCGTCTTGTTGTTAGTTATTTTAGCTATCGCTCTCCAGGTGTCAATCTTACCTGGAGGGAAGAGCACAGCGTATTTCTTTTAACTACACCCTCTCAAACAGACTTGCCTTAGAATGCACTGTTCTAAGGGGGTTATTCCTAAGCCAGCTCTTATTTTACGATCTATTCTAGCAAGCTGTTTGAAATTCTACGTTCGCACCTCCCTTCTGCACATGCCTATGCCAATGACGCGCAACTATATATGTCATTCAGACCATCTGATAACTCGAAGCCGTGTCTGCGCTGGAGAATTGTATTCTAGATGTTCCTGCTTGGATGAGAGAAGGACATGTTGTAGCTAAATGACGACAAGACGGAGTTTCTATTGATTGGCAGTCGTCAACAGCTGGCTAAGGTGTCTATCAACAGCCTCAAGGTTGGTGAAGCCGGTGTGGCACCTGCGTCGGCCTCAAGGAATGGGATATGTTTACTCATATATCCAAACTTTGCGGAGGCACATTCTAGTATCTCTATAACATTCGTCATATCAGGAAATACCTCCCAACGGAGAATACTAAACACCTGGTTCATGCCTTCATCACAAGTCGACTGGACTACTTTATAACCTGTTTTGCGCTTTTCCCGATTGTCAGATAATGAAACGGCAACGCGTAATGAATGCTAGTGCCAGGCTTATTTACCACGGGCCTAAATCATTCCAATACTTACGGAGCTGCACTGGTTGCCAGTGCGTGCACGCATTGCATTTAAAGTTCTTCTTATTAGTTTTAAAATCATTAAGGATGTACTTCTTAAATATCTTGCGGATTTAATAGCAGTTCTACCGATCTCTAGCTACGATTTATGTCGTAATAATAATGGCATTCTATTAGCCAGAAGCACATTAATATACCCCTCGGACGTACACGCAAATTCTTATCCTCACCGAGTACAGGGGGGAGGGGGTTGATGGAACCCCTTCCAAGAGATTTTGATGTCGAAACGATTTTGTCTTCAGTGGAAAGCCTTTGATCTTCTCAACAAGATCAGTTATATTTTACGGGTGGTGGCGCTGGTGGAGGTCTGTGACATCACCAACAATTGTCGCCATCTTGGATTTTACCAAGAATTAGAAATTAGGTTAAAACCTCAAGAAATGGTACTTTTTTGTGCTTTACATGTAAAATGACACATAAATAAGCATTTTGCATCATTTTATCCACAATCTTTACCTTTATTGTTGAAACAATTTGAGAAAACATGAATTTTTGCTAAAAAATGGCTAGACCACCTGCTACTTATGATGTCATATCTCGTAACCATAGTAACTGGCCATCACTAAATTTGTCTCAAAATTCGTGCGAGGGATACACGAACAGCTACTGAAAACCTCAGGTGCTGATGTTCTATCGTCTGGGAAAAAATTCCGAGAAACTTCAGAAGAGGGTGACAAACAACCTCTCCCCCCCCCCTCAACCCCCTTTTACGTCCGAGAGTTAAGAACGAAGAAGACAATTGGTGACTGCGCGTTCATGATAGCAGCTCCAATGTTGTGGCATAGTATGCCTTTATCTATTGGACCAGCAGCTACCATTGACACTTTAAAGAGATCATTAAAGACTTGTTTTTTAATATAATTTATTTATTATCTTTTGCTTGTTTTATTATTATTATTATTATTATTACGTTTAATCGTACATTCATTTTACTATAGTATTAGCCGTTTTCACACTAGAGACGGATTATCCGTAGGATAATTCGCGTCAGACATAATTTACGTCTTAATTTGAAAATGGAACGGATTTAGTTTTTAATGAACAATCCGCCTGACTTTATCCATCTGTTTATCCATCTGTGTTTTTTTGACAGATTTTGAAGATGGACTATCTTTCACAGACGGATAATCCGTCTCTAGTGTGAAAACGGCCTTTGAGCAAAAGGCTTTTTGTACTGGAATTATTTATGTTTTCTTTATTATTTAGATGAAAAAACACATATGATCCGTTTTTAGTTATTTCTTTTAACATATATTAATATCATGGTAATCAATTACTGAGAAAATTTTAATATTTTCTAATGAATTATTTTTAAGAACTTATACATAGGATCCGTTTTTAGATAGACTGCGAGCAGTCTCTTACTTTTCTTGTAAGACACGGTAGAATGCGAGCACGAGAAACGAGGGCACGCCCTAATCTCTCCTCCTTTTTTGCAATCAATTTGAGTAATTTTACTTTTTCGCGCGAAGCGCGCGTAGAGGAACACCATGGGTAAGAAAATTTTGTAACCTATGCATCCAAGAAATGTTGTTAGTCACATGGCCGTACGTCCGCCCGATTGCCCCACCACCCGTACGTCCGCACCAATGACATACCAATATAGAATAACTCAATCAACAGATATGGCAACCCAAATGCAACTCAAGGTTTTATTTGGAAGGAAATCACATGGCCGCCCGGACTTTTAGAGAGAGAGAGAGAAAAAAAAAAAAAAAAAACAAGGTCGGGTCTTTTTCGACGTTACTTTTGATATTTACACTCACGTGGATAACAGAGAAAGAGCTAGAGCGATTAAGTGAAAACAAAGGAGACGAATTTCGTTGGAAGAAAAACATGAAAATTTCATAGCGGCGCTGAGAAAATGAGAAATGCTAGCGGCCAGTAAGGAGCGGCCAGCAAGGTAAAAGTGAGCGGCACTGAAAAAATAAAAAGAAACATGAACACAGGAAACAATATCTTTGATGAGCACATCCGACAATTCCTCCATAAAAATAATGTTATCTAAGAAGTTTGACGTTTAAGTGGTACAAGACGGTATTGTAGTCGTGCAAAACAACGGCAAAGAAAGACAAAAAAGCGTGCTGCAAGTGCAAATTTGTTTTTGTCTTTGCTAATCAGATCTATTGATCTTGATGCCATTTAACATTGCCTTTCCCGTTTAAAATTACACGATATAATTTTGTTCTGTTTATAGGTATCATTAACCAGAGCTTCGCTTTTAGCCCTCGAGGGCTCTATAGTGTGTAACGGTGGGTGGAAAACAAAGTCAACCGGCAACTCTAAAGGGACCATAAAGCTGCGTTCGAATGGAGTTCACGGAC
Organism: Porites lutea; assembly: GCF_958299795.1. Lineage (NCBI taxonomy): Eukaryota > Metazoa > Cnidaria > Anthozoa > Scleractinia > Poritidae > Porites > Porites lutea. Next base: position 30,615,838 of record NC_133206.1, on the reverse strand, counting down.
GCAAGAAAATACGAAAGGTATGCTTAAAAGGAAATATTTAATGCCCTTTTCGCTCAATTTAAGGGAAAAAGAAAAATTCTTATACAACGTCTTATATTGTTGCCGTTTAAATAATTAATTAGCCAAGTAGGATGATGTCGCTCAAGGATCTCATAGTGAGCTTGATCTACCTGTGATTAGACTTAAGAATATCCTTAAATTTCGCCCATATTTGCCAGAAACTCTTTAAGCTAAGTGTCAAGCTATTTTTCTCGACTGATTTTAGCATTTACTGTGAAGAATGAAAAAATGATAAATAATAAATGTTCATATATAAATGTTTAAAATTTGGTAGCAACCAGTTTTAGATTTTTGGTAATTTTTTAGCAACTTCTTTTTTTTTCTTTTTATGCCATTATTTATTCCGTGTAATTTTTTTTCTTCTTTTTGTTTTACTTGCAATAAAAATAATAATAATAAAAATAAATAAATAAATAAATAAATAATAATAATAATAATAATACTATAATAAAAAACTTCTAAGCATTTTACGAGCACAACTCGGGACTGGCCAAACCGTTCTTATATGTGAAGAGAAGCCCTATCCGGTAGTGACTTCTGGCTACAGCATCTCTTTGATTAGAGATCTGGCAAGAGGAACCAGTCAGTTATATTTACGCGTTGCTTGGACCTCTGCATTCAAACAGTTTTTCCTCTCCGATATGGTTTTCGTGCCGGCGCAAGATACCGTAAAATTCCGAAAATAAGCCCTGGGGCTTATATTTTTCAAAGGCCCTTTTTAAGGGGCTTATTTTTGGAGGGGCTTTTAGCTTATATTCGGATGGGGCTTATCTACGGAGGGAAATTTGCGTTTCGAAATCTATTGGGCTAGCCTTATAGTTAGAAGTAAATTTACCGTTTTTGCTTTGTTTTACTTTGCATTTGAGGGCAATTTTCCAAGTGCAAGGGGGGGGGGGGGGGCGTGGGGAGGGAGGGAGGGGAGCTTCTATTTGGAGGGGCGATTTAACGGAGGGTCTTTTGCGTTACCGGCTTTGGGGGGCTTATATTTGGAGGGGCTTATACATGGAAGGGTTTATTTTCGGAATTTTACGGTAAATATTTGGGACTTAATTGATTCAAACGTCAATCTTTTGAATGGATTAGGCTCGGTGCATGAAAAGCTTGACGCGGGTGAACTGGGCCCTACTTCGTTTGGGGGATTAGATAGCAGCCATTCCTTGTAGTTGTCATTTCAATTCATTTTTTCTTTGCACGTTGCCCTACTAGAAAAACTGTTAATCAACATAGACCTTGCAAACGTATGCAAAATATTGAAGCCAAAAGATTTTCATCTGGATAGTCTTAGTCTATATGCCATGCGCGAATGCGCAGCTGTTTTCTCAGACCCAGAGCCTTTCGGCCTTGACTCGAAAACTGAAGAGCGGAACCATTCATAAGGAAGGCCGATTCCTCTGAGATATATTTTATAAAATTGTTCCCTGCGAGGGTTTTGTAAGGGAAAGGATGGAATCAACTGACTCACGTTCCTGTAAAGAGAAGTAGGTAAAAAGCCATTCTTTTAATCAGACGCACTAGGCGAATTATTTAGCTCTATGTTAAACCGAAACTTTCATTGGTTACTTATGAAATGGAAAATATTAAAATTTCGGTTTCATCATAATACTTCAATTATTTCCATCCAACTTTTTCCTTGCCGAGTAGTGATCCTTCTTCTAATTACGCTCAGATGAAAATGTTTCATTGTGTCATGATCACATGTGGACGCTAGGCCTATCGTCACAACGTTCCTTCTATTGCTTGGTTATTGTTAGCTAGTCGTTATTGGTAAAAAATTGCACTTTTACTATACTGGTCGAGATGTCGTCTTATATTGACACATGCATCAGTTTATTCACAGGGATAATGGGCTATTCAGTGCATGGAATGTTTAAATGGATTAGTTTGTGGAACAGACAAACTCGATAAAGAGGAGCCGAAACGTAACACAAATAACACGTGTCAAGGAAGAGACGTTATCAGGAACGTTATATATTTCACTTGCGTCACGCCATAGGGGATTGTGAACCCCTTTTACAGTGAGGTGGTGCCAATTAAGAGAATGGGAATATATTTTCGTTGTAACAGGGGTACGTTATTCTGGTCAGGATCCATGTTCACCAATTTTACCATAACTGCTCGGGAAATAACGTAATACGTTAACCGGGGTCCTCGTGTAGGGGTTCGCTATTATCACGATTTCATCGTATTCGCAGGGAAAAGAAATGCCTCGTTGGAGACATTGTGACGCAAAGATAACTTGGAAAGTTGTATGAGTCACCACCGCGGTTTAGAACTCGTGTTTGCTTGGTGTCCGTCTTTGTGTGATTGGACAAAGCCACCTGCATGCATCCTTCCTGCACGTTACTGAGAAATGCGCGTACGTGACGTCAGTTACGTTAGATATATTGTGTCACGTGGTAGATGAGTACGGAAACATTCAATACATAATGTAATTGAGAGAATTTACTGATGAAGCAACTTTGCGTTTGAAGCGGTAATGCCTAAGTCATAACAGTCATGTGATGCATTTGATTAGTCCAAGTACAATTCATAATTTGGGTAAGTGTGCTTTCCGTCGACTCTCTTTCAAAAAACGTTTTTAACCCAACTGCGCGTTATGCAGCAGTGAATGTCTGAGAATGAGCCCAATACTTAATGTACCTGTACTCATTTTCCTTTACACTCATTGTCCTTTACTTCTCTTCGAGGCGTTTTAACGCTGAGGGCAGTGAAATGGTGAAGCAGGGGCTTATTCATCTATGTTTTGCATCAAGGCTTTGAGAACCTTTGGTAGCAAACCTCTCCTGCTGAATAACCCTTCCTATGTCAATTAAACTCGTGGGCCTCTACTTTTTAAGTCTAACGTATTCTCTGTGTTTGGCCTAACTTGTACTAAGAAAGCTACTACCTTTTTCATCCTCTAAGGAACGGAGGGAAGGCCCCCGACTCATACCGACTGTCTTGTGTATTAGTTAGATGTGTCTTGTGAATTATTTAGGGATGCACGTCATGTTTTCTGAGTCTTCCATGCCAACTACACTTCACTCACTTCACGCCGTTGTGATCATTATATTTGTGGGAAGCGGAGAGACAGTGAGGTTTTCGTTTCTTTAAGATGCATACCTGACAAATTTAAGTTCTTCAAGAAGCAGCTGATTATTTATCAAAAAGGTTACATCACAGAATGTATTTTTACAAATTTAAAAAATATATATATTATTACTATTATTATATATCTGCCCTTTCACGTCGTTTAGTTCAGTGATTTCAAACAGTAGCTCTATTGTCAAATACTGCGGTAAAGTAAAATTGCAAATAATTTAGCAGTCTCGCCATGTGAAAGATCTAGAAAGCAGGTAGTCAATGCTAAATGTCAACTTAGCATAGTCGAATTCAGGGTTGGACTTAGTTACAATTGGGATGTGCCTATCTCCCTTATTAGAGTGCTACACATTCCCGCAAAACATTGGACTTCAGACATGCTTTCGATAATCTATATTTCCTTTTTCCGATTTGATTGTTATTCTGTTGGTTTACAGTGGCAGGAGTTAAGACTAGTTACAAGGTAGACTGCTTTACAAATACACATTCAGTGACACTTTTTAATCCATTGACTCCAGACCTGATGCTTAAACAGCCAATATACCAATTTCTGTTTTTGAAAGCAACAAAACGCCGAACTCAGTAGTTTCAATAACCCTTTATCGGCATCGCCCATGGGATGAATGCGGAAACTGTGGTTTATACTGAACAAATGATGCCTTTCAAAGGACACTGGGTCTGTTTTCAGAAGGTATTAGCAGTAAAATTCTTCTAATAACTCGGTAGCTATCGCTCAGTCAACCTTTCCGCGGGGGCGCAGTCACGCGATCACTACGACCTGACATCAATCTTCCTAATCAACTGACTGGATTTTTTTTTACAATCGAATTAAAAAGGTTAGAGACGATTATTCAAACAAGGATTGCACTATACAAATAAGTTTCTCCCAAAACCTCGTGAACTTCGTTTCTGCATTAGACACCGATCGAGTGTTGGACATTTTGATCAGGCGTAAATTACTGGCTCTTCAGTTTTCTAATTTAGATCATGGAGGACTGACTACTTGGTCGTAGGCAAAGACAATTGCTTTGCGCAGTATATTTTTGGTCGAATCAACGAAAATTTGGCGGGGGTAAATGTGAAATTAAATTTTTGACGGGAAATGAAGCGACAACGACATTTGTAGGGGTCTTGGTTGCCATGACATTTATATTTTAAAAGAGCAGTGATTTTTTGTGACCGTGCGCGATTTAATCTGCTTAAATCAAACAGTCCCTCGTTATCTGTGATTTTCTTATGAGCGACTCACGACGATGAAAATGATTCCTGTATGTCCGGGGATACAAATATATTAGGAACAGCCATCGCGAGTAGAATGATTACGATTTCAGGTGCATTTGCATGGTATATTTCAGATGAACTCAGGGAAGGCTTAACAATTTTTATTCCTCACGTCAAGGAATTTAAATGAAGTACGTTGAGCAATATTAAACCATGTCATTTATTGTAGCAATGACTAGATAAACTAAAAACATAATGAACTTAATGAACAGATGAAGTCACCGGCGCGGATAACGTTTTTTTTTAAAAACTTGCGCCTTCGAAAGAACGTACCGCTTACTGGTCAGTAAGTTATAATTATGTCACTGGGTTAATAACTCTTTTGCCCAATCAAAGGAGAGCGGGTAAGTCCCTCCATATAACATGTTCAGACTTGTCCAAAAGGTACATTTTCTAAAAGATTAATTTTTATCGCTTTCTTTGAGGTTTGGCGTTGTCTTAAGTCGCCCTCTTCGGAAAACGAAACCCTTATAAGCTCTTCTTAGAATGCTTTATATCCAGGAGATGTACATGTACTGAACGTTTTACTAACCTCTGTTGTTTTTGATTAATCGACACACCACTTACGCACTGAGGGAAGTGAATCTGTATTTTCATCTGTCTAGAGTAAACTGTTGCGTTTTAGCTTCACTTGGCTGTTTCCAGGTATAGGCGTCGAAGTTTAGGACTGTCACTTTGCACAGTTACGTCTCATCGGTGCGAATCCTAGTTTTCTCCATTTCAAGTATCATTTTTAAGGCCGGCAGCTGATAGTCACGCTGTTCCAAGTCAGGTCTCTGTCTAGTCTGAATACAAGATCCTCAGTTCTATAAGAAATCGTAAATAAAGACACTCTTGAATACCATAAATACAACAGGGAAAAAATCGCGAAGTCTCCAAAACTGACAACAAGACAGGAATTTGTGTATCATACCTGCACAAATTAACCTCAGCTGCCGGCGCGCGTCAGTCTGAAGAGATCATGTGTGAAATGAAGATCAGTACGTCATCGTTCGCTTTTGTACTAGCCTTTGACTATGACGCGCTTGCTCAGAGGCTATATATACTATGTGCGTATATATATTTGTACGCCATGCCTCGCTGGAGAAATCTATCTTCTTCAGTAACCATCTGACAATCTCTATTTCACTCTTTTAACCTAATGAACTCATTAGGAAAACTGTCTTTTCGACTAACTCCCCTAGAGTTGTCTGCTTGAACCGTACATAGCGTGTAAGTGGATGCACCTACGTACACGGTAATTTCAGTTCTAATCAGTGATTTTGCCTGAGGTTCTGTTCCTACCCTTAACAGCGTATATTTGCAGCGTATGATTGTCCTTGTTAAAAATGATTTACATTACATGATTTGAAACTTTGAAGTCGAAGCTGTTTAGAGGATTTCAGTATGTCTTTTGACCAGTCAACACTGAGTAACACACATGTAAAACAAGATAGTGTAGATGTCTACTCCTTGGCCCTAATTCTATGTCGAGCGCTCCATACGATCTTTTGAGCTTTTTCCATTTCTTGTTGAGTTCCGATAAAATTTTGATGAAGCGGAGCATCCATTGATAATTGGGTGTCACGCTTCAGCGAATTAATCAATACGTCAACGTCGGGCGTTTTCTCGCCTCTATTGCCCCTATTTAGAGTCCAGTTTTTACCTAATACAGCAACAACGAAATGTTCTAAAGGACCGTACCTTTCATTCAAATCTCTGCTGAGACTGGACTTTTAATTTGCTTGTAGTTTTTTCGGTTTCAGACCTGTCTATGCTGTTCCTCTCGCAGTGATGTCTCTCTCAGTTGGTCTGAGGCAATCTATGAGCTGAAATACTGGAAGTCATCTCTTTCAACTTGTTGTTGTCAAGTGTCTCAAGCTCATCACGAAGATTAAAACCATATTCTCAGTTCTTCTCTCTGCTGAAGGCATCACAGTGGTAATTTGATCAACAACTGTAGCTTTATTGTTGGAAAGAGGACTTATGCCCTACCTCAACTTCTATACAGTACTGAGAAGAATCTGTGCTGATTAGAAAGTTTCGCTTGTTGGATTATTCAAAATTTTCCAAATTCTTAAACGCTGTTAGAAGTTGGTTGCCTTAGCAGGTTACCAAAATTAAGTGTTCCATCCATTTTCCATTCCCTTTTATGTGCTTAGCTTCCCAACTTTCCTGCTGTTTAATGCGTTGCCGTTTTCACGGAAATACGCTCGCTTAGTAGCTGCACATCTACCCGCCTCAACAGTTTGACCTGTGTCGGCTACCTTAGCCCTAAACAGTGTCCTCAAGTAAAGTTTCTTGTTCTTCACAGGGTAAGCGAGTCCCTTCGATCCTTTGTCGTATGATACAAGGTAGGATCTTAAACCCTCTTGTTGGTATCGAGGGTGACAGTATTCTACAAGTGCGGACCACTCGAATGGGCAGACTCCGACCTTTTAATTCTAATTTAGTGAATCACCTTGATAGCGGGCCATCGCGTTCTAAAGTCGATATCATGATATCACACTATGAGATCACGATTTTATAAATCAGTGAGTGATCGAGTCTCTCATGTTCATGTCACTGAGTAACGTCAGTGAGTTCCTGTTTATACACCTCAGTGAGGGACGCCCAGGGGCCCCACTCACATATTTTAATGACGGGGGGGTCCGACAGAGGGTCATATTTTATACCCCAAAAAATCCCAACTTCAGAATTTGTCTACCCAAAAAAATCCCTACATTTTTTAGCATACCCAAAAAATCCCTCAGTGTTTTTGCATCAGCAAATTTTATTATTTATCTTCTGAAATAACTGAGTCAGCGACACATCTTTGTATGGGTTCATAAACCACTTTGGCAAGCTTGATGTTATGTTACTAAAATTTTTCAAGAGAACTTCTTCATACAACACAAATGGGATCACAACTGACTGGACCTCTTAGCTCTTGCTAGAACTCAACAGTATTGACTCCCGGTTTGAGTTTAGTTTACAAAATCAGTTTTCCTTGCCTTTATTTTTACATAGCAACGTGATCATTTGATAATAGATATATATCAGCGGGTAAACATCTAATTCATAAGATGTTACTTTGTATACAGTGTTTCCATTGTGGTCTTGATGACTGGCTTGAAAGGCCTTGAATTACGTGAACTATTGAACATTTCTCTCTGGATTAGATGCGCGTGGAGTGCCGGTAATTACTTTTCAAATAGATTACAATCTCAGAAATATCCCGTAATACCACACAAGCAGTAAATTGCGCTTATGTTATGGTTGGTTTTGAGCTGATGAAAAATACAATACCCAAAAAAATCCCTGTGTTGTTTTCGCGACCCAAAAAAATCCCGGCGTCTTTCATAGACCCAAAACAAATCCCTTTTGGCCAAAATGTCAGACCCAAAAAAATCCTTCGGACCCCCCCGTCATTAAAATATGTGAGTGGGGCCCCTGGGGAGGGACGCCGACTCTTGTTTCTTGCCAACGAGGGAATCATGTCTCCATCAATGAAGGAGTGACTCCAGTTACATGACAGTTTAGGTAGTCATTCCCGTTTCAAGTGAACTAAACGACTCTAGTTTCATGTGCCATGTTAGTGAGTAAGCCACTGTGTTCGTGAATGAATCTCTTCCTTTTGTATCAGTACTACGTGTATCCTGTCATGTTAGTGACAGCCTCGTCCCCCAGGGCTTTTCCCTCAAAAAATGGGTGGGGCGGTTCCCACCCCACCCATTTTTTGAGGGAAAAGCACTGGGGACGAGGTTGATGTTAGTGATTCAGTCATTTCTGTATTATAACTGAGTCTGTTATGTCAGTGCATGAGTAATCCTTT
>NC_133206.1:30600123-30605123 GCF_958299795.1 Porites lutea | reverse complement strand
GCTTACTTGAATACGCAAAAATACGGACTGTTTTGCAGTCTATATCATAAGAGTCAACAAAAAGGAGGAGGGCTTCCGCCCTCGTTCCTCGCGGCTTCGCCGCTGGCCTCTCACGCCTGCTCTCGACCTTGTAACTAAAAAGAAGAATGCAAGAGACTGCTCGAAGTCTTTCGATAAACTGAGTTATTTACCACCGCAAAAAAGGTTATTAAGCCCGTTGTAAAGTCGACGTTTCGAGCACTAGCTCTTCGCCAGAGCGAATCGATGGATTGTGGGTTGTGTATGGCTCATACATCAGATACATCGAATGGTGGAGCAACGATAATTATTGTCGTTTTTCATGTTTCCATGTTCTGTGTTCCCACCAGTAGCACTGCTTCACCATTTAATATACAATACTGGCTCAGAACCCCTCGCCTGTCTTCCGAACGTCAGCTTTTCACATCTCTACGGCTGATCAAATTTCTGATTTCTCACGAACTTGCGAGGATTTGTCAGTGTGTTACTTTGCTGGCAGAAAAATGCCAAGAAAGCACGAAAATGTGCTGTGACTTCAAAAGTGAAAGAGGCGTCGTTTTGGACGGGTTTCTAGAACATTGGATTTTTCCAAGTTAAAGTCTCATCTGAAGTCTGGGACCTCTGCGAAACCATTTCCGAGTTCCGAATGCCTCTGTTTTAAAGCGAGTCTAAATGCGAAGCTATTGATATAAAAATTGTTTTTCATTCTCATTCCAATAAATGTCTCATTCAAATTTATGTCTTCTTATAAGCGTGGCGCTCAGACGCACTTAACAGACGACTTCAACGTCTAGATAAAATCAGTTCACCTTAAAATGGGACGCATTTAAGCCCAACTCGTCCAGAAATGACTGGGAAGGGTTAATGTTTTGTCTTTTGTTTTAGAAAAATCTGTTTTTTTTAATGCTGTCCTCTACTTTTCTGCGCCCTTTTTTATACCAGTCGACTTTGACGTCTCAAACATAAAATGCCAAAAAAAAAAACGGCCGTTTTTGCACTTAGCCTCGTTTTGAAAGTGTGAGTTTTGGACCTCTTTGGCCGATCATGTCCTGGGAAAGAGTTTAGAAATGCGATCCTTCTGGTCAGCTTGGTCAGTGACGTAAGGTTCCCTCGGGTCTTGGGTCAAGCTTTGTCAGGGCAGGTCATGTCGTTACACAGATGAGATCGAGAGGAAACAAGCCTATTCCTTGGAGAGGATCACGAGAAACAGCATGTTCTAACTTGTTTGTGTTTATAACCAGCGTCAACAAAAACGGAGAGGGTTCTTAGCGAAGAGATTGTGTAAGATGTTGGCTACATTCAATCGTAAGTTCCAAGATATCTTGTGTGGTTTTAAACTGACGTTTTACTTCTTTGAGCTTCTTGAGGCTTCAGAATTCCTTTGGTAATATGTCCTTACAGCCCCACGCATGGCTAACGCATGCAGTACTCTTGTACTCTTCCTAATCAACGAACATGCTAAACGTACAGATACGAGCAAGGAGGAGATTTGAGGTCGATTGATTATATTTCTTAATAGATTGATTGAGGTCGTATGGAGGTCCGTGCGCGTGTGTGCTTTGTTACATGCGTAGTTTTATCGACCAAACTGTGCGGCTTTTACGTCGTATACTTTGAATCAATGTTATGAAAGAGATGTTGAGTGTAGAGCATCTTGTAGGCTGCCTACGGTAGCAAACGTTTCTTGTGCGAGCGAAGTTCGAAAGTCGGGGCGAGAGAAATATGAGCCGTGGAAGGGGGAGGGAAGAATACTCAAAAACTTTCCTTTACACTCAGGCGCGGATCTAGGATAAATGCTGACCGATTTCCTCAACGAGCGCCGAAAACGCAAGCTTCTTGGGGGTCCAGGGGCATGCTCCCCCGGTAAATGTTTTAGATTTAAACTCCCTAAAGTCTCCTTTCTCGGGGTTCCGAGTCACTCAGATAGGATATTGGCCAGTTCCATTCACCTTGGATAAAGCCTTGCAACTTGGAAAGTTTTTTATTTATCAAAAATATATCTGTTTAAGAAAAATCTGACCGATTTCCGTAAAACGGTGGAAACCGGTGTGGATCCGTGCCTGACACTGTACATTTCACGGTTGAGATTATTAGTGGATTGACAGCTTAAATTAATACTTGCGTTCAGGCTTTGGATCTCTGATACAACTGCACACTGCCGACCTTCGATGAGCAAGGGAAGCAAAGCTCTGTGTAGCTTTGTAATAAAATAATGTATAAATTTGTAGGCTGTCAGTAGGATAAGTAGGCTCTCATTGGAGTGCCTTTTGGCGACTAACTGGAGAAATGTAGTCGCCAGATGCAAATTTTTAGATGCCAGTTTGTATAATGTTAATGATGCAACTCATAGTATGGTGATAACCATCAGATTTGGTTGTTTGCAGACAGAAGTCAGTATAAATTTGAAGGTAAACTGGCTTTGTTTATGCGATTTTCTCACATTTCGTAATAATAATAATAATAATAATAATAATGTTTATTTCTTATATTGCGCAGTCTAGCATGCGATAAAGATATGATCGAGTGTGCATTACAACACTAAAATCTTAAAGTAATAAATGGCTAGTCCAAATAATGATAATAATAATAATAATTTACAATTTTCGGAAAACAATAAAAGTAAAATATGAGTTAATAAAAGAACTAATAAAAAGCTAATTTAAAAAGATGTGTCTTTAGTAAAACTTTAAAAATGTTCAATGATTGACATTGTCTAATTTCTAGAGGGAGTCGATTCCATACTTTGGGCGCAGCATTTTCAAACGCCCTATCCCCGAGTGTCTTTTTTGTTCTATAGGTATTGTCCATTAGGAGTATGCCCCGGTATGATCTCAACTGATACCGCGAGCTCTCTTTGATTTTTATCAAGTCTAGAAGATATTGTGGTGCGACGCCGTAGATACATTTCGTATGACGAAAGCAAAGCAAGATAAGATGAAATGTTTGTTTTACCTTTACTCTTTTAATTTAAATCTTAATCATAGGGAAATGTGGTTGCCAAAGTGGTAACTAAACCAGAATTTCTATTCACCACGAAGAAAATGTTAGTCACATTGGCAACTGTATCAGTCTCAATTTTGAGTCCTGTACTAAGTGTTGTCATGATCATACTCTAGGGGTCATAGTTGTAGTCATAGTAGTAGTTGTTTTGCCACTCAAAAGCTTTACCTCTAAGACTGTATGTATGTTCCACTGTACCAGATAACTTTCCGTGCTGACACATATGCGGATGTAGTAAAGTAAGACATTAGTATAGATATTCAGTACGAACTAGAGGTGTGGTTCGATGGAAGAAAATGTGAAACTAACAAAACTAAAGACTCTACATTGGCGACGAGGATTGTTTTGCTAAATGCTGTAGAATCAAAGAGATAGTAAATAAAGAAGCAGTCAAGACCTTTTGCGTGGAAGAGCCCTCAGATAGCAGTGATACAGAGTCTCTTTGCAGGATCGAGAAGGTTGGAGTGGTGGAGGACAAATTTATAAAAACGCAGACCCATAAGATGTATTAAAGTAGAGAATTGTGAGTTTCAGGTGTTAGTGGATACTGGGGTGACAGTTAATGTCATGGACAAGTGTACTTTTCGAAGAGTTACTGGCTGCCAAGGTCACACTGAAAGCATTTCAAGTGTGCTACACGCTTTTCAAACAGATGAAAAGCCCTATGGTGCCACTGAAGGTGATTGGAAAATTTGATGTGATGGTCGAATCTGGCAAGAGAATGGCCTTGGGGACGTTCCATGTCATAAAGGGATGCATGAACACTGAACCGTTGATGGGGTTCCAAACTTCCAAAGATCTAGATCTCGTGCTGGTTGCAAATTCATTTCAATCCAATGGAACAGCTATAAGCAAACTAGTGGGAGAGTATGCTGACCTCTTCAAGGGTATTGGAAAGATGAAAGGGGTGCAAGTGGATTGGCACGTCCACCCTGCGATAGTGCCTGTGGCACAGCCTCACAGAAGGCCTAAACTGGAGGTGGAGCTGGATAAACTTATGGCTGATGACACAATCAAGAAAGTACACAAACCTACCAGTTGGGTTTCCCCTGTTGAAATAACTCTGAAACAGTCTGTTAATGAAATACGATTGAATGTGGAGATGAAGGAAGCCAATAAAGCCGTCCCATGCGCGACACAGTTATGCCTACACTGGATGATATTATACACAAACTCAATGGTGCCACCGTGTTTTTGCACCTGGACATGAACCATGGCTATCACCAGTTGGAATTGAAAGAGAACTGTTGTGACATCACCATGTTCGCAACACATCTGGGCCTGTATAGGTACAAGAGACTAAATTTCGGCACAAAGTCATCTGGAGAAATTTTTCAAGATACATTGAGCAAGGAGATATTGGTGACATTCCTGGATGTATCAATATAAGTGATGATATTCTTGTATTTGGCAAGGCCAAGAGGAACATGACCAGTGTTTAGAGAAATTTTTTAAGAGGGCTATAGAGAAAGGAATCACATTTAAAAAGGATAAGTGCGAATTTAATAAAGACGGATGTCTGTATTATGGGATGGTTTTCTTAAAAGAAGGGACCTCCCCTGATCCGGCGAAAGTAGAAGCTATAAAAGAGGTGGAACCTCTGCGCAATGCTAAGGAACTCTGTTAATTCCTGTACACCTTGTAGTACAACGCCCGATTTATAGAAAGTTACATCCCACATATGGACACTCTCAGAGATCTGGTGAAAGCTGATGTTTTCACGTGGAAAAAAGAGCACCAGGATGCATTCAATGCTCTGTCCTCAGGCATGGTCCTGGTTCATGTGTGTTTCCCTGGAATGGATGCAGTGGTAGCAAGATATGAGGCAACCACTGTAGCATTAGAGAGCCCCTCCTGATGACAGAATTGCCTATTGGTCCCTGGAGGAAGGTCAGTGTGGATTTTGCTGGACCATTTGAAGATATGGCTGGTTGTAGAATTTACCGCATCAACTTCAGCGGACAGTGTCATTCTGCTTTTCA
>NC_133206.1:30532623-30595123 GCF_958299795.1 Porites lutea | reverse complement strand
CTTTGCAGTCAACCAACATGTTTATCACACTTCTTTTAGCAAAAAATTGTCCTGAGTTATCCTACACATTGCATTATATAATTCAGGCTAGTTATAAACATAAAATGTGTATACAAAGATGGCACCACATGCAGACAACCCTCTGTTCGTTTGTCTGTTGTTGTTATTGAAATATGGGCATCAATCTTTTGTACTGAATAGAAGGAATACAGATCAACGTAACGGTGGCTATGTACAATTTGCATGTACTCCAAATTACAGATTTGAACCTCAACGTTCAAACGAATCAAGAGTGAAAAAAAAAAAAAATGAACAGAAGCTTAACCTGCAAGCAATGAATAAACCTGTTTTCTACGGCAGCTTATACTCTAAATTTACAAATTTTGTTTGGTTTACATGAACAAATCCATTGCAGGATATTTGAGCAAAAGGTACGGTACATTGTACAAAACTTGGTGATTGATAGGCCTGTTTCTCAGTTGACAAAAAGATAATCTGGAATGATGAAATATACATCATTGTATATATTTTAATTTAAAACGATATCCTTACTAGCAATTCATGGTACAACTGTAGGTGCTTTTTAATATGTATCCTAACCCTTTAAGTCCCAAATGTGATCAACATCAATTTCATCCTAAAAATATGAATACCAAATCAAGAGAAAAAGTTATGAGAATTGATCAAAAGATCAACATAAGAAAAAATGCTCTGATCTTCTAAAAAATTCTCTTAACTTATTTTTTAAGGAAATGTACAAGCAAGTATTGAAATCAGTCTGGAGAATTAATATATTTGGGGATTAAAGGGACTAAACAATCCCTTTTGCTAAATTGTTTTGCTATGAAATTATGGGATTTAAAAATATTATTATTTACAGTGACTGACAGTGAATAAAATAGTACATAATTTTCTCCATAACACAAATCAATAGCTTTGTAGTTTTAAATTGTAAACACTTAGAAAATATATGCCTCAGTATCAAAGCTTTTACTGCTGTTTGTTTTTATGCTGTAACAAAAACATTTTAAAACAATTGCATCTTCCTCTGTCAAGGCTGTACTCTAAGGAAAATTGAAGGAAGCCCATTGCTCTGGAACTGTAAAATCTAGGGTGTCCAGCATATAATTTGTATGAAAAAACTAAGAGTTCCTAGTTGCCCAGGAGCATGGGTTAGGAGCCTGGAGCCACCGGGCTCAGCTAGAGCACAGCCCTGTATGTGTATGCAAACTAATCTAAACAATTCCTTTTAACTTTTTTCCCTTCATTTTATACATATTAGGGCACATTTACTACATTTAGGTTGTTATATATAGTTGAGTAATATGACAGTTAGCATGCCCAAAGCTAATAGCAGCAAAATTCTGAGCTGTGGGCCATTCACTTTCTAGTGCTCCTCCCTCTTATCTCATAGCTGATCCACCCTGTAGGAGTTTGAGAGAAAAGATTGTAGTAGAATGCAAACCCTTTGAACAACAGCTGCATTAATTGTTGGACAAAATTTTCTGATGAACATTGAATGCAGCATTTTGAAAAATATTTTAGTGGGGATTTTTAAAATGTATTTGTACAATGTAGTTGTAGAGAAGGCGCAGTGTATTTTAAGGTGAGGGCTACATGTATTATTGCAGATACTCCCATATGCATTAACGTAAGAAAAAATAGTAGATACATAAAGTTTGTAAGCTTGGCTTGGGAAATACATGTATGTATCTTAATTACTGTTTATGCTGACTACACACGCATGAATTATGATGACCGCACATTTACACATAAGGACCAGGGTCTGAACAGAGTAACTGACTGTTTCAACAAGGGGCCAGTAGTCCACGTTTTCAAAGGGTGTCTGAGGGCATGCTCCCTCACAAAATTTTAAAATCACAAAGCCCTAAATAAGCGATTTCCAGCATTCAGAGGACTAAACTGAGGATAAAAGAGTTTCATTCAGGAAAATTTGGGTTAAGTCAAATTTTTACCTATTAGCCACACAATTAAATCCTACAAGCAATGAACAAATCATTGTTACTGCGTTACGTACATTTTCGCGTGAACAAATTCTGTTTTTGTCCATGACATTATTCAAAATAGTAGCTGCTTCTTTAGGGGAAAAAAGTATCCGACTTCTCTGAGTAATGTAGCCAACATATTTCATTGATCATCGGTGCTTATTGAAACTTCTGAGGACCAAGACCTTACATTGGTGTCATTTACAAATGTAGCTCCTCTAAGAGGGGACCATCATCAGGAAACAGAACAATGTCACTGTTTGCCTGCATAGCAGTCATTTTCATTTCCTTTTTACCAAAAAAAGGGGAGGAGTGTGGAAGATGTGCGAGGGCATGGGGCAAAAAGAAGCAAAAATTTAAGAGGGGGGTAAATTGGGAAGGAAATTAAATGCCTACTGCTGAGTGCAGACCTTTTATCAAACACGTACACCATTTATCAATGAAAGGGAGGCATTGATGTGCGTATGTACTGGGTGTATTGTGATTGCATGGTTGTCTGTATACTAAAACCATCTGAGTAATATCTGGTGTGCCCAGATCAGATCAAATCCTCAAATGGTCCTACTCCAAGAGAATTCTTTCAAATTTGCTCTGCAGAAAACTTCTAATTAAAAGTTCTTTTGTGGGGAGGTACTCGATTTCACCTGAAAATGGAGCAAAAGGCTGCCATTGGTTGAGCTTTTACTCAGGAAAGTGTCTGCTGTGGTAGCTTTGACTGTTTACTTATAAATTATATTACTCATAATTGATTCAAATACTGCGACTTTCTCACCAATCTTCAAGGTGTCAAAAATTATTGGGTTGTATGCTCAAAAATAAAAGATAATATTATCTGTTTGTAGCTTTGCCTGAAGCTAACCAAAAGAAGATGTTCTAGTTTTCTTTCAAGGTGATTTAGTTTTCTCTTACCTTTAACTTATGGATGTTTACGTCTTATGTCATGGAGTGAGTTTGTGTTTATTGAGTGCCAATAAACAAGAAGTGTTTTTTTACACAACTAGTTTACAAGGTGCCATGTTCTGATATCTTAAAAGTACTACATAGGCAGCATGCGAAGAAAGTGGTGTCTGATAGCCTAGTGTATTTTGCTATCGGGCTAGTGAATTCTGTTGTTACCCAGTCAGCAAATTGATTATTTTGGGGGAATTCAAATTACAGCAGAACTATAGTCAATCCTGGTTATGAATGTTTTTTTCAGGCTGAATTGACTTTAGGGCTAGTAAATACAAGCTGTAGAGCTGTAAAACTGACTTTCTTTGCACCCTGATAGGTAGTAAGCCCTTTACTAGCAGTGTCTCAAATCCTATTGAAATGGATTCCCTTTCTGAGAGCAATCATTCAAATTAAAATCTGACACTATTAAGTTTGCAAAGCATAATGATGGTAATAATGATGATGATGACAAGAATGATGTTGATGATGATGATGATGAAGATGATGTTGCTAATGACAACGATAGAGCGGTTTTCACTTGACTGTCGTAAAACCAAAACCAAAGTAAATACACTAGCCAACCAAAGGGCGTAGTAAAACCAAAACCAAACCAATTCCTCAATTACTTTCGACAGTCAAGTGAAAACCGCTCTAATGAAAAACTTTAGTCTTGCTATACTGATCATAGATTTCAGATTTTTATTGTTTTGTACTATTGACAAATATCATAAGTTAATGTTGTAATACATTGCAAGAGCAAAAAAGAGAACAACAATCACACAAATGGTGAAAAGCAAAATGTGCAGTGACCAAAGTAGCTAAAAAAAGCTTGTGAGATGGTCATTGCCGTGTCTAATTAACTGATGTACCAAGTATGCTAATCTTGAAATTGGACAATGTTAAGGTTACTAAGTACATTTTACAGCCTTAGATGGAGTATCCCAAGGAGCATCCACTATTATTGTGGCAGCGTGCTTCTGAGGGTGGAGCACCATGCTATTATACGTGATTCATAAAAGTGGACTAATCGTTAAAATTAAAATTTATATTGTATTCTAAGTTCTACATAATAGAACTTACCATCTCATTATTTGTAAACAGTAGTTCCAAAAGGTATGAGTAGTATGCTTGATCTTGGCTAGGCCTAATGTGGAGATAAAATGCAAAGTGTTTTAAATTACACGTACGTTGTTGTATCACTTGAATGTTGTGTTATGACCAAAAAAGTTTAAAAGTGTGTCAGAGAAGTTTGGCAAGTCATGCACTTTAAATGCAACTTGACAGAGGCAGATCTAGGGGAGGGGCTTGGGGGCTGCCCCCCTTACTTTTTGACAAAAGCCGAGGCCCTCATGGCTGAGGCAAACTAATACTTCGCTTTGGCAATTTTTCAAACCCCCCCCCCCCCCCACCCCCCGTTACCTCAAGGTATGGATCCACCACCTCTTGAGTAGAATTAGATGTACATTTGTAGTTGTGGACCCGAATAAGGGATAGTTACACGGTTACAAAAATGGGTGAATTCTTGTTGGGGTGGCCAAAAGGTGGCTGCTGCCACTTCATAGTGGTGGCTGCTTATTAATTTCCCATTCTTTTCTACAATTTTATTTCGGGACTATGATTACTGGCTGCTTGATAGAGGGTGGCTGCTTAATAGGTGACCGCTTAGTGGAGGGTCAACTGTAGTTTCATACATAGATGGATTTGGCATCACCTATCTTACCTTCTTTTGTAGGGGAGGAATATTCTATTTTTGACTGGGGAATAGAGGGCAGTCACTCTGTGTTTTTCCTTCTTGCACCCAATAGTAATTTAGCTTCAG
The DNA here is from genome assembly GCF_958299795.1 of Porites lutea. Taxonomy (NCBI): domain Eukaryota; kingdom Metazoa; phylum Cnidaria; class Anthozoa; order Scleractinia; family Poritidae; genus Porites; species Porites lutea. The sequence goes on along the minus strand of NC_133206.1, from coordinate 30,590,365 downwards.
TTTTTGCATACATTTTTACTGCTTGATGCAAAGCTGGGAAATTGGAAGGTAGCCACAAAGGGTTTTAAAAAATGGAATAACCATCTCTACTGAATTCAGGACAGGAGAAAATATTGGTTCCTCATAAGCTCAAATAGGCCAAATATAGGCCAAACCTTCAAAGGCAGTAAATAATGGGATAATTTTACTTTTTCTTTATTAAAGAAAAAGTAAAATTAGAATTACTAAACTGATGTAGTTAAGTTACAGAAAACATGACACTTTGTAAAATGAAACATGTCCTGTTCATGTTTACATTTAAATGTTTGGGACATAGTTGAATTTTGAAAAGCTTTTTGTGCCAGGCTGTACACTGCATGTTAAAAATAACTAAGGGCCTGCCCTCGACCATGAATATGTGGGAATGCTTGAAAATTCAAAGAGTAATAATAACTAAAAGTAAGTTAAGTGGCCACTGGATCTTAACATCACTGGAAGAAATAAGCAAAGTGAGGTTCTCTGTTGTCTTAACATTACCACATATTAATTTTTTACTTGCAGCTTTAGATAACAATTAATAATATACTACCTCATTTCTTCAGAGCTGACCCTTTCATGATGCTCTCCGAGCTGCATAAGAGAAATGTGTCAAATTTATACTGGTGTCAAAGTCATACATGTAATTAACTGCAACACTCGTACTTGCTATGCAGAATGTAAACACTGCCCCCACCCTCTACCATCAAACGAGGGGAGTATTCTGAGCAGAGGGCTGATAAAATTTGAAACCATCCATTTTAAGACATTTTTTGCACATAAGTACTGCTTCTCTTTCGTTCCAAATCTTGTATAAGTGTTTTGAATTCAATGTAATGTGTGGTGGTGTTTGTAGTGTAATTATTTTCAGAAGAGTACTATCCTTTTGCACAGTTTAACGCTGAAGTGCCATTAGGGACTGGGAGATTGATTAGCCTACAGGGTGTACGATGCCCTCACTGGGGTGTCTGTGGAGGCATGGTGACTGGGTAGTAAAGTAACACCTTGAATTTTGGAACCAATTCCGGAGTGACTTGTACAGGAACAAAATGTCATTTAAGTATCATGTAAACAAATACAGAGAAATATGTGGAGATGAAATGAACTTGTTCTGGAATGAAATTCATTCCAGTATCATTTGAATAGTAAGGACGTTTTGCTTCACCATCTCTCTTCACCCAGGTGTACAAATGGGTAACAGCAACATAATGTTGGAGGTCACCCAGTGGTGGACTATCATCCTGTCCACTTGGGGGCGGGGAAGGGTTGGCGGCAATAATACAAATATAGGTGCTTCATGCTAGAGAACCTGGGATTAACTCTAGCCAATTGTGAGCTTCATGACTTGTGCTGCTTCACCTTGAGAGTAGTAAACACATTCCCTCAGTCCCCAAGCATTTCATTATTTTAATTAGGGTTTTACTGTAATAGTTATTTGTTGCTGATTTGAATATCTCAGGTCATGACTAGACCTTTGAAGTGTATAGGTATTAATTCCTGGTTAATCTTTAAGAAAGCCATTCATTAAAGAAAACTTTTGTTACCTCTAGGGAAGAAATTGGATCTTGGGGAAACCTGGAAGGCAACAAAGATGAAGTCTGAGGGTAAGTAATGTTCATATTATTGCAACATTATGGAACAGGTGCATGTGTTCATCTCTAGTGACAGTATTTTGTTTAATATCCTGTTCAGAGAGTCACTTCTTGTGTCCAAAATAGTGGTCAGTGGTGTTTTTGTAGTGAGGAATCTTGTACCTAATGCTTTCCTCAAAATAGTAACTTGCAATGAGCATGCATGCATTTTAATGTTGTGGTGCTTGTGTCCAGAATGTGTGGAAGGTTTAAAAGGGGTAAAGGATTTAGTAGATGTTTGGATTGTGATGTGACTCCTTCAAGACCTGAGCTAAGAGCTAATTTCTTCAGGTGTCTACTCTTACAGTTAGTCTGCAAACTGTTATAAATTGTACACTAATTACCAGGTTAACAATATACATACAGTAGGTGTCACACACCTGCCCAAATAATTGTCTAATAATTACACAATAAAAGGTTATATTACTAGTAAGTCAATCTGAATACACAGAAGGGCTTGTTTGTGATTTCACGACTCATAAAAGTTAACTGAATTATATATCATAATCACTGTAAAGGAATTTGATTTTACACCACAAGTTTTGACCAATACCGTTATCATGGCCCTAGAATCTTGATAACCTTTCACAGCCATATATATGACTTTTTAAAGTATTTTGTGTTGTTCAGCTGTGTTAGGTTTAGTATTTTTTTTGTCGTGCTCTTGTTTAAATACGTTGAAAACCATAAGCATTATTATCCTTTCAAATGTGATCACTTTATTTACATGCATGATTGTTAGCTGTATTCATTATATCTAGCATCTGTTGATACACTATAGTACAAGCTTTCTCCATGATTTCGTTTGAAAAACAACAAATTTGTTAGAGTCCAGCTAAAGATGTATAACTATTTCTAGGAAAGGCTAGACTTCTATGAGGGAGACCTAATTTTATGTGCAATAAGTTATTTTTCGAATTACTCGTAAGGGCTATTGACTCACCCTATGTTTGGCTGCTCCTAAAATTGAAGAGAAAGCGAGATACATGTTTAGCATTGAGCTGTCCAGTACGCAAGCGACCATAGCCAGACAAATTTGCTAAAACATGCTCGTAGTTGCTGAAAATATTTTTGTCTTTTAGCACTTTTTGGTGTAGAATGTATGGAAGACAAGCAACAACTGCATCATTTGATCTACATGCTACATGCAATAACAAAAGCAAACAAACAAGACAGTACCTTTTACGAACTGCAAATAATCACGTTTTGGGAATTTATCCACAGAATCAAAACTTAAATTCATTTGAAGTGGATATGTTTTCATGCAAAGACTGAATGGTGATTGTCACCTCCTAGGACACTCGACACAGAATCACACAAAGTAGAATCACTGGCGATCAAGGTGGCGACTGTTCCATTCTTAGCCATATGTAGTTACAAATGTAGCTATCTATTCGTTTCCACATTTTTTTACCGAACAATGCGGTATTGAAGGATTGATTATTAGATTTAATGCAACAAATATTTAGCGATTTTCCCAATTTGTGGCAACGTTGTTCATTCACACCATGAGTTAATTACTCTCTAGTAAATCGCGTGTTCTACTACTTACATTAAAACCGATGTTTTCCGTTGGAGCTTCCATGATCTACTCTGAACTCTGTAAAATTGAAGAAAAAACAATTGAAACGGAGAGCAATTGAATCAGTTACGTACATGTGAAGTTCGAATGTCTGGCCTAATTTGAGATTCCTACTTGGTTACAGCCAGTAACCGGTATTTGGCACTTCATCGGGCCTTTTGGGAGTCTTGGATTCTAGGTGGGCGTGCTTTCGCGGTTTGATAATGCCTGATCACCGACAGCTATAACTTTGACCATCGTAATGTCAACTAAACAATCGGCTGCGAAGATTGCATACTTACCTGAGTGTTGCGTTTGAAAAAGTACCCCTGCACAGTGTATTTTTCAAAGGAAAGGTCAAAGCTTCTTAGCGAACGTTCGCTACTCACAGCGGACACACGTGGATTCTCTCTCTGTGACGACGGTGTTGTTTCATGTCAAACATGAGTAGTGTTTATGTTAACTTATGACGTGTCTGATGGTTGCTTTATAAGGTTGATATAGACTCCAGCTACATCAGCTACTTCAAAAGTTGGATACTCATATCCCAATGTTTGTCTTAAGGTGTGTTAAAAGGGATAAAAAAGAAAAACTTTATAGCATGTACTCACCACAGCTCATAGAAATTCGTCACCATCGTGTATGTTATATACTGCTATTGTTTTATCATCTTCCAAGCGTTTGGCGCGCTTTTCGCTACATATGACAGTCATGTGATTAGAACTCCAACCAATCGTGACCATCTCGTACAGCTGTAGTATTCGCTTCTGGCCGAGTGTTTGAAAGCCCGTTTACACGCCATAGCTTAATCGCATGCAACGTCTTTACGGTGGGATTCTGACATGATTCAATGAAACAAGGAGTGTCCTGTGCTTGATTTATGCTACACAATTTTTGTCACTAGTTTATTGTAAACACATCGCGTGCGATAAGATGATACCATGTATGACGGTCTTCAGGAAGAAATAGAGGGTCTCACGAACTGACTTCCGCGATTTCGAGGCGAATTCTGCGAAAACTTTAAACATACCCTGACCTTGAAACCGTTGAATCTTAATAAACCACTTCGCAAACCTAAAGAAAAAAGGTTCAGTTGTTATTAAAGACACCAGTGGAAAGACTGCTCAGCCGCTTTCATTTCAAAATGCTCCCACTGGACACGAAATGAAAAGTAAATTCTTGTATTATGCCCAGTAGCACAGGAAACGGCATAGCTTGTTAACAAAACAATGCCAAGAAAGAAATCTCTTCAACGAACGATTAACTCAGAGATCAGAAGAGACTGTCGAACCTTGTCCAGCTTTTTAAAAGCTTTCGAATCCACATTTTAGAAATTTCTTGCAAAATGTAAACATTTTCAGTCCTCGCATGATACAAGTCTGAGCATGTACCTACCTCTTTTCAAATACTTCTTTATCGGTGCAACTCCAGCTATAAAAACTTTTAATTGTCTTCTAGCTTTGCTATTTTCTTCAAAAGAGGCATCATTTAGCCTTCTATCAGATCTAGAACTCACTTGAACAGCTTCGCGAGTCTTTGACACGGCCAATCCATACCTCTACCTCTCCTTAAATATCCTTCTTTGGGTGTTCATCGGTGCATTTCAGGGATTTTTCCCTTGACTGTTATTTGCTCAGACATGCAGCAGCGATGCAAGTGTCTCGATTACAATAGTTTTTTTTAGCTTTTTCCGATGTTGCAGCTTTCCTTTCACAATACTGCCCATCGCACTGTTGGGTTGTAGGCGTTTTTTTCTCTTTTCTTTTTTTGCTTCACTCTCATCGATAAAGTGTCGGTTGTTAATCAGTATTGATTTGGCAGGTAGTTGTCCGTATTTCCTATACAGATGACTTTATTTATGTGTTTATTTTTCTTACGACAATTGACCTTTGTTAAAATGCGTTCAGTATTGTTGCGGTTCAACTTAATCTTTGGTTTAAATTTTATTTCCCTTTGTTTTCGGTTATGAGAATGTATGGTAATGAGTTTTTAAAAAAAATTGAAGCCAAGGATAAAATTGAACCACAACATCTATACTGTTTTCAGGTCAACAACAAAAATGTTTTATTTATGTAGAATTAACTGAGAAGAAATTGTTAAACGTAACTCCGATATTCCGTCTATGATACGTAGGCTCCTGCTGTGGAATAGAAAAAATTACTTCTCCCACCAAATCACGTCTCGCTTTACAGATTTAGGAGGGATTTTACCGTTTTATTATATAAATGGATCTTCTGGCGTAAGGGGTCTGCCCCTTAATATTTCCCTTGGATAAGAAATCATGATGTTCTAAAGCAAGAAATGAGCTAATGTTTCGGGATTTTGGCTTGAATTAGCATATTTTAAGATTGTGTTTTCAATCAACGCCGCTCGGTCGGAATACACATTTGGTGACAGTTCTAAAGAAGTGAATTTATTTGACTATCTGACAGTCACACTAATTCGGTCTATGCATGATTTAGTGAACTTTATAGTCAACGGTTACATTAAATTCTCGATTGTTCATTTGGCCTTTGTTTGATTTCAATCTGTTGTCCGTTTGATGTGGCACTTCCGCAACGTTTTACATGAAGTTGTTTGTGTAGGTACACAAGCACTTCTCGGAAATAGGGGCAGATCTCTCGGAAAATAGTGGTAGATATTGTAAGAGTGAAATACATCGGGATATTGGGCAAAAGTATAGCTTTTAACGTAAATAGATTTTCCTTTTGCACGAGCAAAATAAATACCTCATGAACCTGGGCTTTCTTGTCTGATTCCCAGTGTTAAAATTGGGTTACGGCTTTGTTTAACCCTTTTAACCCTAAGAGTGATCAGCATCAAATTTCTCCTTGTAATAGCAATGCTTTGTAAAATAGAGTGGTCATGAGAATTAAGGACAAGATCACACAAGATGTGTTTGATTGATATTTTATCAACTTGTCCCCACTACTTCTGTGGTAAATGAATAGGGTGACAAATGAGAATTTTAACTTTGGCGGAAGCGGCGACCCTGGCGTTTAGAAATTAAGCGAGGGGCTTCTGACAAGGAAACAAAAAAAAGCAGAGTTTTTGCCTAGCCTGTCTTGCCTTTGTTTCCTTATGATCGCTTTTTAGCACCACAAGGATTACAGGTAAGGCAACGTCTGTATTGATCATAATCGATTTTAATTGATCATTTTTGGCTTCAGACCTTCCAGATCTGATCATATATAATGCCTTTCCTTATAAGACAGAAAACGAATCTCAAGTTCACGCGTGTTTTACCCTTAAGTAAAACCTTATTCGTAGAGACGGCCTTCAAGGAAGCAAACACATCCAGCTTCATGAATCCAAAATCAACTTTTACTCTTTGTGTTCACTTATTTGTTTCTTTAATGATTTAATTTTATACTTTATATAAAAATAAACACTATTTATGTGCAATTCTTTTGTTTTTGTCCTAACGTAAAATCAGCTTTTCAATTTTTTTCGTGGATATTCCATATCGTGCATGATGTCGAATTCTACCAAAAAAGCCTATTCAAGTATTGCACCTCACGATGGGGGCATAAAAGGTCACGTAATGTTTACATGAAATGTCACGGATAGTCATAATGTATTTTGAACACAGACCTCTTTACATAATAAATATCGCAGAAATCCAGACAAGGGAAATATGTTTCACCTTGGTATGTGAGTCAAACTTATTGCATGTTCAAATTTTTCTGCTACAACTAGATTAGTGGGCTACATGTGTTCAGCTGGAAGATGTGGCACGTCAATGAAGTTGTTTTGTTCAGTTCAGTACAGTGATCTTATAAATGTTGACATTACATTCTTTTTATGCAGTATCTACAATAAATATGAACCTGACACAGAGAGACAGAGAGGGAGAGAGCTATGTAGTGGTCTTGATTACAGCCTTTGATCTCCTTTGAGTATTTTAAGAAATTATAACCTAACAAGAATTACATCATTTATCTCTAGATGTGCCTTGACATGTGTCACACAAACAGTCGTGTTCCTGTGAAAAAATGTAAAATAAAAGCGACATGTAAGAAAGAATTAACACAGCATCATGCCAAGGGTGCCCATACTTGGCTGCTGGATTATTATTCTTTTGTTTAAATTAAAATTAGCCTGATTAGCCCCACTTGAGATAACGTATCCTGGTTAATTTTGTACTGACGAACGAGGCTAGTCAGGCAAATTTTGATTTAAACAAAAGAATATTAATCCAACAGCCATTTTTTCATCGGGTCTGTTAAGTTTCGAAGAAACTAGAGATTAAACTCCCAAATACATTTTTGTATTAAAACTATCTTAAATTTAACATACGACACCATTAGAAAGCTAGTCTAAGGGTGGTACGTTTCTTTGAGAGAACGGAAATACGTTTTCAGTTCTTGCATCCAAAAACGGATTTTCTTTTCCTTTTTTTTTTTTTTTTTACAAAAAAGATTCAATACTGGATTGTGAACATAAAGAGGAACTCATTGCTCAAGTGGATTCATTAGATCAAAAATCTAAATCCGGACTCTACGATCTACGATCTTCGTGTTGCACTTGTTCTAGGAGAAACCTTTTTTTTAAGCTACATTTGTACGTCGTAAGTGCCTACCTGGGGATTTCCTGTTTCAGTGTCAATACCCCTAAAAGGAAAGATCAAAAGAAGTGTTGTTTTAATCTTTATATTGTGTCTTCAATTGCAATATTGTTAAGGAGTATTGTATTTTGATTACAATAAATTAAGTGAGTAGCCAAGAAAATGAAATTATCTCAAATGTGCCTTAGTCCATAAGTGTATTCACGGAATAGCGCCTTCGCACTTACTTACTGAGTTTAGGCACGCGCACTTTTTCCATGGCTATAACACCAGAAACCGTGATTTCCTGCGCCCTCCCTTCGCAAAAACTACTAAATACCAAGGTAGCTTCAGAATAAACGGTGCTCGGACCTACAACACCTTACCGAGAATCGTTAGACAAGTAGAGATGCTCAGCGAATTTCAATATATTATATGAATCAATATTAAACCAAACGTTTTCGACTGATCAAGTCATCTTCAGGCTAAAAATAGCAAAACTGTATCCCTCATCTTACCTTCTAGAAGCACGCACGAAGAAGAATTAAAGCGGAAAAGACTGCTTATAACACAAACGTTTTACAATTGTTCTACACCCACTGATTTATGCGTGCGTTTCGTTTGGCCAATTGCTTATTTAGTAGAATCAGACTAGTTCAGTGGAAACATGAGGAGAGTTGGTAAAGTGTCATGCGAGTTTAGCTACGGCTTAAGGGGTAACAAAAACATGCAACTTGTTTTGCAACATTGCCGCAAAACGAGTTGAAAGACGATGTTGACGTTCAAACCTGTCTTGCGACAAATCAGGCTGTTGCAAGATGTGTGAATACTAACTTCTGATCGGTTAAAATTACTCGGACGTCACAATATACACGGAAGCTACGTCACTTGTTACTAAAAAAGTTTGTCTTGGGCCGTTAAAAGGCGCAGCATGTATAGATCTTGTTGCAAAAAGGAGAACTACTCTCTAATTTCTACAACAACGTTTTGCTACCCGCAACAACCTGATTTGTTGCAAGACACGTTTGAATTTGGGTTGTTTAATGCACAACAAGGCTTTTCAGCTCGTTTCACGTTTTTGTCGCCCGTTGTACCAAAGATTTACACTGAACAGATCCGATAATCAAGAGTCCAGGGAAGTTCTGGGAATAATTAACAATTATTGGACGAGGTTGAGCAAAATATCGTGATTTGTACGTGGCGAGCAAATCAATTATTTGCCGAAGCCGAAGGCTGAGGCAAATATTTGATCTGCGAGACACTGACAAATCACGATATTTTGCGATAACCGAGTTCAATAATTTTTTTATCATTCGATCACCGAGTTTGTTTTTTAAGGAATATCTTCTTCTCCTTCGGGAAGCGAAGCGATCTGCCATTTTCAAGCAAAAGCGATCGCAAGAAGGAGAAAAGCGTGGTTTCATTTACGCATGAGCAGAATAGTATTTGCAGCCAAAAACAGTTGAACGACATTGCGCATGAGCAGACCATTAATTGTAAGCAGTTATTTGCAGCATGTGGTGGGCTCTCGGCCAATGAAAAGGAAGAAACATTTGCATCGAATGATAACATGTGAAAATATCACCGTTGCTATGGCTTCATAATAAATTGCGCCTTTCACACCGGAAAATTATTAAAGTGAAATGGTTTGGTAGTTCATTGGTGTTTATATAATAAATGGAACATTACATGGCCGCTTGGAGATACGAAATTTCTCTTCTCGTGTTGAAAAATATTTCACTCGTTCGCCTCCGCGCAGCCATGTAATATCCTCTATTTATGTTATGCCATACCCTGGGGGGTTTTCTTCAGTGCACTGCTGCACTCTTTGTCCTTTTTCCGTCCAACCAGGCAGAGGAAAGAGCTATTATAAAAGAAGGTAAACACGTTGTTGGAGTCGTGGTGATTGAAAACGATGAGGAACCTGTCCTTTTTTTTCACAGAACAAAGTATTAGATATTAAATAATGTCAATAAGGGATCAGTATCAATTTTCTTTCTAAGAAATCTTTGTTACTGGCACCTGTCTTGTTAACAGTTCTCAGTTAAAGGTGGGATGAATCTTAATAACATGAGCAAGCAAACGTTCAGAACTAAAGGTCATGCACTTTTACATCTGACCTTTCATAAAATCACTTTTGTGTAGGTCTAAATGAGGGCTAAGACTGTTACATACATTTCCATCCTCCAATGTATTGTTTCTATTAACGAGCTGTAAATTTTGCTGTTCGTCTTCCTCTTCGTGAGCCTGACCCCTAGAACAAACATTTTTCCGTTAATTGTTTTTTTTTTTATCCAGACAGTTCCTTAGCTACGAGACGTAGAGGCATAAGAAAAAAAAAAATAAGACATCAAGGGTTTCATAAGGAAAAAGTCACGTTTTTATAAGTAAATTTGATCGAATGTGTACTTCTCCAAACTTTCTACATAAAAATGTATAAAAATATTAAGACTATTAAGGAATGAGGAAGAGATCTCACTGGCTCAGCTGGCTGTTGTCTTCTTCATTTGAAGCCTCTGGCCCCGTCTAAAAAAAATAAGAGAGATCATACATTTTCAGAACTGATCGTTAACTTTAGTTTTAAGAAACCCCATAATTTTTTTTCTTATAATGTATTTAAATGATTTTATAGCACTACCAGTTCTAGTGGTCAGTGGCCGATCCGTATTCGCATGCTCATTAGTTCGCTACATCCTTCACGTTATTATGTTCATGGTTTTCCTTTGTAAAAGGGCTCATTGGTTGGTTGTGCGGTTATGACATGTGGTTTCCGAGCCGATTTATGGGAAAGGATTATAGAGGGAGCATACCGGTTCCGATAAAACCCATCAAATGGCCATAAATAGGATTGGAAACCACACACCAAAGAAGAAACACACAACTTAACCAAGGTTAGCCTATTTCTATTTAAACCCTTTCACATTCGTAGGCTACAGACACAATTGTTTTTTTCTCCCACACAAATTTATATATTTTTAGCGTTACGCAACAGTGCCTATGGTTATATTTTGATCTTGGGCCACCTTTGGTGTTATTTGTTATAGGAGGTGGCTGCCCAAAGCAGTGGAAGCCCCTGGATACTGGAGGCACCCAACCTCCAACCAGTGATGCAGTTGTTAAAAGCGTAAAAGAACTGTTCCCTTTCAAATCCACAAGAAATCGATACGATAAAGTTTTTCATTTCCAAGTTACAGGCTGTCAAATTATAATCGTTTTAGTTTGAGTCCACTTTAATCCTTTGAGAGACCCTGTTAGACGCTTAGAGGTACGATCTTAACCAGCATTCTTTATGAAAAAAAGCCCTTACCTTCTTTTCAGCCATCTGAAAAAAAAAGAAAAAAAAGAAAAAAGATTAGATAAAAACACTATATTGTTAGCCGTCAGTTATATATATAACCTTGCAATCCAAGGGTTGAGTTACGGCAACGCTACAGGGATACGTAAAATGATAAAAGTACGAAAAATTCATTAAAATTTTGATTGCTAGATAATTAATCACACTAAAACCAGATCTATTGACGCGTTAAATTTTTCAAATGCTTGATTCCTAATATAAAATATTATTCTTAATTCATTCAGTACAATATAACATGGCCCATAGTTAGGCTTGCGTGCATTAAAAACAATAAAAGAAGTCTGGAATCTACACTCTGTTTTTTATAAGAATATATTTTATATACAGAGGCTGAAATTTGCGAAATTGTAAGAATATGATAAGAATAAACCCAAGGCCAATATTTTGAAAAGGATATAATTTTGTGTTGAAAATTAGTAAATACAATACAATTATACGTTTTTAACTTAACCGTAAAATTATTCCTTTCTCTTAACGGCAAATTTAGCCATCAAAACGGAAAAATGTGCATTAACTGCAGCTTATAGCCCAACACATTGTTAAATGGAAATGTCAAAAGCTGTAACTCAAGAATTATACAAGCCAAAAATTGGCAGAAAAATAAGAGTATTCGGCCAGCGCCTGAAAAACAACATCCTTATGAAAGAAAAGAGTGCATTTGTCTCATTGGATTGAACTGGCGTGACTTCCTGATATTTTAAATACGAGCGTTTTGTGGGGGGCATTTAATTCCTGAGCCTACTTCCTGTACTCTAAAATGTCCTTAAATGGTTTGTCCGTTATTAGTGCTTGGCTTCAACATTATTTTATCTTAGCTATGTAAGATTTTAACATTGAAATAATTCTTGGTTAGTCTGTAGAGTGCGTGAATTAGACACACGATAGGTGCGTCTGAGCAATTACTGAGAGCTTGGTCTGTGAACCGTGGACGGTGAGGGCCAGTTATTAAATATGACTTAAGCCAGTTTTTAACAAAACCTCGTTCTAAGCCATTTTGTTCATGCCAAGCCGACGTAGCTCAATGAATGATAATTTTTTTATTTCAAAAGGCTTGAAAAAGGAAAGGGTTATTGAGTAAACTCTTTAAACATGGATGAAACACTTTTCCAGTAGAGTTTTAATAGTAGCAAAGTAAATGTTGACGCACAACATTGATGTATTTTCCGAGGTATTTGGTTTTTTAAAGTTATTGGCACTGAACTATTTAATATTAATTGTCTGTGCCATACTCGAACTTCCGCTAGTGTCAACTCCAGAGACAGGTGTAAAGTAAATTTTTTTGTTTTTAGCTTTTAAAATATTTCCTTTTTCTTACGGGCTTTGTTCCCATGTAATGTTATTTTTTTTGAATAGGACGATTGCTCTGGAAAGCCAACCGAGATTGGCTTAATCTGAAACGTAACTTGACTGCAATCTGTGTGAGCTAACCACAGGGAGCAGAGAAGTTATTTGTGTCCTTGATTGCAGTTAAATTTTTCAGCTCATAGAGCGATATGTGCCTTTGTTTACTGTAGAATCGAATATGAACTTGTGTAAGGATTATATCTTACACCAGTAACAAGATCGCATGACGGTTTAATACAAACAAAGGCGCATCACGCCATGAGCTGAAAAATTTAACTGCAATCAGGGACACAAATAACTCCTCTGCTGCCTGTGACCTAACTATTACGTCAAAGTTGATGTTTTCAATCTACAAATAGCACTATGTGGTCTGTGTTGTCAAGCGTTTAATTTAACGTGTATTAAGTGCCCCTGGTGTTTGTCTTAAGTTCCGTCAATATTATTATAATACCTCTTAATCAGTCAAGTAAAGAACTATTAAAAATGTCGCGTGGCTTTTGAATGTGGGCGGGAGCTTTACGTTATGTACTCTTGCGTCACTGGAGCGGAATCATCGTGATTGTTTACGCCGCCATCGTGATAAAACCGTGGAATCAACTTATTTGTCAAAACTATAAGACGAGTGGAAAGGATCACTTATCTGCTCACATTAGGTATTATGTGCGAAGTGGAAACATTTATCTCCTTACTTATCGACTGATTAAAGACAGCTTAATTAGTGGGAAGGTTGCGTTACTCGATAGCCGCAAAATTGTACATTACCATAATAAATCGTCTTGTATTCAGTCAATGTTAGACACTTAGTACAATGACATGTGGCTACTTGTGAACCGTTTAAGATTCCTAGATCATGCCATGATCTAGTGAGCCCCACTTCCAAATGTTGTTCTTTCTGTATTTGTTGTTCTAATTCCATGTTGATTTTGGCAATTTTTAGCCACACGCAAGGAGCGATTACTTTCAAACAACCTGTTGTGTACGAAGTGAAGTGTAACATTGATTATATTCTCTTCTTTTCTGAAACACAAGGCATGGCGCAGCCCGCAGTAAGTGAAATCTAAAAAGTATAGGTGTCTTCTCTTTGAGGTTCTTTACTTACCGGTGTTGTTTACTTTGTCTTTTGATACGTCAGATATCCTCGAGCCAAACTTCAAAGTAGACTCCTTTCTTTCGTGCCATCCATCGACTGAAGCATGCGCAAAGTGATTGTCGAAGCTTGCAGAGAGTCATGGGACAAAGTGGAAAGCTGTTAACGAAATAGGCTCGCAAGGCGTCCATACTGTCTAGGACTGCTTTGAAGTCCAGCAAAACATCCACTCCGTTTGACTCTAACTACTCAGTTAGAAACTTAGAACGTAAAAACAATGACTAGATATGTTGCATACTTGGCCGAGTTCGGGAATAATTGCTACTTACTACATCCAACGAGAAATTGATTAAAACATAATTATCTACAGTGAATTCGTTTCTGGCGTGAATTCAAAGGATAGAAACCTTTGAGATACCAAACTGTTTAATGTTCACTTTTTTCTGGTCTTTTTGGTGTTGTGAGTACTTCCTCACTCGTACACATACAGTCTTTAATCGACTTCACTCTACCGAGAAGACGAGGACAATTTATGTGCACGGTAAAGCAAAGTTTTTATGAGCTTCTTTCCTGTAGCTCTGACAGTGTCGTAATAGACAAGTGCCAGCAGGTGTCATGTAAACCTTCTTCGCTTCTACTCGGGATGCTGAATACCAAGGAAGGAAAGAATGCCCTGGCTGTGAACTTCTGTAGTAGTGGGCGCGGTTTATTGTGGCTAGGAAGTCGGTTGGTGTTGTTTCGTCGGAGTTTTGCTTTGCGCTCAAGGTTTTCTTCTTATCGAAAGGCGTTTGCTGCAAAAGGCCCGATTGGGGGAACCTATGGCAACTCTATCAGCCTGTTCATATAAAGCGCAATTCACCTTGTACGGCCATCCTTAGGAGTTCGACTAAATCCTTACGTTTTACGTTGTGTTGTAAAAGTGTCCCTTTAAGCCTGCTTGCGAGTAACTCTCTTTTACCTTTGCATCAATTTAAACCCGTTTCACTGCATAAGTGAGTGATCAAGCAGAGCGTTTGCAAATTGAAAGCAAAATAGAGGCACAGGGTCCTGGCTGGAGACGTAAGAGATCTTTTATTTTTGACATTTCATGGCTTATTCCCACCAGCTAATATATCTTTTGGAACTTTCTGCATATTCAGTTATGAACCTTAATCAAGTTTTTATTTCATACTCAATCAATTAGTACGTGCAAATATATCTTCATATTAATGTTTTGTTCTATTTTTAGAAAACGTATATGGGTTATTTTTTAATTTTGTTACTTTTGACTGGTTACAGGCGTAATGGTGATACACCCTTATTTATTCGAATACTCTTTTTGGATCCTTCGAACTCATTAGTGTGAGGTTGTGAATTTTAACGGTTATTCATTACTGGCCTCAGTTTTAAAAATGTGGATAGCACCATCCATTGCACTAATAATTATTAAGGGGATTAGCGATAATAATTGAGTACACTGTCCTGTCTTGCACTTGATCAGTGGTTATAACATTCACCTTTAGCTAAACAAACTAAGCCAGGGGTTTTTCTTCTATGATCAAAAGTGTTACAGGAATGTTGCACCGCCAATAATTAAGATCTTTGCGGTAGTCTTTGTGAAGGAGAACCCTCTGTGGCCAGAAGTAAAGCTAAAGGTTCCACCATAACAATAAAAGCAATCGAATTATTAAAACACAATTTTATTTACACTAATCTTATATATTGATTATTACATAAGTATATAAAAAGTGCCAGAATATACATAGCCAAAGGATTAATCTCCTCTTGCTCCTGTTAAAAAGTATAATGAAATTTAAGTTAGAACCGCAAAACCTCTTTTGGAAATTTTCCAAGGCCTGGTTTATCTACTTTGCTAGAGCAGGATGTTTACTAAGCCTTATTTCGCTGATGCTAACTGGTCGAAAACCGAGCACTTCCGTGTCTATTCCCTCACGTCATACAAATATATTGTCAACCTCGTTTTAAGCCCTAGGGACGAGGTTGATATATTTTGTCTTCAAAAAGCAAGAACAACGCATTGCTTCACCTCCCGCCATTTTTTGAGCGTGGTTAAGCCTCTTCTGTGCATGGCATCCTCAGAAATCCGGGCAAATTGTGGGTAGTAATCAATTATATGAGATGTGGCACATGTGAAGACGTCTGAATCAAATGTCGAACCTAAATCGAATCTTCCATTTGTTTTAGTCGCAGATTTTTAATTCAATTGATTTGATTGATTTTCGTCGAATTAAATCGATTCAAACGTTGCATTTCACATGTATTTGATTCTCGAATAGAATTCGGCACATGTGTAAACTGTTCACAGTTGCCTATTTTTCCGTAAGATCGTCGAGATCGAGGGCTTTGCGTTACGGGCAGCCATCTTGATTTTACACTTGTGTACCGAGGGGGCAGGCGTCGGGGTTTATAGCGGTGGGGGAAGGGAGGCGGAAAAATATATTTCTCGCTTCCTTTTAAATCGTCCCCCATCCCCTAAGTAGATTTGGTACTCCTCCAAGATGCCCAAAGCGCAGTTTTGTGCTCTAAATTGGCGCATGGCCTTAAGGCCCAAAGGAGAATTTTAGCGTTTATCCGTTTCTCGAAGGCCTTGGTATTTGACGGGCCCGGAAGGCTGTTTTATTTTATGCCGTGTTTACATTCAAAGTCAAGGTTTTATTATTTTTGAAAATTATCAGATAAAGTATCAAAATGAACTTGTTAAGGGCTAAGACGCACACTACCATTCCTCAGATATGGCTTCGGGCACGGAAAGTTAGCGATGCTTTCGAGAAACGGACCCGTGACCACGGTATTTGAGTTGAAAACAGGACGGCTACACAACTTCTTTTTTACACGTAAGGCCCTTGAATATTGTATCATTAGGCTAAGCAGCAAAGTACCTACCTGTGGGTAATGACCACGCATTCTTTCAGATTCCACGGTTAAATTCTCAGACCTAGAAAAAAAGGCACGTGGTCGAGGAAAGGCTATATATCAAGCTTAACATTCGAGAGAAGCAAGTTCGCCAAAGAAGTTATTTTGAGACGCTGAAGCTTCATTATTACTAGTGTTAATATAACTATTTTCGTCCAATGGAGTCTTCGTGTTCTCAATCCTCCTACCAATGTTTAATTCTTTCACCAGCGGTACAATATTGCACTTTGGAGAGGAGCAAGGGAGAGCACCCATTTTTCGTTGATTCTGTGTTTTATTTATTTATACATGTATGTATATTTTTTTAATTTACTTTAACACGAATAACTTTGTAGAAAGTGGTTGTGGATTTGAGGTCTCTTTGTTGAGCTACACACCTTTTCTTTTTCTTTTTTCTCTTCTTTCTTTTTTTTTCGTTAAAAAATTAATCCAAATTTTCATTCAGTACCCTTAACTTGTATGGTTTACCCTATAGTTCCAGGAAGCCTATAGTTTATAAGCCCCCGGCTTCTATATAGGCTTCCTTGCCTTTACCACATTTGATCTTGTAAATAATTTAGTTGGAATATTGTATATTATCTTTTATGTATTTCTGTATATTGTTGTTGTATTTCTGGCTAATGGCGAAATGAAAATGAATGAATGAATTGTCTCTTCTGCCTAGACGTTGTAAGAAATTCGCCAAAAAGAATATTTCAAAGAAAGAGTTTTAATTGAGCGAAGAATGGGGTTTAGTGTATGCATTTTAGACGATAGCATTTGCAAACGCAAGTTGCCATCGGGCGAGGTTCGATATCTTATGAGTAGAAGAAGGGAAAGTGTTTAACTTTCAATTTATGATACTTCTGTCTCTCTACCTTAAGAAGGTTATTCCTCGGCGCAAACTCTTTCAGAACAACTCTTGCGCACCAGACCAGACTATTTTCTTATGGGTATACGCGTTAATTTACTGATAAATTTACGCTAAGTTTTAAGTTTCTTACCAAGCGGGCTGATCAAATTCTTGATCCCAATTCTGAACAGCTCCCTCGCCTTCAACCACTGCTTGTCTTTCACCCTCGTTGTCTTCCTCCTCCTCCTCCTCCCTTTCCCTCTCTGGACTCTGAGGAGAAACAATACTTGACCGCTTATGCTTATATATATACGGGATGAAATCATCCCCAAATGTAAGTACAGTGTAACCCCGCCTTACGACTAACTCGCTATAAAACCATCCCGTTTATACAACCACGACGCATCCGTAAAAAAGACTAGGAATCACTTTTTATTATCATTTCTTGAAGAACCCGGTAATACTACGACCGGGATTTGATGGCCCAGCGGTTGTCGAGTTCCACTTAAGTGATGTGGTCTTCTGCTTTAAAGTTAACTAATTATAGTCACCTGGCATATCACGTGGTACAAAAAGTTACAATGAAGGCGAAACGGTGGCGAATGAAGGATAAACAAAATTTTACCTTCTACGTTTGAAAACATTCTTCTTGAACTTTACAAGTAAAGTTTTGAATAATTTAAGACTAAGGACATTTGCCTTCGAAATTGTTTATTGAGTTGCAATAAACGGTCATGCCAAGTGTTAATCCCGTCACCATTTTGTCGATGATTTTAGCTTGACTTACTGAAACTGACGATGGTGATGATGTTAATTTGTATTTTACCCGGGAGTTTTAGGAGGTGAATCTCACGTCGTACCAAATTTCGATTCAGTTCCATCGTCTTTGGCAAAGTTATAACTCGTATGTTCCTATTCTTACACCTCTTGAGTATATCGCTGAAGATTTTATTTAGCGATCCTGAAAACCAGCCTTCCACGATTAATTCTAGTTAAATTCTGTCAGAGACTTTACTGTTGTTTAACCGATATAGATCACAAAAGATTCATTTATTGTCTTACAGATGATAAAAGCAACTTACCTGTTGAAAAAACGACTCCGTTTCAAGGGAGTACATGTAGCCCTCACCAGGCGGCTCCTGTTCATCAATCTCTATGGCCATTGGTTCAGTGGCGTCACTAAATTACATCAAACACAGGTAATTCAGGAACAGTTTATTTTATTTCAGTTATTATGTTTCGTTCCGTCTCGGAAACAGTACATAAACTATGACATGATTACATTATATAGATACCTCTTTAATACAAATTATTATTCCACTATTATGTCATTTTACCATATAAGGTTAAGAGAACGCGCAAAATACGAGGTCGTAATACACTGTAGTATCCCGGTTTAACCGGTGTACAACAGTGCGAATACCGGCGGATGCAAAAGGAGCAACTATGGCTGAACTGGACGAACCGGCGGACCAGAATATAATAGGTTTGGCATATAATACGCGCAAAGATTTTGCTCATTGTTAACGTCATTCTCACAGACGGAATCAGGATGTTTCTGCATACTCTTACCAAAAAAATAGAAGCCAATTGCAAATTAAACTCATCGCTAATGATGAGCTTGGGAACTGGTGCCTTAAAGGTTAGTGGGGGGCCAAATGCAATAAGCAGAGAGGAGGTATCCATGGCAACCCTGGAAGCGGGAACCACCCCAGGAGCAGCCACTAACCGGCACCGTCACACTGAATAAATTCAGTGGAGATACTTACCTAAGAGAATACTTACCTGAGAAAATACTTACCAAACCACCAGGCAGGGAGGGAGGAGAGGGAGCAAGAATCCGCAATGATTCGCAAGAAGGCAAACATTGATCCGCGACTATCAGCAAGAATCCGCACTGATTTGCAAGAAGGCTAAGAAATGATCCGCAACAATCAGCAAGCAAAGCTACAATGCAAAGCAACACTAGCAAAAGGGCACACAAGGAGCCCTGCAATTCCCCGCGGGCCGCCCCGTAGGTCACATACTGAAGTGGGAGAAGACTGCTGGCCAACTCGCTCGAGTTTAACTTTGCCTAAATGATATTTAGCCACATATAACAATTTTTTGTAGTGGAATAATGATCCTCTTATTCGATGGTTTAGCATATAATACGAGCGGACATTTTGCTCATTGCTCGTATTTTTTGTATGCTAAACCAACGAATAAGGTGTATTTATTTAACGAAGAAATGACGAAGGAAAGGAAAAGGGAAACAAAATATTTTAACGAGTTTAATAAAGAAGCAAAAACCTAAACGAGAACCTCGTTTCGAAACTGAACCTACCAGGTCTTTTAGCGATAAAGTACTCATAAGAATTCAAGTTTTAGCGGTTACTTATTTCCACGGTATGTTGTTTTCCGTAATCAAAATCTCATCTTACATTTCAAAAGCAGAAAATAGCGAACGACGTGAAAACTTGTTTTAAAGTTTGATGCTTACATGGCCTAGAAGAATTAGGAACGTTCGAACGTAGTGTTTTATTTTTACACTGACAAAGAATCAAAAAGAAAAAGACAGTTAATTTTCCGCATTCATCGCTCCAAACGCTTAGTTGTGACTTTTTTGGAAGAATTTACGTGCGATGCGTATTTCTTACCTCTGATTTTTCTCTTGCTCATCAGAGGAACTTGATTCATCATGACTTCCCTTAAATGCAAAAACATCAGGCATGTTAGCCATCTCCATCAAGTTATTAATGCAACAGGTGCACTTTGCTTTGAAGACACAACTGATGTCGTGACGGGTTAATCTTACCATGCTTTCGTTAAAATTTGTTGATGTGGCCATCTGCAAAAGAAAACGACATTAGAATTGCGTTTAACAACACCCAGTCTATATAGACTTGTTTATGTAGAGTTAATTATAGTTTGCATGACTAAAGCCTTTCGATTTTTTCCAAATCAGTGAGCAATCAATAAACCGATTAATGGGGCCTTGTCACGGCTTTCTAGTTCATTGTGTTTATGTTGCCAGTAATGCGTCTTTAATCCCTGAGGATTAACGATTGAGGATTGAGGACTGGGTATTCTGTGAGGGGATTAAATGGAAACATTTGCGCAACTTTCACATGCTGATATTTCGGCCTTTTCAGGCTGGCAAGAGTTTCCTGTCTCCCTCCCTCAGGCTGGCAAGAGTTTCCTGTCTCAGCTTTCTATCTTCATCTTTCCTTGTCCTTTCGATTAATTTTTGTTAAAGGCATTATGTCGCAGAATGTAACAATGCCGACGCTGTTTGTATCTCAGAGTCATGGCTGTCACCGCAAATTCCAGACTCTACGGTGGCTATACCAGGGTATAACCTTTTTAGGAACGATCGTACGTCTGCGCCTGGTGGAGGGGTCTGTATTTATTTGAGACAAACCTTACCATGCGCTCGATTATTTCAATGTGAGCAGCCGGATGTGAAATCTTTGTGGCTTTCTTTGAGGCTTCATAGCCTACCTAGATCGATCTCGTCAATAATCCTTTGTGTCGTTTACCATTCACCAGCTAACGGACAAACCGAGAACGTTGTTCTCTCCAACCACATCCGATCAAATTTAGACAGCCTACTTATGAAACAGCCTAATGCACTGGTGGTGATTGCCGGGGATTTTAACCCTACTTCGACGGGCCTCAAATGAAAGGACTTGACGCAATCAATTAGTGTGGAGGAGCAGTGTTCTTAAAATAGTGCTAGAAACCATAATTTTGGAACGAGAACAGAGCCAAGGTTCAAGCTTTTTCGCCCTGGCAAGAAGCGGCTCAGAGCAAAGTTTTCGAATTAAGTTTGCTATGAAATTCTTAAAGTGAAATGAAAATTGCCTTTCGCTTAGTTACAGCGGTCGTTATAAGCTGGTTTTATATTTCGTTATGCACATTTCTCGTCATTTATTGCGCCGTCACTGTATCGTTTATTTATTAATAGTGGACGTATACACACGACAGTGAAATACTTGCATGGTGGTCGGTCGTATTTTGCCTGCAACAACCACTTGTTTCGAATCGTTAAATGCTTCTATTCTCGGCGCAGTCGCCTTATTGTTTATCTCACTGTTATTTTGTCCATGACATTACTTACTTTATACAACTACATAAGAAATTTCTGCAATTTGATTGGCTTAGAGCAGTTGTATTTCAGCTTAATTTGAAATACCTGCATGTGAAAATTACAAACCTTTTGGGGCTAGTAGTATAAACAAATAATAGCATGATTTGTACGTGGTATTTGGCATAAATAGCACTGGTGATATTTCAAACTTGTTATACGTAATTTCACGAGTAAACATTTCTCTCTTAAATACTTTAAGTACAAGTTAGTGTGCGGTAAACTTTTACTACCTAAGTTCTTTTTTTTCCAACGGCACGTTTGTAACAACAATTTCAGTGGAACGCATGGCACGCATTGAAAACTCAATTCGATATTCTTTGTGGCCGAATCTATAACTAGTATGCAAGTAATTGCTGACAACCCAGTCTGCTCTACCAGACGTTTTTATGTAAGCAGCGGATTAAAGAGCTAAAGAAGCCCAGGAGAGGATATTGTCTCTTCAAAAGCCCCGTGATTCCTTTTGACGGGTTTTCAATGTTCCATTTATAGCTGTAATCAGAATATCATACGTGATCTCAAACGGGTGTCCTCAGTTGTGTTTATACTTATCATTTGAGAATGGGAAACTATCACAATCAGAGTGCTTGAAGTTCAAAATAAAATAAATAAAGAAAAAAAAAGGATCAAGATGTCTGAAAACAATTATAATGAAAACATTAGTTTTAGTATCACTTTTCGTGTAAACCAACAGTTACACCAACACAGCACGCCCGGCCGGTTATTAATACGAATATATAGTATTAAGCGTTGTAAAACAAATCTGTATTGTAAGCCATTTAATGTCAACTTCGCATGCCGTCTAGAGATACTGCAACCAGTGTAAAGAATCCGTATTGCGCATAGCCTCCCCCGCAGACATTCTTAGGCGTGCGTCCCACGTTCGTGGGGAATGAACGCGTGACGCACGCCTAAGAATGTCTGCGGGGGAGGCTATATTGCGCAGACTTTAAATAACCGGCGCATAGAGACAGATTTAGAGGTACCCTTATTTAAAAACTAGCCCTTCGGTTGACCTGCGGATATAGTAGGTGTTTTTGGATAGTAAGAGACAATGTTCTCAACAATTCCATATTGTGGATAATTTCTAGTGGCGCATTGAATTTCGACTTTAAACATCTCGGGAATGCTTGTAAACAGAAAGAAAAAACGTTAATATTGTTACGCAAATTGTAATTTTTTCAGTGTACAGGTATACTAAGTACGGGAAAACATAGAATTACCTACGAACGTTATTAAATGTATTTGGGATTACCGTAAAAACTCGTGTATAAGCCGCACCTTTTTGCCGAAATTTTGAGTCAAAAATCGCGGGTGCGGCTTATACACGAGACCATTGCTCTCAAAGGGAGTAAACTGGCTTGTAGGGGTCACAAATTGAACTGAAAACCTTCAGTAAATAAAGATTAAACATACTGAAACCTGTCGTTGACCAACGCATTGGTAATTCATTTTTACCTTTCATATTGATCTCTTCTTTTTACACGGCCCTCCGATCACTTCCTCCTAGAAAGTTACCTGTTCAGATCGACCAGTGAACTCTGTTCAGGGACAGCGTAAATTTTGGCTTGAAGTGCCACTGTTTCTCGAGTTTGTTTGTCTTATATAGCCGCAATATTCCCGGGTTCATTGGCGTGGAGCCCGCTAATTGAAATTGTTACATGCTTGTTTGATATCTCTTTATATTAAGTTCCGCTTTTATGGTGTATAATCTTTGAATTCGACAAGCATGATATTGGTTGACAGTAACAACTATAAATAATCGTGTATTAAAATGAGAGAAGCAAAGGTTCCGAAAGCGTCTACGTACCTTAAGAAACCGAAAATTGCCGACGGTGGATTGCGCTTTGAGATAAACGTAAAAAGGGTGCAATTTTTGTTTTCTTTTTTCTTACAATAATTTAGATATACCCTGATTGTGATATGTTAGAAATTATACATTGTTTCGACACGGCCTTTATACGCACAAATAGTCCAAGTTCTATAAGTCTTAAACCTTTGCAGCGCAATCTCAGCGTCGTGGTAGCATTGCGTAACGACGAAAATATAAGGATTTGTTGGGGGAAAATATGCGACTCTCATGGTAAAATAAAAAAGGTGATTATCACCCTTTTTCACTTATTATAGTCCTTTCTTTGTGTTTTGTGTTTTCTACTGATTTTGGGTCGTATTAAGATATGTAACAGCTGTTGTGGAACGTGTGACTGAGTGCATGGACTAATTGGTAGACTATTTGTTGCAAAATGTAAACATTGCCCAAAAAAAGAACATATTTCCGCTTATAGAGTAGAGAACCAATATTCGTAAAGTATTTCAAACAAAATATTGCCCAAAAACAAAATATTTCCCCCCCCCCTACTTACACAGAACCAATATTCGTTAAGTATTTCAAAAAAATATGCGTTTGTCTATTTAAAAGGTACTTTGATATTAAACCGCCAAAGATCCTTTATAGCTCATAAACAGTTGCGGTTTTTGTTTCCGCTAACAACTGTGTTATTTAATGATTGTTATTGTCTCTAAATTTTGATATTGCACCCTATTTCCCCGGTCGTTATGCGTCTATTATTATTTCAATATCGTTTTGATATTTGCCACACTATACGAATACAGAAAGTATTAGAAAAAAAATAGATTGAAATGAATACAGATGGTAATAACAATTCGTGGCAAGGAAACTACCGAAATGAAACTACGGGGCCTTCATGACATAAGGTTTCCTCTCGAAAGAGTCAATAACCCTTGCTTACCGATTAGGCCTGTGTGAAGACAGCCTAATTAGTGGGAAGACAGTTTTACAAAAAACGCCATGACGTCTTTTACCTTAGGCTGTTTTTATACGGTCCAGTCTTTGTCTCGTCTGAATGGAAATTACTCCTCGTGAAAGAGATGCAAATCAGTGCGCAAATAGTTGTGGAGGTGTTGTAATTCCATTTAAATTTTCTTGTATCTTTCTAAACATAGTTCTCAATTAACTATGTTCTAAATTTCAAGTCGAATCTATTTAACTAGCACCAAAAGCGATCTTCTAAACAAATTTTCACTGGCTCAGGTCCAAAGTGGAACGGTTTTCCTGTTCGGCCCCTGCGCAAAATAATCTCTTAGTTATTTACTTCAGTGGTACTTTCACTGAGAACCCAAAAGCACTGAGTATTTTTCTTTCTTTCTTTCTTATAATGCCAATTACGCGTTACCCTGGTCCTTGGGACTAGTTTAATCAGGAGTCCTTTAATTGCTATGAGACTTGAGATACAAAAATTAAATTACACGAATCGGTTGATGTTTTTTCGTACTAAACGAGGAAGTCACTTAAACGCGAGTCATCATTGTCCCCTTGTTGCCTTACTATTGGAATTCTGTGTCCCGATGAGTTTGTTGTCATAATTGTTTTTTTTTGTTTTTTGCCTTATTGTTATTTCTAGAGAGATTGCAGTCTAGGTATCACTTGTTTGAAGTTTCCACGAAAAATTTGCTTACATATTCACATTCCACGAAAAAATACCGCTGGGAAGAAAAAGGAAAGGAGAGAAAAACAAAACAAAATAATTAGATTGTTGACCCCTTACATTTTATTCAAGGCTCACCAGCATCATCTTATAAAATGATTTCTGAACCAAACGTAACTGAGGTATAAAAGACATTATTACTAAGTAAAGAAATTTTCGCTTTGAAACAATTCTCGTCATCACCACCGTGGGGAATATTTGGATAAAATGGTCGAGGATCTACTTGTGGGTCTTAGGTTTGAAGAGTTCATGTTCCTTAGCCTTTATATGAATGATGCTTGATGTTTGTGGGGATTTGAAATTGCATGTGTCTAAAAGCGCAAATTTATAGCAGAAAAATTGAAACACAAAATTACTGTCGAATCTCGGAATAAAATTTGCATATTGAACTTGACCTTTCTAAGAATTGGCGAAGGTGAAGAAGCAGGTTTCCTTTTTAACACAGATAGTTACTTTAAATACATGCTACAAATTACTGTTTGTCAGTGAGGATCACTCCTCCAGTCCGGGGATGTCTGTACCGGCCTTTTTGCATAAACTTGGATGGTGATGTATCTTTAACTTCTGTCTCTAACCAAGAGTAAATAACAGGAATTCTTTCCTAACAAACCTTTACTAATTCAGTAAGCTTCGGACCTGCACTTATGGCAGTACCGGTAAAAAGTCAGTTTGAAAGTAAGTTTCGTAAGCCTTAACACCTTTTCACCTAGTCATCATTGTGTTTATTAGCCAAAAAAATAGATACGCTTTGTTTGGAATTAGGATGGATAAATAGGGCAATAAAGCTGTAAGCCCTTTCCTTTTACCGACCGTGTTTCCATTTGTAAGACTGTCTGGCATGTCATTCTTTGCCAGTGAATGTGGGCGTTAGCTGCAACACTTTGTAACGAAATGTATTGGTTCAACGGGAAAACAAGTTTTTAAATGCAATTGAAATGACCACAAGAAAACGAATGGTGACGGATTTTGGGCGAAGCAGAATGTAGAGAGCTTATACAGCAGCTCGAAACAGTACCACACCAATATATACGCCTGATGACACCCGACGATGACGATGACACAACTTTTTCCATTGCGATGGCAGGTGTAAAACTCTATTTAGGAAACAACATTTTTAAACAGTCTTTCAACGTGTCACCGATCACCGGCAGGCAGCGCTTGGACTATCAATCACGCTAAAGGTTTTACACTGATTGCATTCATTTGCTCTCAGTCCTAATTTAAATATAGGACGAAAGACGGTCGAAGATAAGAAAATACTCTATTTAGCTACTTCAACGAAACGTACATTTTCAGTATTTCTGAGTAATTTATAAAGTCAGTCAAGGTTGAACGATAAACACCTTATGGGTGACTGCTTTGGTACGATTGATCATTAATAATAATCATTTCAATCACCCTTGACAAAAGAAAGAATTATGAACACTTTTACTATGAACAAATTCAAGGTTCCCGCAGCTTCATAACACAAACATAGCCAAGTTTTCTACATTTTGGAATGTGTTAAGTTACAAGCGTTAATTTTATATTCTTGAATAAGTTGACGTCTGATATTCATGTCCTATTTCCATTTCGATTTTCCGGAACTATTTGTTTCTGTTGCCCGCTGTTGTTCAACAATCATATGCTAGATAGAAGGGTTTTTGGATTTTGCGTAAAGCGTGTTTGTTAATTTAAAACAAGATTATATTGTTTGTGTTTGCCATTCCCTGTTTTTCCTGCCTTCCCTTGACGAGCAGATGTGGGGCGCTCGTTGTTGTTACGAGTTCAGCTCTTAATAATAACAATCTTTTAATAGGATGCTCCATCACAAGAGTGGTTTACATAGAGGTCTACATAGAGCTCTTGTATACCAACACGACAAGCGCTGGGCCTGTTTATGATTTGCTTATGTTACATATTTAAACAAGAATGTTTTTAGGATCAACCTTCCCAAGTTTACGGGTGGAAGGAAGCGGAACGTTTTTGATATTTTACACGGGTAAGACCAAAAGAAGTGTAGAAAAATATTTCTTCTAGTATCCTTGAAAAACGAGAAATATCGTGGAATTCACACCGGCCATGTAATCCGCTCTATACAGAAGTTATGCTAAAATGATTAAAATATCAACAATATAAATTCCTGGACGCAACGGAAAAACTCACCCAGGCAACTTAGTTAAACAAATTAATAAAAATTCCATCATCGTAAGGATCCACAAGGGTTAAACAACTTGACGATTTTATCACATCAATAAAACATGCAGGTAGACGGCGATTGAAGCTCAAAGAAGAACATTCTTTCTTTTCCTTTCCGCCTTGCTTCCTTGCACTTAAGATAAAGGTCACGATTTTTAAAAACAAATTCTTGTTGTCTGCCATATTCTGAATTGGTCTAAACCATTGCAATTGCGTGCCCCAACTGCACTTGACTGACTTCATCGAAATTTCAACACAGCAACTAAATGTTTGAAAGGCGGCCCTTTACGGTTTCTACATCGAGCTGAATTGCTCCCTGAACGAACATCCAAAGGTTGGTTTCTCAAAGTCACCCAATGATGAATTTTTGAGTGGCGTGCAAACTCGGTGAAGGCATTTAACTATGACATTGCTGTCTTACCAAAAACTTGACCTTTTGTGTACCCCAGAGTAATGTACTGATATATCTATAAATACCGCCACTTGAAAAGTGGTGGCGCTCGATTCCTCTGAGAGCCAATCATCGATAATAAAGACCTTAACTATAATAGCCGGTAGACAACCTGGGAGGGCGCTTGGAAGTAGTGGGCACCAAAAAAAGGGGCGCGCGAGAAGGAGACACGCGTGTCTCCCTTACGCGCGCCCGTGAAGCGCCTGCTACGCAGGCTAGTAGACAACCCGGCACGTGAAACCATTTAGCCCATCCAAATATGGAGATGTTGTTTATTGTGAACTGTTTCAAGAACGCTTAAAGCACTCACTAAGGAAAAACATTTCTATACCCGTTAGGGACACTGTTTTACAAGCAGACACGCTTGTTTGATTAACGTGTACAATAAGTTTTTCGGTTTTAATTCTTTGTTTTTGTTTGGCTAAGGTTAAAATCACCATTTATGCTCGCTTCAAACCCTGTATATAAGTCAATATCTATCAATCAATGTTTTCTCTTGTAGTCTCACACTCTTTTGTCCCTGACAACTCGCGATTTTTTCAATTCCTCTACAGCTCTACCTTTCTAGCAGTACCTTCTTATGTACTCGTTTAATTTATAATTGATTCTCTTTTCGTGTCTTACCTTTAGTATTTATGTAATTTCTTTGTATATGTTGTGGTTCAATTTTTTCCTTGGTTTAAATTTTATTTTCCTTTGTTTTGGGGTATGGTAATGTATGATAATGAGTTTTAAACAAAGGAAAATAAAATTTAAACCAAGGAAAAAATTCAACCACAACATATATAACAACTCTGTAAATGTGTACTGCGACACGTCCTCGTCAAATGATTACTGTGGCTGTGAATTTCTATTTCGGCCTTTTGTCGAGATGTAAGTAAAGCTGAGTTTCTGATTGGTGAATTAACGCTTCTGACATTTGATTGACGGCTAAGTGTCAAAGTTGTGGCATTGGGCTGGGGCTAAATGATGATTATACCCTCCTCTTATCCCTGAGGTGCTAAATGTGAACATCTATAGTCCTTGAGTGGTGAAGGAACGGAAATGAACTTAATGAACTGTGAATAGTTAATAGGTGTGTTGCAAAATATGAGGAATGACAATTTTTTTTCCAATTTTGATCAATTTTAGTGATTAAAATGAAAAATTCATGAAAGTCATGAAAGTGGAAAGGGTAATTAATCTTTGGAACGAGAACGAAGCAAACATTATCCAGCTGTGTGGGCTTAACAACAACAGAGGGAGCAACACACTATGGAATTGCGGTGTGAAGTAAACTTGAAAAAAATTGTTAAAATGACATCGGAAAATTTTTGTTGTCTTCTTCACAATTAAGACCCTTCACTGGTTGCTCCCGTCGTTTTAAATTGGTTGTATTTCATTGAAGCAATTCTCTCGTCATTGACGGCGTAATCACTCTGTCACTCTATTGTTAAGTTTTGCTATCCGTATTGTAGACTTTGAATCAGAACGCTTGTATTCGAGTCAGAACGCACGCGGTGTTCAACGTAATACAATGATATTCTCCCCGCGTGGTCGAATTTTTAAGTAGGATGTAAAAAATCATTGGTGACTACCTAGTCTGCACTATCAGAGGTCTGCACGGTCAAAGAGTTTCATTTAAAAGTTCTCTTGATCCCTTTTCACAGGTGTTAGCCTCATGCTGTTCGGCTGATAGTTTAAATCAGTATATCGGTGCTTTACTGAGACAGGCTGCCGAAGTTGTTTGTACTGATCTCATCTTTGGGAATCAGAAACTGTGACTAACAGAGTCTGCTCAAAGTTGGGTTTATTCAAGTCAGTTCAATTACGTTGCAGTTGTAATAATTATTAATTAATTGCAAAATGTTGCAAAGGTTTCAATTTTTTTTATAGTCCAGAGATTTCAAAAAGAAAGTATAAATGACTGGAAGTTATGTAGTTTCACACTGTACAAGCAGCGAGGGATTAAAATACCGGAACCGGCATCAGTTTAACCAGGACTTTTTGATAAGTGTGTTTCCTTGCTTGCAGTTCATTCATCGCATGGGTCGAGTGTCAGTTTTGTTGTATTCAACTGCATAATAAGCAACTACGTTTCGAAAGCCGAAATTTGACGTTTTTACACTAAGTTGAAAATTTTCGGTGAAGGTCTAATTGAACATATACTAATGAACTAAGTAACGTAAACCCCGCCTCGACACCACTTTCAGTTAAGTAAAATTTGTTCCTCTTTGTTTTGACTGTTGTCTTAACAATTGGCGCTTTATAGATTGCTCGTTCATGAATAAGAAAACGTATATAATGTTTGAACTCATGTTTTTGTCTGTTTGTTGTTGTTGTTGTTTTTGGCTTTACCTTGCGATACCCTTTCAGCAAGGATTGGTCGCGCAAGTTTTAGTGTCATTAGATATCGAACACCAGCACAATACGGCGGTAATGAAACATATCTGTGTTCTTAACCATTTAGTATTACTCTTGTCTGCCTCATAAATATGCTTCGTCCAGAGAAGAGAATGCGTATTGCACAAACTTTAAATAACCCACTTAAGAGTCAGATCTAGATGTTCACAGACTGATTTTGTTTGTTTAGGGCTCCAAGTGGCCTCGGGTTGAGTTGAGATTGTGTTTACAGCT
Source organism: Porites lutea (assembly GCF_958299795.1). NCBI lineage: Eukaryota > Metazoa > Cnidaria > Anthozoa > Scleractinia > Poritidae > Porites > Porites lutea. The sequence continues at coordinate 30,560,201 of NC_133206.1, read as the reverse complement.
ATTTCATTTTGTGGTTAATCTCCAGAAGTTCTAGTGACGTTTTGAGTTTCGAGTCATACCCGGGCTTTTCAAGCGGTGAATTCACAGCGGCTTGTGAACAGAAAGGTTACACAAATTGTAATTGTTTTTGCACAGCTATACCTAAGATGTTGTACAATTGGTATAGGATTTAATGGAGCCGAAACCAATTGTGGAATTGCACACATTTAGGCATCCTACTGATGAACAGTTACGACTTGTAGAGTTTTTAGACTTTTTATATTTCGAGCAACAACAATTTGCCGTCTGTCCTCTTTAAAATCTTATATAGCTGTAATATGTCTGATTTCCGGGTTTAGATTTCAGTGGCACGCAACCAATGACGACAGATAATTTTTGAAAGAATTGTTCAAGAATGATTCTGGTTGACACTTGATAAGATATGAGCCGCCATTTGTAAACGCTTTGGTTGCCACGCAAATTGTACATTTTTATAGTTTACACCTATACCAAGCAGGGAAGAAGTGAAGTGCCTGCGAATTTAGTTCAAAGGTTTAGGACTTCTTACTTTCGTTTTTATCTTTATTCGTTTTTCACTACCCTGTAATCTCTTCCCCTTAGAAAATTGTCTGTCCTGATAGACCAGTGAACTCTGTTTGACGGTGTGAAGTGCTTTTGGTGCTGCAAGCGTAGTATGTCTGATTTTCGGGTTTAGATTTCAGTGGCACGCAACCAAGCAACAGATAATTTTTGAAAGAATTGTACAAGAATGATTCTGCATGACTCTTGAATTACTAACTCTTTAAGCATGAGCGAAGGGAAGTTTCCAGCAGCGTTTTTAATACACAACATCAAAAATTGCCAGTGTGCAGTGGAGTAAACAAGAAATTCTTGAAAAGTGGCAAATTCTTTTGTTTTCTTTTCTCAGAGTTACGTTTAAGACCCTGGTCTATTCGCGCTATGTTGTCACGTCAGTAATTGATAATTTTTTTTTTTTTAATTTGATTATTTATTTATTTATTTATTCATTCATTTATCAGATTTTTAAAATTCCGTCGTGTGTAATTTGAAAAAGCACCTGGAAGAAAATATGTCTTAGACGTAGCCTTTGCACACGACCCAGTGGTCGATAAGAGGTAATCAATCTATTGTTTATATTTTTATTGTAGTCGTGTATATGTCTACTTTGCGAAGAATTGGCCTCTGCAATAGAAAACAAAAACTTGTTTTGCTTGACTTAATTTTCCTGTTTCTTACGCGCTTTTTTTACCTGATTTCACTTTAATGTCATGCGTGGGTCGCTCCATAGCATAAACTTTAACAAAAGTCACAGAGGACAAAGGCTCTCTGCATTCTGTGTGGTCCAACCTAACACGTTTGTGTGAACTGTCAGAGGCGTGTGAGCAATCTTAAGTGGTGTTAATCACTGTTGAAAGGACGGTGTCAAGCTGTTCGATAAGTTTGCTATTATCAGGTGAAGACGCGAAAAGGAGTTTTTTTCCGAGCCGCCAGTGCAATTTCTGAATAAAGCCGACCAGTCAAAATAAAACTTTAAGAATTCACGGGACTGAAGACTTGAAAAACTTACTCTGAGTTCACGCATTCAAAAGCTGTGCGACATTAAAATATACTATCACTTGTTAGCGCCTGCTACGCGGCAGGCTAGGGGATATTAGGATAACCTTCTGTAAGGAGTGATTGCAGAGAGATGGCAAGTGGTGACAAGTATGCAAACATTGCGGACAATGTGCGTGTTAGCCATGCAGTGAATGTCTTAGATTGATCCCCAAAATGTCAGTAATTTTGTGCTTGCAATATGACGATGTATTTTTCAAAGTCTTGTGATAAAAGGATGTCTTTTAGCAGTTCTCCTGTCGTAGTGTCTTGTGTATTGCATGTTTCAACTAGTTTCCAACCATACCAAGCTTATTTTAAATTATATCTTCTCTCGCGATTGTATTTTGTTGGAGACTTTTCCTCTTCCTCGTGAAGAATATGACGAACGGTTCTTTTTATTCGTGCTGAGATGAAGACCAACTGCCCTTGGACAAAAATGACCCTTCTTGTAAACGGCGTTTTGGATAACTGCTAGCTGAGAGCCGAAAGTAATTAGAGACGTCCTCGGTTTGACCTCTTTTAGCCTGAGAAACCAGCCCACTGATTTTTCAAGAGGAAACCAGTGGTGGCGTCGCGAAACTGAGAAGTCGGCTGTTTTGTCAGGCTAAACCTTTTTAAGCACAGAGGTGTGACTTGGTCGCCTTTTATAGCCTGTTCTATATGCCAAATGAAGACACATTTTGTCAGTCTTCACCAAATTTTGGCAAAGTAGACAATTGTGTTTATTTAACCATTAAGCTGTCATTTACCCCAGTCGTGTAACTGAAAATTGCCACGGCAAATGATTTTTGTCTACGCCCTTGGTCCTGCGTCTCGCTAGCAATTATTTCGATCCCTTCGATGTGCCACCATAGTTAGTAGAGGTGCCACGAACTTTGCATCCCAAGCAGCATTGTATCAATGAGTCGTGGTAAAGTGGAAGACCATGGACGGTTTCGTAATCGACGTCGATTCAAGCAATCTACGTCTCCTGAAAGCTGCAGCCAACTACATAAAGGCGTGTGGATAGTCTCCATAACCTACCAGAACTGCTATGGCATTTTGTTGCGAAAAAAAGGAAGTTCAGTTAAGAAAAGGCCGAAGAAAATAGTTATATCGGTGGCGGCCATCTATTCTCACGTAATGCTTTCTTTGAAGTATGTAATACAAGATAGCCTGTTCCAAGCGTTCAGATAGTGGAGAGCGGTGCGGAGTAAAACTTTTTACTTCGCACCCCTTCCCACTATCTGAACGCCTGGAACAGGCTAAATACAAGAGCTCTCCTTGAATGGTATATATGTCAGTCATTGGAGTTTTGGGAAATGCAACTTTCGTATAATGCGACCCGTGTTAAAATTTGGAACCTTTTTTTTTTTCGCCAAAAATTTTATCGCCAAAAGTTAAAAATATTCTCTCTAGTGCGACCCGGTAGGATTTTTAAGCGTCAGTTTTAAGTCTCCATATATGGCTCCTACGAAACGTTCCAATGGCGAGGAGAGACGGCTGTATTCGCAGGCTAGCAAGTTATTAGAGACCTTTAACATCAGGTAAACCGCAAACCGCGAACCGCAAACCGCAGTTACGCGTTTGCAGTTTCGCGTTGCGGAGATTTCAAACTTTAGCAAGGCGTTCAGTTCAGTTCAGTTCAGTTCACTTTTATTTAGCCAAAATACAATACAATACAAGAATACATATATAAATTGTAAGGTTGCAAGGGAGCCCAGAAGAAACCAGAAGGCTTTATGAAGCCTGAGCTCCCCAGTCTAAAAGAAACAAGACGCTGTGTGAGCGTATATTTGGGCGTGGTCGTACTACGGGTAAGATACTTTGAACATGCCTTATTGCAGCTAAAGAACTGTCATCATATCTTACCAGAGAAGACAAATCCTTTACTCCACTTGTTTGCTGAACCACACAGCTTATACAGTATGTCCCAATCCACAACAAAAATAGTTTCATTTCACGACAATGTTTGAAAATATGCACATCTTCAATGTAGACATGCTTGGAGCCAAATTGCAACATAGGACATAAGTGGTTACAGCCCGGAGAGTAAGGTTTATCTCAGCTTCACTGATACTGACAGATGTGTTTTCACACCCATCACTTTGTACAGTGTATTCCGGTTACTAACAAGGGCAAATAAAGTTCCTTAAGTCCAGTATCCACAAGGATTAATAAGAGAGTAACACATTGCATAAACTGCTATAGGGCAGCACTGTTTAAGGGAACATTAGTAACTATTAACATTTGATATACTACAATTTTCAACATTGCTTGAGAAAAGATGAGGTTCAAAGGTGGCAATATGTACACCTTTAAGTTCATATATATCCTCATTCCTATGTAGAGTCTGAAAATATTGTACTAATTTATGCATGGATGGTATTTCCAACAATTCACATGTCCCTTCACTATGACTGTTATGATACTTATCTCTAGCATGAGAATCAAATACATTATATCCCCCAGCCTCAGTGCTGTAGATACCAACACCAATAATTGCCGCTGTGAAAATGAATGAGTTGTAGTTCAGTGCCAAGAGTGTTTCAAATGCTGTAACCTGTGAGTGGCATATACAGCAGTGATGGATGTTACAAGTATAACTGTCCCTGTATTCAACTGGAAAAATTGCTCAAACACTAGCTGTAACCATTCCTGGCAATTCTGTTAACATCAACATAGATTGTTTTGCAAGCAGTGACAGACTAGAATATAATTGACTACCAACAATCATTATTTGAGACATATCATCAACTGAAGTAATCTTTGTTATCTTACAGTAAATTAAAGCGCACAGACTCATGGCGACACATCGTTGTCCACCATTTTCCCCAAATCCTGTAACATTTCCTTGACAGTATGGAGCATTAATTGTTTTTGTAGCATCTACATAAACTTAAGGTCCTGAATTCTTCTCTACATCAGCGGTACAAAGCTTAAATTTGCCACAATTAACCCGGTGATTCAAACTGTTTTAAGCACTATAAAATGGATAATTGCATGTACAGAGAGGCAAATTCTTACTTAGAAGCCTATTTGGATATCTCATTCCACCTAAATCGCCTGTGCTCTGATGCTTAGACGACAGATACTCCTTCCCTCGTTTACGAACTAGTTTTGGAGTTGCCCCTTAAGTAAAAACCTCACACTGTTGCTTCTGTACCTGTTTACTAAGTGTAAACCTTTTCTATTTTTAACGTAACAATGAATTTCAGACGACAATGGTGTATTTTTCCGAATACTCTTCCATACAAAAAGTGTCACTTTCCGTGTTTTCTGTAAGAAAGATTTTAATTTGTTCATCGGTAGTTTGCTAGGGGCATGACGGTAACCGATCATTTCGTTGACATTGTTCCAAGTCAGATCGTTCCAATCAATAGTCAGATCGTTCCATAAAATACCGTAAAATTCCGAAAATAAGCCCTGGGGCTTATATTTTTCAAAGGCCCTTTTTGAGGGGCTTATTTTTGGAGGGGCTTATATTCGGAGGGGCTTATCTACAGAGGGAAATTTGCGTTTCAAAACCGATTGGGTTAGCCTCATAGTTAGAAGTAAATTTACCGTTTTTGCTTTGTTTTACTTTGTATTTGAGAGCAATTTTCCAAGTGCAAGCCCCCAGGGGGCTTATATTTGGAGGGGCGATTTAACGGAGGGTTTTTTGCGTTACCAGTTTGGGGGGCTTATACATGGAGGGGCTTATTTTCAGAATTTTACGGTAGTCAGTTCGTTCCACAAAAAGGTCAGTTCGTTCCACATATGAAAAGTCAAGTAAATCTTTCTAAATTTGTTGAGTGAACTTTATCGAAAAGAAAAACGTGTCGTTCATACCACAAGCTGATAAAACAAGAAGACGCCCGAAGGCGTTTACGCGGGATGTGTGGGTTTAAGAAAGAATTACGGGTATGTTGGATGGCAATGGAAAGTTGAGTAGTGTATGCAACAAATGTGTGCAGGAGAGACGGAGATGTTCTGTTAAGGACTAATACACTAGAAGATGAGTTACACACAAGGGGTCCTTTGCTACTCAAAACAAAACTTACATCAATATTACCATCATATGTGTTAGGAGTATGGGGTAGTTCAATAAAATTTGCATTCCTTTACTAATGTCCTCAAAAAATGCACTTCCACATTTAACAATAGCATGTATTGTATCATACTTCCAATAACTACAGAGCTGGAAGGAAGTGCTCTAGGGAAAATTTCAGGGAGCCCTTTGGGCTCCCCAAGCATTTTTAGCTGGGGTTCCCGGGCCTCCAAGTTGGTCGCTCAAATTAATAAGTCAATGAGCTGTTAGTTAATTATTAAAAATTAAACAAATTATTTTCTTAACAAGTCAAGCAGAATTTTGTGAATATAGTCACTTTCTATTTATGTATCTACCTTATCAATCCTTTAAATAGGTCATCAAAAAATGAATTGACCCATTTTTTAAATAAATTGAATGAAGAACACTTTATTTTTCACCTACAGTAAAAATATCCTGATACGTTTGCTAACCGTAAATATGAACAGCTCTCTTACCCAAAAATCCGAAAATGTGCGACCCCACTCTAGTAACTCTTTTGATAGTAGTCAATCTAGTCGTGAAAATGCGACCCCATCCAGCGGCACATCCCCATTCGCCTCTTTATAAGGAAGTGCCCCCTCCCCCGGGCCGCCCCAAGACTATTTTCTCTTTTGAATAGATCATCTTGTTGTAAAGTCGTCGTTTAAGCGCAAAACGGAAGTATTTCCTTTCTATATTACCGGTGAAATGTTCAGGACAAATGTAGATTCGGTTAGCTTTTGCGTATTTATTTTTAGTACGTGATACGTAATGGCTTGTCACCACGAAAGACAATGTCACACGAAAGACAATGCGGGATTTATACCCGATTCTAGAACAATCACAATTATAATAGTCGTCTCTTTTCTTTTTTATGCATCGTATTTTACTGGAATAACAATCTTAGTTATGTTTTAGCCTCGCAGACACAACAGTAAAAAAGGGGAAAAAATATTTAAAGAACATAAAAGACCGACTCTCTTGTTTATTCAGCGATTTTTCAAAATACAAAACTATTGTTTTGCGTCGCCGACCGTACTTCACGCCTGTCAGAGCAAAAGTAACAATTTGTTTTGAAAAACTAACTAATGAACAATCCTAATTTGAATAAAAAATTTCAATGTTATTATGAAAAGCTGTTACTATCGAAAACTGTGCAGCTTGTCACGTTCATAGTCAAGGATTATGTTACATGTGAATTCACGTGAAACGACCTTTGAACATCAACGCGTGCCCGCTGCCCGATTTAACAACATTTTCCTAAAGCTTTTTGATAGACATGCTACTTATTGCTACTTACAAGTCGACCTCAAGAGTTTCTTAGCGAGCGGAGCGTTCTTTTTAGGCCGCGAAGCCACCGAGAGAGCTACGATTTCGCAAGTAATAAATTCTAGACATTCTTAGCTTTTTGACTGTAACTCAACAGAAACAACACCAACACCAGCAAGTCGCCCGGCAGGGCCACCTAGACAATATTTTCAGTCGCCCGAGGCCAAGTCTTGCGCCGTATTAAGAGCACGGCCTTGAGTCTTCGTCCTCCGCTACACAGTGAGCTTAGTTTTCCCTCCTTTGCTGACGCAGTATCTTTTTTTCGGCTTGTGCAATCCAGCCTGACTTGCACGTGCTTCGACGTTGCGGCCAATAAAGATCCACACAATTTTTCGGGACGGGCACGGGATACGGGAAAGTTAAAAAAACAAGACAATTTTTGACTCCCAAGACGACGAAAGGAATGCGCTACCGAATTTTAGACGCTGGCTGACTACGTCATCCCGCGTAATGATAATCGACCCAAAGATCCTAAATCGTTTGAAAACAAACAAGAGACGATTTTAACCAGCCACGGGCTTTAACATTTAAACCGCTGCTTTGAGAGTTTTCGGGCTAGAATCGATCGATAGTTTTGAAAGATATAGCACAACAAGTAAAAGCTATGCCGCTCTGAAGGTACAGTATTTCGAAGCGCTTGTAACCTAAATATTTCTTTGGGGCGCCCGATTTATGCAAATTTTGAAAACAACGCGAGTTTCGAATTACAATCTCGTTTTTATGGTAATTTGTCATGCCGAAAATATAATTTAAACCAATGAAATTGTAAGTTCTGTTATAAAAAAATTTCCCACGACGAGATCTCACTTCAACTTCTTTTATTTCCTCCACAACACAATTTTCCTTCTGTACAACTAGCTCATTACCTTCTCTTGTCGTCACCTCGCTGCCATCAAAACACTAACACAAAACTTGCTGATAATGCAAAATCCCGACGCGCAACATCGTACATGTACCGCGTCACAACATACACAATTAGATGAAAAAACACAACACGCAATACAAAAACAAGTACATTAACCGTCACCCTGCTAAACAAAATTGAAATAATAAAAAGAATTGTTGCAGTTATCACAGTAGTTCCAAAAGAAGCCTCAGTCCCTTTTGGTTACAATTGTTGACAATCGTCTCTTCCTTCATCCGAACATATTTTTATCACAGGCAACTCGCTGTGTTCCGCAATGCAAAAATCAAAATCACTATTGTCACACTGATAACCAGCTACACAAATCTTGCGACTCTCAAACTTGTTCAACATTCCTCTGTTCAAACTCTTATCCATTTTACACGTACACTCCTAATATTCCGATTTTTTATTACGTCTGTGGGGTCCATGAGTCTTTGATGTCATTGAATGTCTTGATAATTTTCTTTGTTTTTCTTTTAGTTCGCAGACCAGCCCATTCCGAAAACACTCTGTGTTATTTTTTAGTGTGGGCCTACCGCGAAGAGTGTGTCCATTTGTAAGTTTAACCCGGGATAACATGATTGAAACGAAACGCCGCGGCCAAATGTTATCCAAACTACTTCTCACTGCCGCTTCGAAAAATTTCGGATCGAACGATATCCAAATCGCCCCTCATTGGATTATCCACTCGACCTGACAAAATCGACCAATCACAAAATAAGGAAAAGAAAATGGACATAACATAAAGAAAACAGCAAATTCAGATGACCTCTTAGGAAACATGCAATAAAAACTCTCTATCTTTGATTGGTGCATTTCGATCCTCTCGTCAAAAAAATGTCAGACGTCAATCATTTTAGCGGACCTCTTAGGAAACGAAAGTTTTCTTCAACGGGTTCAATAGGTCATTGTTTATGATTTGTGATTGGTGGATTTCGATCCGCTTTTTGAGTTTCTGTGTTTCAAGGTTCGTTGCTTGTGATCTTATTGTGACCAAAACCCGACGTTAATATTCCAAATATTTTTGATAGATTTCATCCCTGGACTTCAGACTTCCAAATTTCGATGAGGCAAAAATAATGAAGATTCAGATTAACTTTTGAGATCGTAAAAGTGCGATTAAGTGCCGTGTGCTAGCAGAGCTTTCTTTCCCACATGCCTCTTACCTTGTACAAGACGTTCGCATGGCAGACATTCGCCTCGCTTCGCTTGTTTACTTGCCTTGTTTACGTTAGCATGTATTGCGTGCCTATTGCACATTTGCGTCAAAACAAGCCGTTTCCATTACTCTATTTGGGCCACGCCCAAATAATAAGCAAAATAAAATGATATTCGCGGAGTGATACGTTAAAAAAAGGAAGTTCCAAACAGAGACTGAGTTAAGTTATGAATTCAGTAACAGGATAGAAAAAAAATTTAACTGTGGATTGGAACAGAATACTTTCCATTGTTAGTACGGCAGAAAGGAATATAAAATTGATTTGAACTACGCGTTCATTATTTAGGGCCGCCATGTTGTTTTCATCAAGTCGAAGTGCATCACTTTAATCGCCCTAAAATCAGCAATAATTCATTGATTCGAGATCAGAAATCCAGCAAACACATCGCAAACGGATACAAAAAGCTAGTTCATACCTTTAAACGCGAGGCTGTACAATTTTTTGTGGCAAAAAACCATGCCGTAAATCACTTACCGCTGGAAGCCCTTTCTGCGGTTCAAACGTGAACTGCAAACTGCAAACGTGACCGCAAGGCCGTGGTCACGTGACATTTTGCGGTTTGTGGTTTGCCGTTTCCCACGGAAAACCTGATGCTAAAGGTCCCTAATGGCTTTACTCGAACCTTCCATTTTTTCCAGTCGTTTTTCCTGCAAACGTCAAGGTTTCGTACAATAAAAGAAGTAAACGACCCTCAAGAACGTGAGCAGTGTTGCGTCCACTTTGCCGATAAAAACCTAGTAAGTTTTAGTACGCGTTGTTTCAGTTCATTCAGTGAATTATTGTTTATTTTTCTGTGGATTGTATTATTGTTAAAATCTTTCAAATAATGTTCTGACTACCGTCGATCATTTAGGTCTTGTCTTAGATCGGTCACGCATAGCCTGCGAGAAGGCTAGGAAAAGTTTCACTTTCCCTCGTGTCCCGGGGGGGGGTTACTTCCTTACAAGAGGCTAATGGGGAGGTGCCGCTGGATGGGGTCGCATTCTCACGACTGAATTGACTATAATGCGGTCACATTTTCCGGCAATAGAGTTACTAGAATGGGGTCGCACATTTTCGGATTTTTGTGGGTTAGACAGTTATTCTTATTTACGGTTAGCAAACGTACCAGAATGTTTGTACTTTGGGTGAAAATTAAATTGTTCTTCATACACCGTATTCACAAATGGCGGACACGCGGGAAAAAACTGGTGCCTAGTCATGAAAGCGAGGCGTTGGAGGATAACAAAAAATTGCAAATGAAGACTTTCAGTGAACTTGCAGAGTGTTTAGCACGGATTCCACCTAAAATAACTTTTTACGGACTTCTTTTTAAATACAATTACGTGGGATGTCTTCTGCTTTTAATGTTTAGTAGCTATTTGCTGTTTGCAATCAAAAGGGACGCGTATATCTTCAGGAAACAGGATGATTTTGTAGGTTTCCGAAGCATCGATCAGAAGCTCGAAGAGTAGGCGATCGCTGGAGAAAAGCGGCAAACATGTTGGCCCAAACTTCACACTGAAACCGAATACGAAAGCCGGATCACTACAATTCTGTATTGGATTAGATTAATTCCGTCGCTTTGGAGGAAATTGTTAGAGGTACGTTGGCAGAGCTTAGCAAACATCTCATGATTTCTTTGTCATTGCGAAACAATTAATAATAATTTTATCAAAATTAGAAGCTGTAGTGTGTGAATCTTATGGCTTGCTATTTGCCTGGTTTCTTTTAGGGCATTATCTCAGAGAGCTCTTGGTAAAAAAGTGGTATAAAGCTTAGATTTTACTAGGTTAAAATTTTAAGGCAATGTTTTTGTCAGGACTGAACACGGCAAGCTTCTGTTTCGAATAATTGAATTCGAGTCTGGATCAGTTTAAGAAGACCATCATTTTATTTATTTATGTATTCTTCAACTTTAAAATATTATGAAACATAAAGTTAAAACTCTTAACAGCTAAAGGTAAGAAATACGAAATTACTCGCTGAAATGATATGTGGCCGGCTTACCGAGTCTGCCGAGTAACAAGTTGAAATTTTGAGCGTACTCCTCTCGATCGCTTCCGCACATTAAAAATAAATTACCGAAAAACCGCTTAAAAAAAAGGTCAACCCCGCTGTCTAATTGATGTTCTTCATTGATAAAGACCAGAGAATAACGTCTTGGCAAACAAAAACCAAACATAACTTCATCGAAACCTCAGTCACCTCTTCTTTCCTGTCTTCCTTTTTTCCATCTCGACTTGAACTGTTTTGTTCAACGGCAGACGTCTCTTGCGTTAACAGTTGCAAGTAGGCCATACATCTGTCGCTTATTTCCTTTTTTCTTGCCACCAAGATTTGTTTATATTTCTGTTTCACCGAATTGCAGTGAGCTGGCTTTCGTACTCGGTTTCAAAGTGAAGTTTGGGTCAACATGTTTGCCGCTTTTCTCCAGCCATCGTCCACTTGTCAAGCTTCTGATGCTTCGGAAGCCTACAAAATCATTCTGTTTCCTTGAAGATATACGCGTCCCTTTTGATTGCAAACAGCAAATCGCTACTAAACATTAAAAGCAGAAGACATCCCACGTAATTGTATTTATAAAGAAGTCCGTAGAAAGTTATTTTAGGTGGAATCCGTGCTAAACACTCTGCAAGTTCACAGAAAGTCTTCATTTGCAATTTTTGTTTATCCTCCAACGCCTCGCTTTCATGACTAGGCACCAGTTTTTTCCCGCGTGTCCGCCATTTGTGAATACGGTGTATTCAGTTTTAAAAAAATCAATTCGTAAAAATAGAAAGTGACTAAGTTGGGATCGCAAAAATTACATATTTGCCCAAAAGTGGCTAAGATGGGGTCTATAATTGGTAACAGAATAGACTATAATGGGGTAGGCGCTCTGAGAGGCCAGCGGCACATACCCAGCAAAAAAATGTACCCAAGTACCCCCCGGGCCTCGTGCGCGCTGGCGGCTTCACCATCAACCCGAACCCGCACAAGTGAGTCTGCTCGCAGGCTAAAATTCAATTTATCGTCCTACCATATCTGGTTTGATGTACATGTACAGGTTGCGTTTTGTTTAGTGGCCTGTTTCAGGGTATGATTCTATAACATCTGAGCGCCACGCTCTACTATCTGAACGCCTGGAGCAGGCTATTTGTTTAGAGGTAGCGGCTCGGAATTTATAAAATTATTCTCTGTATCACTATTTGTGTCAGATTTTTCACTTCAATCGCAAAACTGACACACTTGTTAAACACCCCCTACAGTACATTATAGATTAAACTGTAGGGTCTTCTCTTGGAATGTCGATTCATGTTTCTGTGCTTAATTTTGTACCGATTATTTTTTATCCTTTCAGATTGTCCGCTTGCAGTACTCCTAGCAAAAGATATGGCGCGTACAAGTTCTCATGTTTAGTTTTCTTAAAAATTCCCTGTTGTAATTGCGAAAGTAGTTCAACTGATGCATTTGAGTGTTTCCGTAGGGGGAACACATTCACAGTAACGATAAATTTTGGATACTTTATTTGCCACTTCATTTTCTCTAACTGTTGTATTGCATATAGTTTTGCTTTATGCCTGGTAGTAGGTTCAAACGATCAGGACAACTGAGACGGTTGGTGGTTTCCAATCATAATCGTAATCATAATATAATCGTCTCGATCGCTCAAAAACCAATGGAGGCGCGTGGTCGTCAGCGATGTTTCTTGGTCGTACAAAGATATTTTTGCCCGTGCTTCGCAAACAAACCGAACATAATGGCGGATTTTAATCGGACAGCGAACCTCGTGGCTTGCTATTTGCTTATTTTCTCGATTTTGTGGCGTAGACTGACTAGCTTTAAGTTCCACGAAGATACAGCATCACGTCCAGAACTTGATGGAACGGACTTTCTCTTTTTCAGATATCGCCCATTCGCGGTGCGAACATTTCTTTTTTCGCCTTCAGCAGCGTCCATGCCGAATATCTTCCCGATTCAGTTGAAATAAGAGTAATGATTTCTGGGATAGCCTTCCATAATCGTTCCGATTGTCGCAGTCGTCTAAGAATGTTCCCTTATGATCACTTCAAAATGTATACGATCTTCCCAGTCGTCTGGATATAACTCAATTCTATCCAAACAATCGGTTGTCCCAATCATCTGGGTTGTTTGCGATTGTCCGGAGAGTGTTTTCTTATAAACATTATTTGAGACGACTGGGGCGATCGCAACTATCCGGACGATCATACGGAAACCAGGCTTTATCACCTGTACGTCAAGATTTTGGTCATCTTGCTCGTATCCTCCGGGAGAGATACGCTTTGTGCCGCACTGAGCCCACACGTTTCGGCTTTCTTACGGCTAGAAAATTGAGAGCATTTCTTTCTTCCATCTATGATTGATTCCCTTTTCTTTCTTACCTTTATGTGTAACTTTACACTTTTTGATTTCTGTGCACGTCTCTGCGTTCCGTTCGGCGAACAACTCTAACTTCTTCTGCGTGAGTGAATGTCGAAAACTGGAAAATGAAACGAGGTGAGGGCTTGATTGACGGCTGCATATCGTGCAAGTGCTGACTAAGGCTCGTGAATCTTCCTTAAACGGCCTGCCCTATATTGACCCTGAGTCACTTAATTGGCATATTTACAGTATATTATTATGAATAGACCTCACGTTTCCGATACATGTTAAACTGTGCTTTTTTACTATCAGTAAATTGTAACGACCTTGCTGGCTGATAAATATAAATGCCGAGACTGTATTTGATGTAGCCTGCGCCGCTGGCAGTATTATTATGCCCAGTGTATTTTCTTGGTGCGGCGTTAAGATAAAAAAATGTTCTATTTATCCATTAGCTACACATTTTCTTTTTTCGATTTGATAACCTGCGTAGCAAGCGTTTCCATTCGAGTTATTGCGCGAAAGTTCATTCTTCTTTATTGCTGTCGTCCGCGCGTCCCAACTTTCTCGACGATCTCACGCGAAACGTTGTTAAGGAGGCTACCGATTTGAAAACAAGAGGCGTGAAAAGCGGGTGATCGAGTTCAAAGAAGCTTTTTTCCTAATCCAATCACTTGAAGCGTTTGAAACTTGAAAATTGGGCATTCTGATCATTCTGGCACGTCTTTTGGTCGTTCGCGTCGGGTCAAACTACAATTTACAGGTCTGGAGTTGATTATGTTGAACAATGCTATTTTATGGTTACTCTCTAGACGTTCTAGTGGTGTACTGAGTTTTGAGTCACACCTGCTTTTCAATTAGTGCATTGCTTGTGACGATAAACGTTTTGGTTGCTACGCGAAGTGTAAAAATTTTCAGCTTTTAAGACCGGGATGCAAAGTTGAACAACATTTCATAGCCTAGCTCTCTGGCAGCAGACTGAAAGGTATTGAACGACATATCTACGGCAGACTTAAAATCACTGGATAAAACTAACAATTTTCTTAGCCTGTTCTCTCCTATTGCTTCCTTTGCTGCAACTCAGAGAGTTTGCAGTAGTAGGAAAGTGACTTCTTTCAGAAAGAAAGGCACGCGTAAACCTTTCAACTTGTTTTGCGCTCCATGGATGTTTTCAGACGTTTAGTATGAAGTTCTCACGACGTTTTCGCGTTTTGATATTAAATGATGGCGCTTATCTTGTAGCGTTTGATTTCTGTGCTGGTTAAACATCAGGGGCACCCAACGTCAATTTTCGGGAAAATATCTGTTCGGAAGACGATTTGAGAACTAGAATTTTCGGAACATTTGTTGTAAAATTTCTCGCTTGCCTGCCTCTCCTAGGATTTTCGAACATCTACAAAATGGTATAATTACCCATTTTAAACGGATATTTACCCTAAAAAAGACCACCTAGAATTTTCGGGAGCCTTTTCCTGGCTGAAATTTTCGAAAAGGTAAGTTTTGAGCCCTATAATTTTCGGATCACTAGACTTTCAGCTAGGAAATCCGAACAGATGAAAAGTTTTTAGGGGATAAAAATATGCCTATATCTACCGTTTAAATACTAAAATACGTTCAACAATGCTATGTTAAGTGGTTTTGAACTATATCCTCGTTGGGTGCCCCTGAAATATTCATCAGCGATTAACTAAGTTTACTAGTCATCTCGCGCCTTATGAAAACGCCTGTGAAGATAATGGAGGTTACGCATTTCTTAGAGTAGCTGCGGGATACTGTGATCCGTATGCGCGTCATGTTGACAAAAAAATTGTAGGAGCTTAAAAGATAGATCTAAATATAGAGTTAACAAAGCAGTTATTTTCAAAGCTTGCGAACGTCAAACTTGTTACATTTTGTAACAAGTTTCTTGATGTACGCTGATTGATTCTGTGGGGTGTAAGCTCATCGTCATCATTACTCTTGACAGGTGTTCCCTGAAACCGTTTGTCCATAGTTAATTAGCATGTCATCGAGAATTAATGATGGCGTTGCGATGCAAATATTTGCCGTTCAAAGAATTGGAAAAGAATCGGTAATGACTAGGTTGTCAGACATACAGAGTGTGACGGTAAAAGTGAGCTTGCCGTAAACTAAATGTATATATAGTTTACAGTTTCTATTTCACGAACCATGAGTAATACTCCAGAGGTACTGGTTACAATTTGTCACATCAAAGCAGCACAACTGAATGAGTGGTTATATATAGCTGTAGTTATTTGTTTTTTGGTTAGCACTCGCGTGGTTGATTTCTTTACACACTGTCTTAGCTAATAGTTGTGTAAAGCTTACAGTTTGTTTAACAGAACAATCGCGCATGCAACGGTAAATAGGTTCGGGCCACCTAAATTGCGCCAGCGGGGCTTTGTATTTTCAATAGAATCAAATTTGTTTTAATGATTCATTTCTTTCATTGTAAACATTTATTTCAACACACAATTTCACAAGCTGTGTACAATTTGCGTTAAGAGTTTTTATTTGGCCCTTTTTAAACCTTGATACCACGTTTTAAGTACTACAGGTACAACAGCTACTAAGGTGAAAGAAATTTTTACACGTGCACTGCCGGTTTCCATTGTGAAGCTCTTAAATATAATTTTTATTTGATTGTTTTTCCGCCCAGGGATTGACTCACGCCGATGAAAGGTATCTCTGAACTTAACTCAATTCAAATGAACTCAAATCCATTGCCGTCATTTTTTGACAAAATTTGTTTTGTGCTGTTTTTTGTTGGCATTACTTCTTTAACTAGCTTTGGTTTGCTTGTTGAGCGTTGAAATATTTGGGTGATCTATATTTCAATTGTCACGAAAAGATTAACGGCTCAATGACTTTGTAGATAAAATATTTGCCCTTCGAAAGGAAATAATTATTTTTAAACAGTATGATTACAAAGTAAACAAAGATTAAGTTATCTCGTGCATTAATTGATAGCTATAAATGGAAACGTTCACCGCAAAAATTGGAACGTTGTTCGTTCCAATATTTATCAAACTTTGAATTGAGATCTGAATTTAGTTTCTTTCCGGATTTCCCGTGTTGGAAAGTGGGCGATTTCGCAGATTAAAGTGTATTTTCATTGATAATCATAATGATCTGTTACAATTTGTAACCAACCCTATCTTAATAGTTTGGTTTGTTCTGCGGGCAAAGCTTATTCTAACAATACGGAATTAAAGGCGGATGTAATAAATACCCCTAGGTCGCGTACTCTTGACTTCTCTCATTGCTTGGCTTGCTAAATACATCTAAATAAGCTCTTATTTAATCTGCGGGAAGGGAGGTACTTTGAAATTATATTTCTCGCACCTGGTTCGTCAACCCTAAATTTCGCACCGCTCAAGCGTTTCGTGTGCTTTTCGTTCCATTTGATAGTGTAATTTCACGTAATTTTAAGTTAGAAATATGCCTTAGAATGTGTGAAATGGCTTTGAAAGTCGTTATTGTTTCATTTTTCTCGAAATAATGAGCTTCTTTCTGTTAAAACTTTTTTCCTCCGACGCTAAGTTATTTGACAAATGGCGCCTGCAATTTCACTTTTCACACGCTGAGAACGTTTCTAGTAAACTTCCAAAATGGACCCTATTTGCTTTGTGTCTTAGGGCTTTAAACCGTGAAATGAACAACCTTCGCTTTGGAGTTCTTTCGTTCGACCGCGGTCAAAAGTCCTCTCTTGGAAGCGAAAATAAGTTTCTACATATCCACGTATCTGAAGAGGTTTCTATTAAGATTCATAAACAGGTTTGCTGCATCTCTTAGCTATCGTACGCTGTCTTACCTTGGTTTGTTTGTTTTTTTTTCTCCTGTTAGTGCTGTTATCCGAGATTTCTCGGGCTAGCGTTGAAGTCTGTCGAGGTGAGAACGAGAGAGTGTCGACTACAAGCTGTAAGGGACGGACCATTAGAAAACTTATTGGGGGGCCGGCGAAGTACCAAAAAAAATTCGCGCAAGGGAAAATTAAATGAAAAAAAATTCTTGCACGCCAATTAACCCTAAAAAATATTCATGCTATGGCGTAAAAAAAATTCATACAAGGAATTTGATAACGAAAAAAAATTCCTGCGGCTCGAAAATTCCCCTCCCCCCCCCCCCCCATAACTTTTCTAATGGTCCGTCCCTAAAGTACTCTCGCCAAAAGCTTGACCACAGATATCACTAATTGGCTGTCAAACAATAGGCACGTCAATCGCCTGTCAACAGAAGCTCTAAATCCTTCCCTTTACTGGCCTTGTCTGTAACCGCTGACGACATTTGGAAAAAATATGTTGCCTTGAGATTCTTGGCGAGTGGTTTTCTGTACATTAATTCTGAAACAGGTGTGTAACGAAATTTGTTCATTTTAGCCTGTGAACAGGCCTTCGGTCAAGCGGGGAACTAGAGAGAGGGAAAATCGAAAAGGCCTGTAGACAAACATTTGGGACCGCCGTTCCACGGCACCCGTTGTGCATCAGATCCTGATGCAAGTTCTTATTGGCGAGAACACTGACTGTTGACAGGTCTCATGGACATGAGAATCTACCGGTTTTTCGGTCGGCTCGTAGCACGCCACGCATTAAGATGTATTTAAGCGTCTCAGACAATATCCCCCTAATTTCTTCCTCCCGTGTGTTTGTTTATTACTTTAACTAACAAGGACTTGTTACGTTCACTTAAGGATTCTACACAAATAGTTTTGCTCAACTGAACGCGCTTATAACCTAAGATCTCTTTACTGTCCTAAATAATAGGGGATTTAACGGGACTAGAGGGGGATTTATTCAGTTTACTCAGATTTATTCAATAGTGAAAAGGACTAAACTGCCCTAAAAGGATTATACTGCTCTAAATAATAGGGGATTTAACGGGACTAGAGGGGGATTTATTCAGTTTACTCAGATTTATTCAATAGTGAAAAGGACTAAGAATATATTGTGAAGATAGCCCACTTTACGTCTTTTCCCCGGGGGCCTGTTCGTTGGTCTCGCAACAAATCACGAAACAGTGCCATCAAGGATTTTTTGAGTAACTATAAGGGTGAGAGACGCAGCGATATATATAAACCTTGTTCATACCTAGACTTGTGTCGTCACGCAATCACGCACTTTTTATTACGTGGTTTGTCAGCTACTTAATTTGGACAGTTGGAAAATCTGGACTGGACTCTGGACTGGACTGGACTAGACTCTGGACTGGACCGAACTTTTTTTTTAAGGAGGCGGGGGTGTATTATTTTTTCTAGGCTGTAAAAAAAATCGCGTTTTCAATCTTTCCACAACAGGCTATATTTTTCCATTTGGGGCGGGGGGGGGGGGAAGGGGGGGTTGTATTATATAGACTTTGCCCTTCTTTGTTGTTTGTTGGTTTTGTTCTGGGTGGGGGGGGGGGTAGATTGGTCGCTCTGTCTGACTCACGGCCGTCACGTTTCACTTGAAAGGTGAAGAAAATAGCAGGAGTGGATGTTGTCATTTCGTCGTTGTGATTGGCTCTTCCCTACGTATTAACAAAAATATGACCTGTTTCTTGTAGTCTATCTTTTTGTCGAGGGTCGAGGGTTACATTTTTTTCTTAAAAGCAAAGAACCTTTTCCCTCCCTGTGAAGGTAGACAGGTCTTGCCTAAAAAAATATCATAGAACTTAGGCTTATATTTCAGTGACGTCTGCCTCTTCTCTGCCTTGCATGGCTATTCAGTGGGGTATTTTGAATATGTATATTTCACCGATTCTTGTTTTTTAAGCTATCCCACTGTACGCGACCAAAGAAATTTTCAACTGAAATGCCTTCATAGGCTGATGGGTTCAAAGTAGCTTTTACGGCTTTGTTACTTGCCGTAGATTTCAGGAGTAGCTTTCATTGTCTCAGTCTTCTTTTCAGTTAGCCGCTGGTGTCGAATTGAGATGAGGTGGGGCTCGATGAGGGGGAAGCAATCTGATATTCCCCTCCCAACAGTGAATGGGCTGGTTGTTTTACAGGCATACGTGGTATTGCAAGTGACCAAAACCTAGAAAAGCACATCTGACATTCACTGTGCGTTATTGCTAGCACAGCTACTAATGTTGCACTAGACTCCGAAGAATAAAATCATTTTTTATTAATTCCCACGCCGTTTAACAACAAGTAATAATGCCGAAAACAAAGCCCAGCCCATGGGTTGGTTGGTACGCAGAAGAAACAGGACATGTTTTTTTTAATACTTAACGCACCCCAAAAAATATCGAGATAGTTTTTAGGGTATTTCCACCGACGTAACATCCACTCCTGCTATTTTTTTTGTTTTTTTTTCAACTTTCAAGTGAAACGTGGCGGCCGTGAGTCAAACAGAGCGACCAATCTAAGACTGAAAGACAGACAAAAAGAAAAGTAAAGTCTATATAATACTACCCTCCTTCCCCCTCCCCCCAAATGAAAAAATATAGCCTGTTGGGGAAAGGGTTAAAACGCGATTTGAATTTAATAAGATTCTTACGAGTGTAATTTACAAGTGTAGCTATTGTTTTCAGAATAAAAACAATGGCTGCACTTGTAAAAGTTTTACTAAATAGTCTCGTGGTCTATTTAGTAAAACCCCAACTAGTAGGAGGCGAACCAGTTGGCTTTACAATCTACTTTACAATCGTGGTCAAGGACTTGAACTCGGGAATATCGAGAACAAATCCAGCTAGCGGTCAGGGCTGGACTTGAACTCAGGGCCTCCAAATTACAAGTCCAGCGCTCTAAGCGCTCGGCCACGTTTAGGGATAGCAGTGCGAAAAGCTCTGCTCGAAGCTTTTAACCCTGTCTCTGGTGACTCGGTGTTGCGTCCCGAGTCGGGACCTGTGTTCCCTCGGAACCGATCTTTACTTTGGAAGAATGAAGAATGGTGTTCAGTTTTCAGGGATTTTGGCGCTAGCGCCGCTAAGGAGATTTGAAGGAATCTGTCACTCATGGATAGCTCTCTAGCTCGCGACTCATGGGATTGGCTGATATATTTTCTCAAAATACAAGGTAGAAACTTTGTGCGAGAGAAAAATGACACACCTGCGCGATAAGCTTATCTCATTCGTCATGCCGGTAAAAAGCTGGTCCTTAAGAAACGAAAGATCTCAACAGGGACAGAATTATGCGTCGTAGTCAGTTTTCCAGTTGCCCAGCGCCACATTTTAGTCATCAGTTGAAAGTCGTGGTATTATTGCCACAAACCTTTGCTTTTCTTCCTAGGTTATATATCTTGTGGTAATGTTTCGTTTTCGTAGTTGCCTTAATTTTAAGTTGTCATGGAGACTCCATGCATAACTATTTCCGAGAAAGAAGTAATCTTCTTGAAAACAGTTCCGGGAAAAACAACGTGAAATTCTTGAAGTTTCGTCGACACCTTTCGGTTTAAAGTCTAATTTTTTAACGTTGTACAAGTGAGAAAGAAACGGCGTAAAAAGAAATTCAGTCGGTCGACGTTTTGAGACTGAAGAGACGCATTCAGTCTTCTTTTTTTTGACGGTGAAAGCAACTTTCAATAATTGTAAACTTTGTGCGATGTTCCACCTGTGGATGCTGGTGAGTTGGCTATTTGCATAAGCATGGCTTAGTATCGTAGTTGGTATGTTTTTTAATACAACTCCCTAGTTACTTTACTTTATTGCCCGGAGGAACTTTGAACTGACGAACCCTTATATAACGTAGTGCTTGGCAGAACGAAGGATAACCCTTGCCCCAGTTCCAGTAAATATATGTAAAAGAGCTTCGGTATAACGAAACCTCGGCGAACATAATTAACCAGTCCGTTCAGTAGCCCTTTGTTATATCGACGTTCCACTTAAGTAAAAACGTACTTTTTTAGCGACAGACTATCCTATCACAGTGTCTGTCTGAGACAAGAATATTACATGTGGCAAGAGGTGTTGGACGGTTTATTAAAACGTCGCATTAATTTAGTCAGTTAGACTTTGTGAACAGAAAACAAAAGATTGTGCATAGTCAGAGAGCTTCCAACATAATCTGCAGCACCGTTGTTCCTATCTTTGACGTTTGCCACTTTTCATAATCAGTGTCCTCTACTGACTATGACTTAAGTAAGGATTTGGGAACCTGAGTTGAGTTAAATCTGAAGACGAAACATCAGAGACACCTCCTAAGAGTTACCCCATTGGAGGATTAGCTGAGGAAGCAGAAAGGGTTTGTCACTGGAAGCGCATTCTAAGAAAACCATTTGTAACTTTTCCTGTCTGGACTAAGAACATGGCTTGCTCGTTATTTTTCGTTTTCGCGAAATTGTGTTTTACCACGTTTCAATTGGTATTTGATTTTAATTTGATCATTCCATTTTTTTTATGTATAAGTGTTCTTAGCTTGCAGGACAGACGCCTTTTTTCGCGTTTTTCAGGCGAGCACGAAGCGGACGTGGAGCTTTAGACCCTGCAAAAATAGCCAACGTTCAAAAAAATAATAGGTTTAATAAGCAACACAATAACATTGCCCGTTCTTTGCACTTTTTGTTGCATTACCGTGTCATCACTACATGACGAGAAAGTGAAAGTTGCCTTTACATAATTTACTTTGCAGTATTGAACACATCGAGGAAAACGTACAAAGTCGAACAGACAGAACTTTTAAGAGTAAAACAAGAGAATGATTAAAATGATTAACAGAGTAGGATCAGAGTCCTGATTTTCCTGTGGGAGATAAAAGTGAAAACTAAATTAGCTTGAGCTGTTTATGTTACCAATTCACTTCAATTACATTTTGGTCAACTTCAGCCTTGCCAAAATTTTTTTATTAGTATATATATATATATACTGGATAAAGTCTAAAGTACAATTTGTTTTAACCATTACTGTCTATCTATATTTTTTTCGAAGTTCCACCATATATCACACACAATCGTGTGTTTGCTTGGCCAAACCAAGCCAGCAAAATCAGCTTATCAATAATATAATGGGTAGTAGCCGGGCTCTGATTAAAAAAAGGTTAATTGCCTAGCCTTTTTCCTCTTACCCCTAGCTAAGGAGGGACTTGTAGACATGCTGTACCGCTAAAAAAAAAAAATTCGAAAGAGGTTAGTATTTTGAAATCAATTAAATCCACTGGATTGGATACAACTTTCTGCATCTTGCCTTAAATCACACCGTTATGACCTACAAAATTTTTAGAAGGTAAATTGACAAAAAGGAGTCATCAGCTCTAAGGATGATTAACCGTTCGAATGAAAAGATTCTGAATTTTTCCTACTGAGAGACACGTAAAATGTCTGTTGACATCTCATGTATGGTCGAATATCCCCGACCCGTATCTCTTTCTTTCAAAACGATCAGTTTCTTACAAAGCAGTCGCTAGACATGATGGTCAGCGGAGTTAGCAAAATATCCCTTTTCGAGGATTTCGTTACAGCCAAAAGAGAATTGATACATAATGGTTATGACAAAAAAAGTTAGATAGTTTTTGATATTACAGTTGAGCGGCGCTATGATTTGTGGCTGGCAAAATAACAGGCAATAGTCGTATTATTTTAATAATGAGCCTTAAATCTCCTAATAGTATACTCGCATAAAGACACGACTATGGTTTGGGAACAATCATCCTTTGTTTCTATTTCGGACTTGCTTACCAAACAGGGTTGTGTCCACCCCCGGGGTCAGTACATTGTTGCACCAAACGCCCTCCATCCGTGTATTGCTGCTATAAGGAAAAAACCCACTATATAGAGAATGTTTTCTACAGTAAAAGCGCGCGTATAAGATCCTAAGTATCTCCAAGCTAGGCTAAAAAGGTTCTCATAAAAATAGTGCTAACTGGAAAATTAGGCTACTCAGGTTCTTAAATAAATAAGGTGTTTGTTATTGGTGGGTGTGACCTATTTTGGGCTTATTTTTGGTATTGCATGCCTAATATGTTATAAAAATCCAGGCATGTTAAAGCCATTTATGACTGAAGTTTATACAAAGCTATGCAAGTTAAACAGAACACAAGTGCAAGGATATATAGATCTACATGTCAATATTGTCTCATTGCCAGGGGTTTATCTTCAATATTGTAGGCTAAAACAGGTTCTTATGTGAAAGGGATCTAAATGGACAATCTTAGCCTAACAGGCTCTTAAAATCTAGTTTCTTATACGCGGGTTTTTACCAGATTTGCAGCTCGTGATGGTTGGCCCAGGAGCGCTAAGGGTGCGCATGGCTAGGTCAAGCAAACTCATGTTGGTGGGAATGTTATATACTAGGTTCAAGAGATGGCCTAACTTGTAACCGGCACTTTCTCGACTTGGTCCTTATAATTATTTGAATAGACTCATTCTCTTGGGGGAGCGAGTGATATAAATGCCCCTCTTACTGTAAAAGCAGTGTTTGTAACCAAAATTCAAATACGCCTATAAAAACGTATAAATTACAGACTAGGTGTTGGCATGTCACATGAACATCATTGTTTAGTTTAAGCTCGTTGTGTGTATAATATTTTCTCGCAGCTAGATGTTCACTCTTAATACAAAGTCTCGTTGAAAGTATGATGTGCAAAGGGTCACCTTCATGCAACATTGCTTTTCGTCAGATATCAAGATTAACCAGAATGCCATGTCAGGTGTCATGCATATTTCAAGAAAGACAACCATAACGTTTACCTCATGGGAAGATGTTTCAAGGTGTCCAGGATCAGAAACAGCATGGAGGTCCTGAGCAGTTTCGCTCACATCATTGTCCCTATCAACAGCATATTAAGGTAAGTAAGTTTGCATTTTCTAATTTTCTTTATCAGGTCGTTGTCTCAATAGCTTTTCATTAATTATCCATTTATTTTCCTTGCGTAGCTACTTATTTTGCCACTAAAGAAGAAATTAAATCGGGATAGAGTTAAGTATATTTGCGAAACTTTTGAGACACAGTTGCGTAAATTGGGCTGAGAAATGTTTAGAACAGCATCATAAACGGTAAAAGATGGCGAGGAGACCTCCTGACATCACCAAACGTGTATACGGGAGAACTGCTCTCGTAATGAGAAATTTGTGGGATTACGACCTAGAGGCTTAATAGATCTAGATGTAGTAACTGCGGTGAGCTTTCTCAATATCGTAACATTTTTGGGCGTGGGTCATTAAACAGTACAAGTCCACCAAAGACGGATGTATGTAGCTTTACATTCGTGCGCCACGGTTATCAGCCCGGAAACCAATATCCACACCCACTCAACTCTGACCAATATCAGAAGCGACCACAGTCATAGCTCCGCCACATTAAAAATAAGGCTGACACGAACTCGCTGCGCTGTAGGCAAAACGACTTTGGAGAAGACAAAGGTTCGTGGTGAAAAACATCTCTCTTTTTCCTTTCACAAATATCTTTAAGTTCCAGGGCATACTTTGAAACGGTTTTTTATGGCAAAAAAAAAGGTCTAAGAAAACCTTTCATGAAATTTCAGTGTGAACCAGGACCACCTGATTCCCGTTGGCAAGCAAGCGCAGAGGAAAAAGGAAGATAGCCTGGAATTTGCTGGAGTTTGAAAAACTTGAATCGCTTTATCACGGTGACATTATTCAGTAGGGAGAACGGCTGATCGCTTGATTTCGAAGGTAAACATTATCAACAGTTTTATTTGGTTACATTTTATATTTTGCCTTTACTGTTAAAATACCCATGCACCGTTGGAATCAGCGTTTACAGTTCAGTCATTATTTACAAATATTATATTTAAAAACAGAGCCACGTCAAACAGTCAAAACTGCACAAGAAACTTCCCGTTTCGTTCAGAGACTGAAAAACGTGGTATACATCTTTTTGGTCGAAACCTTTTTTTTCTTTTCACGTTGAAATTCGCAATAACTGCGACGGGTGTCCAACGCCATATCAAATAAGTAATTGTTCAAGACGTTTGCTCCTCAAAAGCGCAAAAAGGACTGGGGAGTTTTACCGTAGCAGCATTGTCAAGTGATTTAGTTCCATGCCTCGCAACAGTTGTATTATGGTTAATTTGAATTCCCTGCTAGTATTACGAAACCATTGTTTGTATAATCCCATTTTTGGAGCAGTTTTCAAAAAACACATATTTCCTATATTCCGTAGCTTAAAGACTAGTCAAAAAGGTTCTGAAAAGTTGAAGGATGGAAAACTGGGTTCAGTCTGGACTCTTAATTCACTGTCTGCCACAGTAAGAGAAACTCACGCATCGACTTAATCGACCACAGCAAATATTCACATAACGCTTGTCGCTGTTATTATTCCGCCATCAATACACTCTCTTGAAAGACGTGTTAATTCAGATTGAATGACTAAAAGATCATAACCCTATTAGCTAAATTTAAATTTCAAGAGCGAAATTGTATTTTTTAACATACCCTTTATGACCACGGTCCCACATACCCGTTATGACTGTGGTCACTTCTAATGTTGGTCAGAGTTGAGTGGGTGTGCATATTGACTTCCCAGGCTGCTAACCGTGGCGCATGAATGTAAAGCTACATACATCCGTCTTTGTTCGACCTGTACTGTTTGAGCGAAAGTTTTTCTCAAACTTTGATTAAAGGCATTCGAAACGCTGTTGAAATCATAAAGATTCATTGTCTGAACTGGTTAAACTATTACCGAAGTGGAACTTATAATTTGTCGTCGTTCATGGTTTCCCCTCAACTAATTAAGAAAGGAAACTGTTCCTCTCGGGTCCTTGACCTTTGCAACCAATTTTAAGGGTTTAGGCCGGAGTTGCCTAAATCAATACCGTTGTCGAGTTTCACTTTGGAAGCAGCGATTAACTCACGGCTCTTCTGTATAGCTTTCGACCAAATGGCAGTGAAATACCAGCTTCTTTTTTGGAGATGTTGCTAGCCCTGGTGAAGGGCGTGAGGGCGGTCAATACCAAACCAGATTAGTTACTGCTTAATAAAGCAAGTTTATGTTTTGATACTTTAAGTATTGGGGTTCAAAGTTACCATACTGTACAGACACATTAAAGATTAATTTCTTTTGTATTCCTTAAATGATTTTCCTTATTTTTAAAATGTCAGAAAACATTTTCGAATATCCTGTCCTTTTTCTAATTACCCGAAAGAAAAGACAGTGAAACCGTTCGATCAAAGCAACTGGTCAGAACACCGACTTATCCCAAATAATCGACATTGAAGAGAGGGAGCACTATGGTGCTTTAATTTTCCCAAGGCAAGTGAAATCGCATGTGCTGTTTGACCATCTGTGCTTTTCACGACCTAGTAGTTAACCTAGTCATAGACTATCACACAGGGTAGATCCAATCTGATCAGGCTACACTGGCTAGCTGTTCCGGTTTCAAGTTTTTCAGAAGTGTTAAGGTTATCAAACTTAAATGTGCAACCGAGTAGGTTTGGACTTAATGAAGTGAAAATTTTAATTGCAGTTCTGGCTACAACCAGTTGCAAAAGTACTTGAGACACTGTACCGTATTTTGGCTTAAATGGCCTGTCCAAAGTTGCTAGCAATACAAGACCATGCTCGAAACTTTGAGGAAGAACCTTGAGTGGGAGGGAGGAGCCGAGAGAGGTCTTATATCTAACAGACCTGTGACTAACAGTGATTTAAAGCAAGAAAAGTCCTTTTTTCGTAGGAGTGTCTCAAATTTTTTGCAACTTGTTGTAGCTACAACTGTTTATTGAAAAACATGTATTTTGCTTAACACAATATTCTAAACAAAGGTCAATTTTAACGTAATTTTAATGTTTGTGATCAACAGCAACTTTTGAAAGTTTCCTGAATGTATGCCGAATCGAATAAATGATGTTTTGCTAAGACGCTCGACAGAGGTATCTGACTGAGGTCGATGGGACAGATAGTTTCCTTAAATCATTTACTTAGTGTTGAATGATTTGGATGAACATGTCATCTTGTTAAATTAACGGTTTTAGCCAAAGTTTTAAAGAGACTTCTTAGAAAAGACGAGATGAGGTAACTGGGCTTACAGTTTACTTCTTTGCAAACTAGATGCGTGGATACAAGATGTGTACGAGGGTGTATTTAAATCGTGACGACATTTGAATCGCCCCTGATTCTAGAATCGGGGAAAATTTTAGTGGACTCCGGAATCCTGGGCTTCGGAATCCGGAATTCAGCTCAAGGAATCCGGAATCTCACTGACGATTGGAATACAGGATCACAGTTCCACTGACAAAGAGTAGAACCCAGTGCCTGCATAGCCTCACTGCGTGGCAGGCGT